>NC_084595.1:20294764-20622264 GCF_033807715.1 Cololabis saira
TCAGCACACATAACCCCTGTTCTGGCCGAACTCCACTGGCTCCCGGTCCACTACAGGATCCAGTTCAAGGTCCTCCTCCTGACCTTCAAGGCCGTCCATCAGAAAAGCCCCAGCTACCTAAGTGATCTAATCACTATTCATAAACCGGCACGCACCCTTCGCTCCAGCCACGCCACTCTCCTTCATGTCCCCTCTCCACGGCTCGTGACGATGGGACACCGTTCCTTCTCTGCCTCCGCCCCACGCCTATGGAACTCTCTACCTGACTACGTCAGGAATGCACCTTCGGGGGAGTCCTTTAAAACGGGCCTTAAAACACTTTTTTACAAGCAGGCTTTCCCCTGAACTCTTTCCTTGACCCCTTTTATTCACATATTTTTTAAATGTATTTGTTATCTTTTTGCTGCCCACAACTTTTTATCTTACTTAGTAGCTAGGTTTTGTCTTAGTTTCTTAATCTTGTTTTTAGTCTTCTTTGTAAAGAGATCTGTCGCTTCAGGTGAAAAGCGCTATATAAATTGAAATTATTATTATTATTATTATTAGAACTCAACGTCACGTCACTCTGCAGCTCACATCCTCCTCTGATGATAATCCGCCCCAACACTTAGTCTGAAACACTTTTCTTTTTCTCCAAATCTGTCTTTCCCAACATGTGACCATCACGTCGGTATCAGTGCTTCTGTTCGCTGGCAGGTGAGTAAGAAAGGCTCCAGCTCCATCATTTCAGCTGAGTGTGAACATGACTCATTTCTATGTTTACGGCTCGTTGCATCAATCGCAACAGGATGGGCTTCGAGCGATGACTCATACAGGAGCGTCCAGGAGTCACTGGGAAACAACCAAGATGGCTGCAGGATTGCTAATTGGATCAAGATGTTTCTGCCGCACAACATTATGTTGAACCTTAACCCTAACCAAGAGGGTTCAGTTGAGCGAGGTTCAGAGAGCAAAAAAAAAAAAAAAAAAAAAATCACACTTGGAGTCTGTTTCACCGGTAACTGACTCTGAAGTAAACCCCCACCAACCCCAGCCGGACGTTTACCGCAGAACATACTGTTCAACATGTTGACTTCATGGTGAAATAAAAAGATTATCGCGTTTAGCCGATGCTGGTTCATACAAACGGCTGGTTACATGGTACAACAACCCCCCCCCCCCCCCCTCAGAGTCGACATGGATATGAAATCAAAATTGTTCCAGACCGTAAATGTGTTTATTTCTGCTCTGAAGTTGGACATTTTAACATGAAGGCTGATGGAAAATGACTCGCTTTTGGAGCCTCTAGTGGTCAGTCGAGGAATTGCAACAAGCCTTAGTTCCTCGTGAGACTCAACCCAGAAGTTAGATGTGCAGCGCCTGGTTGAAGCCAAATTGAAACATTGCAGTTCTTGTACTGACCACTAGAGGCTCCAGCAGTCAGTCGATCTCCTTTAACATTCATGTTAAGATGCCCAACATATACAGTCTGGTAAACAAAACAAAAAAATGTGTCTTCATAGCTAGATTTAACATACATGACAACTGCAAGGGGGTGGATTTTGTAGCACATCAGGTAAAATTATGTAAAACAACATATTTCCAATAATTGTGTTGACTGGCGGGATAATAAATGTGTTTTTCTAAATATAAACCCATGAGACAGGTATTTTTCCACTGTATGAATTAAATATTGACAGAATGACAGAAAGCAGCACGAACATCAGAATGCTGATTTGACTCTGGATGCTGGAACAGCGGCACGTCAGGAGACTTGCTAATCCATCAGCTCATGTCATTTTGCAGGTAATAACAGAGACAAGAAGGATGGATGTTGTTTACAAAAATACAGCGGGTAAAGAATTCTGATGCTTCCCCACCGAGGTCTCAGAGGAATCTGCGCCTCCACGAGCAAGAGTCCATATGGTCTTATCTTTTATTACGCCATTGTCTCACTTCAACTTGTGCGATATTGATTCTTCTGGAACCACAAGGTTGGAAATAAAAGCAATCCATTCCGAGTCCGTAGACTCTGCCAGCGAGAGCTCCCCATGCCGCCGCAGCTGACTGCAGAAGATGTGCGGTTAGAGGCCACGGAAATAACAAGCGAAGGGGCCGAGAGAGAGTTACTCCTCAGTGGCAGCGCTGACGGAGGCGGAAGATTGGTGGATGCGACGTCACAAGAAACACAATGAAAACACTATAACCCTCTCACTCAATAATTCAAGGGGAGGAAATACTATGTATAGAATGGTGAAACTACAATTTATTTTGTTCTTTTTAAGAAATAAATGGAAAAGTTCAATTGGATAGCGGCAGAAAGTTGATCCGGTTCCTAACGACCGCCTGGAACACCGGGATCATCCGAGCAGTGGTTCATCACGGGAAGCATGATAAGATGAACAGACCTATGACCTAAGAAAACAAGTAATCAACTTCCTACACCAGACGGCCTTCCGTTTAGATTGCAGTGGTGTACAGATGACCACTCTGCAACAATAAAGAAATCACTGAGGCAGCTGCTGAATAACAAAAAAAACACTTTGCTCTACAACCCAACTCTGACTTCCCCTTTGACTTTGGCATTGAGCCATCATTAATCATAATCTGGTCCAGAACTTCACATGAAACCTAAGTCGTTGCTTCACACCAACATCCCTTTTGCTCCCTCAGGTCCTTTCTGCAACCAGTTCGCTGTGTTGGGTCCATAGAGGTGTCAATCATTCAAATCAGTCAAGCTGTTCCTGAGAGACAGCCTTGTACACACCGCCAGATAGGAGGTACAACACGCACAAACTGAAGAGGTCAACTAAAACCAACAATAGCCTAACAATTATAGCTGAAATGCGTGAAAAGGCTTGAAATCTCCTTCGTAAGAGCCGGAGAACAGCCAACTCCCCGAGCTAAAGCCCAAACAGGCCTTCTGGGAACAGCAAACGACTGGCAGCTAAGGGTGGACCTTGGAAAACAGCTGAAATTCCCTGAAAACATAGTGGAAACCAGACTTAGGCCAGACATCGTCGTAGTCTCACAGTCATCCAAGCAAGTCGCCATGTTGGAGCTAACAGTGCCCTGGGAGGAGAGAATGGAAGAAGCAAGTGAGAGAAAGAGGGAGAAATATGCAGAGCTGGTGGAGGAATGCCGCAAACGGGGGTGGCGTGCACGATGCCTACCGATTGAGGTGGGGGGAAGAGGCTTTGCAGGGAAGTCACTCTGCAAGGCCTACAATCTCCTGGGCATCACAGGGGCACGTAAAAGGAGAGCCATCTCGGCAGCCTCTGAGGCTGCAGAGCCTCGCAATGGCTGTGGATCCAGAGGGATAAGCAGTGGTTGTGTGCTTCTTGGACACGGGCCGGGAACTGATCACCCCGGTCGGGTCGCCTGGGTGAGGGGGTCTGAAGTTGAAAGACCCAAAACCCCCGGGGATCCCAGGTACTTTCACTGATGATGTGTCCAAGAAAATGCATCACCAGATGTATGTAAGAATCATGAAAGAGATAAATACGTGCAGTGACATATATCAAATAAAACAAAATTTATAGGACCTTGAGAAACTTTACTTGCACAGATTTAAGAATAAAACTCCATCGCTCATTTCCATCAGGGTGGTTCTGGAGGTTGATTTTTTTTTTCATTTAGCATAAAGTCATTATGCTTATGGTTATTGGGTAATGACCGAAAGGACAAGATTGTGGATGCAAGCAGCTCAGATGAGTTTCCTCTGCAGGGTGGCTGAACGCTCCATCAGAGATAGGAGTGAGAAGATCAGTCACTCGGGAGGAGCTTCACATTGAGAGGAGTCAGCTGAAGATGGCTTGGGCTTCTGTATCGGGAGGAGACCCGGGAGACACGGCAGAGACTACGTCTCTCGGCTGGCGTGGGAACGCCTCGGACTCCCCCCTGGTAGAGCTGTAGGAAGTGTCTGGGTCAAGGGAAGTCTGGCCGTTTCAATGAGATGAAACTCGTGACAAGGTTACAGGAGCTTCAACTGTGCTCAAAGTGCCGCTGTGATGGAGTCGTTTCCCCCAAAAGTATAATTAAAGGCCTGAATTGTAGCTGTGGCGTCCGAACTTCCCCTGATAACAGATATCTTGGTTTAGCTTTTTGAAAACACAAAAGGCAAGATCACCTGTGAAGGATCCAGATGATCGAGATTTTACCGAGGATTTTTGGAAGAGGAGAATTGTGAGAAGTCAGCCCCAGTTATCTTGCTCTGGCTTTAAATGTTGGAACCACAACACCATGAGGGAATTTGAGTCCTCGTAATGTTGCTGTATGAGAAAGTAGCCTGGTTGTTGCCTTTTATTCTGAAAATTCACCAGATTCTTCACATCATTCTGACTTTCTGCCTTGTGTAAATTGTAAATTGGTGTAAAAAGGTGGCTTTGCGCCATTAAAGACCAGAATGGACAGTGTCTTCTAGGATGTTTCTAGTGGGACCACTTTCATAAAGACACTCTGGAGATCTTCATGCCGCCTCCAACACCTCCACCAGCAGTGACCCCATGAAGGATCAATATTCCCTCCCCAGTATGTGCCTTCACAAAGTTCGTGTTCCTGTCCTCCACTTTGTGGTCCACCATCAGCAATGAGTCTCCAATGTCCAAAGATCCAGCAAAGGTTGGATTATCCCTGAATCCTCCAAGGCAACCGAACCAGCTGCAATCTGGTGAAGGGTGGAAACTAAAAGAAATAAGAGGGCTGGAGTGCTCTGATTCAATTCAAAGCCTTTATTTGTCCAAACTGTCTGCAGGTTGGACAATCATCTGTCTTCACTGGTCAAAGGGCAATAACCAATTACTCTTAGGCTCTGACAGCGTTCGTCTCGCATCAATTAGACTCTGATGAAGTACTGAAGAAGCATAATGGGCTTATGTTTGATCCAGGGACATGAAATGATAATGGTCCTGAAATGGACGGTGAGACACAGCACACCCTTAGCCCATTTATGTCCCATAATAACCTCAGAGTGGGTATTAAATTCATCATGAACAATAAAGAGGAAGTGACTTTTTAATTATTTCAGTCTGAAATTAAATAAAAGTCAGAGACCTCACATAAATAGCCTTTTGATACGAATCCGCACAAGAAAAAACGAATATTACAGGCCGTTCAAGGTCAGCCTCTTTCAGAAGCGATGGTCAAATCACATCTCAGGAACCATAATTAAAGTCTTCGCCACACTAGTGCGCTTTTGTTTAAATGCAAAAAAACGTGTGGTTACATCTACAAAGAAGGACTAAGCCTCCTGTGATGACATCTGTGAGTGACTTCTAGCCATCGGGTGAGCCGACTGTCAATCAATCATACATAGAAATACATATATTTCTTGATATAAATTATCCTAGCGTGGTACAAAAACATTCACCGCCCTCAGAGTCATCATGGATGTGAAATCAAACGATTGAAACTAAAACGGAGCGGCTGCGATGGGTCCATAGAGGTGTCAATCAATCAAATCAGTCAAGCTGTTCCTGAGAGACAGCCTTCTCTCACCGCCAGATGGGAGGTACAACACGCACAAACTGAAGAGGTCAACTAAAACCAACAATCGCCAAACAATTATAGCTGAAATGCGTGAAAAGGCTTGAAATCTCCTTCGTAAGAGCCGGAGAACAGCCAACTCCCCGACCTAAAGCCCAAACAGGCCTTCTGGGAACAGCGAAGGACTGGCAACTTTCACCGCCCTCAGAGTCATCATGGATGTGAAATCAAACGATTGAAACTAAAACGTTTTCTTGAACCAGACTGTGAATATGTTTATTTCTGCTCTAAAGTTGGACATTTTAACGTGGAGGTCAGTGATTGACTCAACCAATGATTGACCAATCTTAGTTCAACATGGGCGTCAATGCAGAAGTAAGATGGCAGGTACGTCTACCTAGCATCCGTTGGGCATCATGGGTAGCCAATCAAATCTGTTTCAGGTCGGGTTTAGCAACCCTTCTCAGGCTGTGGGAGGAAAACCCACTCCAGCACAGGGGGGGCATGTAAAGTCCACATGGAAAGACTCCAGCCGAGACTCAAACTGGGAACCTTAAAGGTAACCTATTACGGCATTTAATGTATATTTTAAACAGGCCGTGAATGTCTTAAAAACAATCCTAGGCTTGTTTTTTCTACATAAATTAGAAATTCAGCCTCTAGGCAATGTCTTTATTTTTACTGCTTTTAACCTCCTTCTCTATGAGGGATTCTGAGGGGAGGGGAGGCTATCATAATGAGGCTCTGTGCTGATTGGCTGCCTGAATAACGTGTAGCAGGGGAGGCACAAAGCCTCGCTCTGGCAGAAGAGCAGTGGCTGCGTAAACTATTAAAGCGTGTCCCATGCGATGCGAGCGAGCGTCAGTGACAAAATCAATTCCATTGCTTTATTTTCTATTGGACTGTCTTAACTGGCTACGAGTTTAAGGGTTTCAGTGTGGACAGAGAGCGTCCAATGTCACGCAGCTCGACGCGATAGTCAGACGCTCGCATGCAGTAAGACACGGTGTAAATGACTCCCTGGGATCTTAAAGCCTGAATTACGGTTCTGCGTTAAATCGACGCATACCCTACGCCGTAGGCTCTGCGTTGGTGTAACGCGGAACCATAAATCAGCCTTTAGTTACCTGAAGGGGGGAAGGGTCACCTCGTCTTCAAACTAATTGACACAGGAAGATTTAATTGAATTCTAAACAGGTACACCACAGTCTTTACTCCAATTCCTCATCATTTAATTTCTTATGTTACAATACAAATGAATCATGTTAACTGTAAAGAAATCACAACACTGAATGTTCACAAATGGCAACTTTATTGTTAAAAAAAAAAAAAAAAAACATTTATTAGAGAAGACGGTTTCTGTACCACCGTGAAACTCAACCTTTTTGTCAGTCAAATAGCTGTAAAATCCTTTTGAAAGAAACTTATTTTAGCTGCTTTGGGTTTTAAATCTCTGTCTCGGGTGCATGAAAACCTTTTACTATTTCAGCATCATGCCTGCTACTAAAGCCTCCGCTGCCTAATTAAGACACGTTCTCAGGGTTCACCGTTCAGCCTGTAGCTGCCCCGACTTCTCCCCCGAGCTCGTGCAGCCGACCGCCGTGGAGAAAATCACGATGTCTGTCAGACATTCAGTCGGCCGCAGGTTTCATTACGAGCAGCTTTTAGTGCCGTTCGGGCCTCGCAGGTCAGCTGCAGGACGGGAACGAAGGGCCAATTGTCAACTCCCCGGGAAAATAAAGATGTGGAGAGCTTTTTGACAGCATTTCATGTTCACTACGGCTTAAATTAATTAAAGTAAAACAGCAGTTTCCAACAGAATACGGTTCCATAGATCACAGATCTGAAGGGTTCTGCAGGGAGTCTCCGTCAAGTGTTGTTCTGGCTCATCTGTTTGATACATTTACTGATTTATTGTTCGTGTAACTTATTAATTTATTTTTCGGTTGAAAGTAAAGTATTCCCAGGATGTTTTGCTCATTTCAAAGACACATCTCTCCAGCTTGTTTTTCTTTGCATATCTCTTCTCAGAACAGGACCAACATTAATAAACAATGCTTTCCTCGGACCGAACGCCGAACAAAAGACCGTCTCGTGCCATCAATCATCCACCTGACAGCTTCCACGGACATGAAATGCAACACATGTCGCAGGGAAGAGACGACGCCTCAGGGTTGTAGATGAGATAAACGTAGGGGGTCACGGTGAAGCATCGTCGGGTGAAATCCTTCCAGGACCCTTCCCACCGGTACAGAATGTACCAGACCAACTGCGAGAGGGAAGGGGTGAGGCTTTATTCAGGAGCGTGTGAGAACAATCGGACCAGGATGCTTTGCTTCTCTGACCGGTTCTCCATCCAGTGGCATCCAGGCGCCGCTTCATCTGCGTCCGTTGGCACCGGGTCCTGGACGTTCAAGACTAATATTTTTCAGTAAAAGAATCAGGATCGCTGATTTCACATCAGGCAACCCGTGCCGCCACTCAACGCCATCAAAGCTTCAGATTCTGGGATTAATAATTTTTTTTAATGCATTTGGTCCTTATCTGCTTATCTTTCGGTCGTTAAAACAGCGACTCTAAAGAAAAGCTGGGGCTCCAGGCGGCGCAGCGGCGCGAGGACGAGCAGAGCTCTCAGAACCAGCACTCAAAAGCACGAATAAAGCACTTTGCCGGCCAGCTGCGACCCCGGCATCGTCTCTGATGTCCCACCGTCGTACATCACCCTCCAGCGGACGACTGCTCTTGATTCATGTGGTCCCAGGTCTCGGAGACGGATCAAAGCGCTCGGCCCGCTTGCATCGTTTGTCACCAACGCTGGACGACACGGTACCGTCTTGAGGAAACGCTGTGTCTCCCTCCTCTTCCTCCCCTTGTGAAGCTTCAGTCACTAAACCAGTCCGGCCGTACCTGAGATACGGCCATGCCCATCCGCCGACAGCCACTCCTCCAAACCAGAGTGCGGCTGACACCGACAAATCCAAACACCTTTAACTTTAAAAGTAAGAAGTATAATTAATGTAACAGTTAGATACCTCTGTAACGTTGTAGCTGTTTTTTAATGCAACGGCTGAGCTTCGGGGGGAGGGTGAGTCCAGGAGTTAAACTGGCGCTGCCCACCGGGAACGTCGCCAAACGATGGAAACAGGAAAGAGCAGATTCTGAGATCTGACTTGAAGCAACACTGGGAAAACGCCGAGCCTGTGAAGCTGCAGCGGTTCCTCCCTGTCAGATCCCGAGCGACTGTTACTGAGAGAAGTGGTGATGCAACGCGGCAGTAAACATGCCTCCGCATCAGCCTCCTTACATCATTCAGAATGAGCACATGCAGCGGTTGGCGAGAGCAACATTTCACTACTTAAATTGACATTTTAAATCGCTTTAAATTAAAGCTGGTCCTGGTCTCAGCTCTGGGAGGGCTCATTTCAGCAGCAACGCTTGAAAAGTGAATGTTTGGACCAACTTGATCAGAATAAATGTAAACCGATATAATTAGCATCATAGGTTAGCATCAAAGTCAGCCAATCGAGGGTCTGACCATGTGTTTAAAACAAACACTAAACAGACTGAAAGGGCAGCAGTCACACCTGTGTGGGGTTCCTTTTTGTTAACAAAACATTTACCTGAAGCCTCAAAAATAAAAACCACCCTGACCTGCGCTTACATCACCTGAACAACACGAGCGGCGCCTGAACCTCCCTAATTTATTCATCACTCGGGTTTGTAAATTCGCCTAAATGTGATAAAAATCTCATGAAAGTAATGATACTTTAATCGGAGAGAAAGTGAAAAACATTTCTCCTTAATGCACTGATGAATAATGAACGTGGCATTGGAGAGCTAATTCTCTCGGCTGGAAGTAAATGATGAAAAGTTTAAGTGCTGTGGTTTTTTTCACGGGTGTGTTCCGGTCAGTCTGAGGACGGCCGTGGGGACAGACCTCTGGCGTCCTCCGACTGCAGGACGTGTCACTTACCAAGCGTCTGGGGGGAGGCCTCGTGCTCCTGGACGATCACATGTCTAGCTCCCGGAGGAACGAGAAACATCTTAAGGTAACCTTTGCCAAGTTTTCAGCAGCGGTAGCAGAAGCAGGAGGTCGGGGGTGGGGGGTGGGGGGGGTTAGAGGAGAAGACACAGAGAGACAGGTGAGGTCAGCAGGTACGAGAGAGGACAGGTTGTGGTGGTGGACATCTCCCACGGCTCAGAAGCTTTCATCACTTTGCTCTACAGAAATGTTTGGAGGGGGGGGCAGCTTCCTCTCTGCAGGTGAGAGTTTTATTGAAACTGGCTGCGGTGCTTCATTCACATCCACACGCGCGGCGGCTCCTCCACTCGTCCGAGGATGTGAATGAAAGCGAGTTTCAACGGCCAGCGGGTTGTTCACACTACGGGACTGCAAAGTGGCCTTCTGCCGGGGAGGCCGCCGCCCACAGACCCGCCGGGACTCACCCACGACATTTCTAGAGTCCTCCGATTCATTTAAAAACACATTTCGAGCTCCTTTGGGCAGAGAGAAGGCTCCCCGGGTCTTCCCTTCAAAACAAGACAGACACGTTAGTGTTTCGTCGTGTTGTCGTCACCGTCGACGGCGTTACCTGCGGGGGGGGGGGCACGTTTAATCGGGGAAGCAGACGGACACACTGGACCGGAGCTACGTCTCCGTACATCTGACGTACATCTAACGGCTGTCCAACATCTGGGGACGTTTCCACCCGACACACAGGTTAGTTGGTTAGGCTGCTGAAGCACTTACCTCCGGGACACGCGGCCGTGACAACAACCTCCACACCTGGACACACACGTGGACACACACCTGCGACGCCACCGACACAAACTGAAACTGACAAAAGCTGAATACTGACCTAGAAAATACTTTTTAATTGTGTTTTTGCCAAAACAAGCAAATAAAACTGTCGGGGACAGATTCATCCATGTCCTCCGAGAATAAAGTATTTTTGGATTTGAATTAATATTTTGTTGTGCAACCTTTTAAGTGTCCTCTCAGAGAGACATGTCCACCTGTAGACAGGTGTTCTGGTCCTCATGTCCACCTGTAGACAGGTGTTCTGGTCCTCATGGACACGTGTCCACCTGTAGACAGGTGTTCTGATTGTCATGGACACATGTCCACCTGTAGACAGGTGTTCTGGCCCTCAAGTCCCCCGGTACCTCCAGAACAGAACTGAGCCTCCTCTATGTTTCACAGCAGATCCAATCTTCTTCTCTTTGAAGGACTCATTTTTACATCTGTGGACATAGAGATGATGAGACTTGTCCAAAAGCTCCGGTTTTGTCTCATCCGTCCAGAGGACGTTCTCCCAGAAGCTTTATGGGTTGTTAGGGGTGTAACAATATATCGTGCCACGAAATTTCGCGATACAAAAACGTCACGAAACGTGTCGTGGAGGTGACAAGGTGTATCGCGATATTGGATCATTAATATTAATCTATTGTGTTGACTAGAAACGCGCATCCGACCGCGCGCGCCGACTGCGCCTCGACCCGCGGACCAGAATCTTACTCCGCTCAGAAGAAAGTAGTACCTTTTTGCGGTCCCGATCACGGGACTCTAGCGGGGTTTTGAGCTCTGAACTTTTAAGTCTGGTGTAGAGTTAAGCCTTACCTTATTAAATTAAACCTTTTTCGGGTCGTGACTAGGATAAACAGAGGACAACTTCTGCTGAGTTTGTGGAAAATGGTTGTCCTGGCTTTCTCTTTAAAACTTAAACAGTTATAAAGCATTACAAACTGTAACAATAGGGCAAATGCACAGTATTGTTTTGTATTTTGTGTCTTTCAAATAAAAGACATTTTTTCCAGTCATATGTTCCTCATTCAAGGTTGTTAAAAAAATACTGCTATAATATCGTATCGTATCGTTATTGTGACCTCAGTATCGTGTATCGTACCGTATCGTGAGATTAGTGTATCGTTACACCCCTATGGGTTGTTAATATGCATTTAGACAAAGTCCAGTGTGGTTTTTCTGGTGTTCTTCCACCGGTGGAGTCCTCCTCGGTGGTCCACTTTGGGTCCACCAGTGATGGATGATCTGACTCTGATGGACCTGGACCTTGGAGGTCACCTTGAATCTCTGTGGAAGTTGTTCTGGACTCTTGTCTGTCCTCAGTTGTCCTCTTGTGTCCACGCCTAGGAGGTTCTCTGGTGTCTGAACTTCTGAGCATAATGTCCATCTGTTGTCATGGGAACATCCAGCTGCGTGGAGACTTCTAGCCTCCAATATGCTGGTCTAGAAGGTTCTTCCTGGTCTCCTCAGACAACTGTCTCCTTCATGTCTCTGGTCCAGGTCCAGTGTGGTGAACACGATGATGCCAACCAGCAGGGGGACACTTTTAACCCTTTAAACAGTCAGACTGGCTGAAGACACCCGAGATGTTGATTGGAGAACACTTTAGTCTAACACGTCACCATGGAAACCAACTGATGTCCAGGTCAGTTTCTATAGTTTTTTGTCTGATTTTCATCAATCGCTGTCCAATAAAGGATCATTCATTACTTTTGTCAGTTTCAACTCACGGCGGTAACCAGCTGTGTGCACGACGAGTCCCCGACGCTCCGTTAGTAACACGACAGGGAGGAAACGCCAGCTGCTCAGATCTACTGTTAAACATCCATCTGCACTACGAGCCAGACGGGACCTTCTAGGGGAGACGGCACTCGGTAACCATGGATACTTGCATATTGTGTTCTCCGGTGAGGGGATGTCGGTTTGGGCTCTCTTGCTCAACTGTTTTCCTGTTAAGATGTGAGCGATTGAGTGAGTTAGAGGTGAAGAAACACGTGCACCTGTAAATAAGTCCCCGGTCCGGCTTCACGGGAGGGAGGTTTTAAATGAGAGCACCAGGCTGCTCCAGCATGCCGGCGTGAGCACACGCACGCTGCACCGGGTCAGAACCCGTGTTTCCGTCCCCTGGCAAAGCACAAACCAGGCGGTTTAGTATTCTGGCTCGCGCCGACACGCGGCTGCAGCTCGAGAGCTTTTCAGAGGTAACGGCGGTTAGAAAACACAAACAAGCTTTCTCCTTCGCTGAAACGGGTCACCGCTCGGGCTCTCGGACCGGCGCCATATTTGACGGGGTCTGCTCTGGCCTTTGGGGTCGACGCGTTTTCTTCTCACGCATTCATGCTCCAACGGTCAGGTGATGAGACTCCCGCCATCGCAGTGCGGCTACTACGACAGATCAACCGGACCTTTGTTCTGAGGAGGAATGGGCAATATTTTACCTTTCACGATAAACCGTCAAAAAAATTCCCCACGGTAAGAATTTGTCATCTCGTGGTAAAAACGATAAATTCCCGTTGATGACGTTTTTGTGTAAAAGCTGAAGGAAGGAAGGAAGGAAGGAAGGAAGGAAGGAAGGAAAGAAAGAAAGAAAGAAAGAAAGAAAGAAAGAAAGAAAGAAAGAAAGAAAGAAAGAAAGAAAGAAAGAAAGAAAGAAAGAAAGAAAGGAGGAAGGAAGGATGGAAGGATGGAAGAAAATGAGCCTGAAAGAAAGAAAGAAAGAAAGAAAGAAAGAAAGAAAGAAAGAAAGAAAGAAAGAAAGAAAGAAAGAAAGAAAGAAAGAAAGAAAGAAAGAAAGAAAGAAAGAAAGAAAGAAAGAAAGAAAGAAAGAAAGAAAGATAAATTCCCATTGGTGTAGTTTAGTAGCATTTAGTATTCTTTTAGAGCAGTGTTTTGGGGGCTCCAAAGACTGAATGTGGTGATAGATTTATAGTTACAAAAGTGGAGTTGAATTGGTATTTTTTCTATCGTCATTTTTATCGTTTTCGGGATAAATGCCAGAAATTATCGTGATAATTTTTTTAGTCCATACCGCCCATCCCTAGTTCTGAGGAGGCTTTGTGAGCAGTAAAAGGTCCAAACATCTGCTTTTCTAGAGGTCTGCACAGCTGCGTGCAAAGACCTCATCCAGCACCGGTGACAAGACGCATCGGGCTGCAACCACCCTCTTAAATCCTATGGAAGTAGGCACTTAGGATCGCCCACATGACTAAAAGCCCCCTTTTTTTGCTTCTTCTTTGTTAAATAAACGACGTTACGGCAGAGACGTTGTATATTGATGTTTGTCTGAGGCTGTAGTATCCTTACAGCAGGATCCAGCGCAACCGCGTGCTTTGCAATACGTTTCTACACCAATGAGACTAGCAGGAGGCGGACGGAGGTTTCCACATGACTGTATGTTCTCAGCGAGGAATCATTTTGCTGTTTCAGGTTCGGATCAAAGGAGCTCATCCGCAGCAGGAACGATTAACATTCATGACTTCTCGGAGCGTGATGCGCTCGCAGCTTCAGCACCAGCCCTCTCAGAGGAGACCAAAGTTGGTTTAATGCCTCATTAGAGTCCAGCTGTGCTGCTGCTCTCCACCTCGGGAATCTCAAATGTGAAATATCAGACGCCCTTCTTGATGGTGCAACAAGAAAAGAGCCCTCTCTACATGAATCAAAGTTTGTCTCCACGTCCTTATTAGCTCTCTTTAGGAGAAGTTGGCTTTCAGATGTTAGAATTACTTATTCCTCAGAAACATTCACAGAGACACCAGAAATAAAATACATTAAAGTTAATGAAAACATGCATGGGATTGGCAGACTGATAATGGTTTATATCTAGTTCTGGTGTATATCTGGTGCAGATATTTGTACTAGCAGGTATTTGTACTAGCAGGTATTTGTACTAGCAGGTATTTATATCAGTAGGTGTTTGTATTAGCAGGTATTTGTACTAGCAGGTATTTATACTAGCAGGTATTTGTACTAGCAGGTATTTGTATTAGCAGATATTTGTACTAGCAGGTATTTGTACTAGCATATATTTGTACTAGCAGATATTTGTACTAGCAAATATTTGTATTAGCAGGTATTTATATCAGCAGGTATTTGTACTAGCAGATATTTAAATCAGCAGGTATTTGTACTAGCAGATATTTAAATCAGCAGGTATTTGTACTAACAGGTATTTATACTAGCAGGTATTTGTACTAGCAGATATTTATATCAGCAGGTATTTGTACTAGCACATATTTATATCAGCAGGTATTTATACTAGCAGGTATTTGTACTAACAGAAGTCATCTAGAAATTGACGTGTTTTAGTTCAGGAACTCCTTAGACAAAGACGCGAGTCCTCGTAAGACGGGACTGATTCGCGTCAGCGTGCACATCTGGATCGGGGGACTGATTCGCGTCAGCGTGCACATCTGGATTGGGGGACTGATTCGCGTCAGCGTGCACATCTGGATCGGGGGACTGATTCGCGTCAGCGTGCACATCTGGATCCGGGAGCGTCCCAGCAGCAGTTCTTACCAGGTTTCTTGGGTGTCCGGGTGAAGCTCCCCTTGACGGTGCGACAGTGAGAGTTGTCGCCGCCGCAGACTCCACATTTGTCCTCCACCTTGTTGGAGCCGATCTCCCGGTCGCAGCCCACTTTCTGGAAACCCAGAGACACAAGACGGATGAGCCGGGCTGCTTTCTGCGGCGGGATGCAGGGAGCTAACGTTCATAACGGGGTTTGACAGGAACCCGGTCTCCTCTGAGGGGTCTAACTCGTCCGTCGGGTCACGGCTTTGCAAACTGCGTCTGGTACGTCTCCTCCTCGCAGTCACTTCCACCGGTACAGAACGTACCGAACTAAGTACCAAACATTTCCGGGTCTCATTCTCCTGAGCAGGTGTTACACCTAAACCACATTAATCAAACTTAGCTTTGGCTCCCAGCTCCTCGATGACCCTCGACGCTAAATGTGAGAAAGCAGAATGGGTTGGTGCATCATGGGAGTAACAGGAAGGCCTCTGCCTTTATGAGCCGCGGCTGCCGTCAGCGAGGGCCGGTTTGGCCGCGTTTACGGCTCCAAACGGGCCAATCGGAGCCCTCGCCCCGGCGGCTGCTTTCTGTCGGGTTTGCTGGGAAATCTCCCGATAAATCGTCAATAATCCTAACGTGCCTTTACGTGTCATGTGACGCAGACTCAAGGCCAGTGTAAATCACACACTTCTTACCACACATTCTCCGCGCACGCAGATGCTGTAGGCGTCCTTGTAGGAGCACCGAGTCCCATCATGCACCAGCTGCTTCATGTACGCCACGTCTCCCGTCTCCTTGGACTGACAGTACAGGTGGCATCTCTTGCTGGCTACAAGGACAGATGGTCAGATTGTTATTGGAAGGAAAACTGCTCAACAAGTGATGGGTTCTGGTGGGTGAATGACGTCAGAAGTACACGCCCGCTCCCAAAACCGGTCCACATGCGACTGCGGGTCGTAAAAACGCCTTCGAGCCCTTAATTAAGAGACATACATCGGCTGTGCGGAGCTGGCATCGGTACGGGTCACCATGGCAACGGCAGCCAGACCCAGAAGTTAAAAAGCTCCTGCAGCCGAATAAAAAGCTTTTAACTGGTTTCTGACGGGGTTTTACAGGCGTCGCCGCCACTGGAGCAACGGGAGCGCTCACTGAAGACTCGGCACGGCGCTGGGCTTGGAGATAAAGTCGGGTCGGTGCAGGTCAGACACTAAAAGGTGGTTCCTCACGCAGCCGCGGTTGTTTTTGGTAGATGCATTCAATTAATTAGCAGAGCTTGAAAGAGACAAACTTCCTCGATTCAACACACCAAGAAGTTGGAGACTCACAAGCGCTCAGTTCTCCTCGTGCGTTCAGACGGGATTTTGACGGAAGGTCTGAGGTCCAGGAACGATCATTTTCTGAGGAAAATCCTTCAACATTTAGACCAAGAAAGAAAAGAGATGAATAAAACCTAGATTTAAACAGTCGTCCAATAAAACCAGCTCTGACCAAACCAACAACTGAGAATAGTCGTGCCGACAGGCCGGCGCTTCAGGGTTTAACTGAAACCCAGCGGTTAAAACATGTGCAGGAGGAACGGACGCGGCGGGTGACAGAGTAGCAGCTCAGTGGGTTCAGATCCTCTGATGTATAAAGACGTATTCTTTATATAAGTGTTTTGTCTTACTTCTACTTTTATTTTTTTTTCGCTGAATTTCTTTTAATGAATTACAAACAAACAGCAGATTCACTGATGAGACTTTTAGTCCCAGAAAACACAACGAAACATTGCAGAAACCATCGATCACACAAGAACGATAACACGATTGACCCGCCCCGCCCCTCGCCGCCCCGCTCACCACGGCGACGAGCCCGTCGTGAAAAGATGAGGCCAAAGAGCAGACTTTGAGCTCAGATGTACCGTGGTGGCGTTTAAAAGTCGAGCATAAAAACGCTCATATTTCTGCAGGACTGGCTTCAAAAGTCCAGAGCATTTTAGGACCAACAAGCGGCCCAGAGCTCCCCGGAGTGACGCCGGATTAAAGCAACGGCACAAAAGGCGATAATCTTTTACCGAAAAGCGGCTTTTGATTTGGGATGGCTCTGAAGTCCACGTACCGACAGAGCGACGGCGGGCTTCACAGGAACCGAAGGGGGGATTGAGAGACGACCCCGTCTAAAACACAATATTTGTCCGAGGATCAAGCCGCATGCCCCCAACTAGTCCACGTTCATTGTCACAAGTCTGAAAGCAGACCACACGCTGACATTTCCCCGGCTTACCGTCGGGGTGCTCGTAGGGCTGCCAGTGGTGTTTGGCGTTTTGGAACTCAAAGTGGGCGTTGCGGAGCTGGCACTGCTGCGCTCGGAAATCTTCAAAGTGCTTGGGGCAGTCCTCCTTGTTGCACAGCTGATACTCGTAGTTGATCCCCGGGCAGTCCTGGCCGCCGTTGGAGGGTCTGTGGAGGCGGAGGACATGGATGAGCATCAGAGGAGCTGGTCCCCAAGCACCAAAAATAAACACTTTTACACATAATCACTTCTGGTCTCCATATTTAGATGTATCCATGACAACCACATGTGTATGAAGTAGGGCTGGGCGATATATATCGAGATTTTAATATCGATATATTTTCAAACGCGATATGGTACGAGACAATATCGTTTATATCGATTTAAAAAAAAAAAAAAAAAAAAAAAAAAAAATATTTATTTTTTTTAATTTTGATATAGCTTATTTTTTGACAAATTGACTTGAATGTTTTATTTGAGATTTGCACAAATGTTTTGTTATTTGCACAACTACCAACCTCAGTGGAAAAGTCTGCCTGTTACTGTCTACATTGTATTAATTGTACAGTGTATTTTAATTTAATTGTTATGCAGGAAAGGGATATTTGTTTTGTTTTATTTTATTCAAGAAGCATTTTTATTCTATATATGCAGGCAGTTTATTTTTATTTCATTTGTTTTATACATTTTGATATTGTGCAGACCTCTGTTAATAAAGGAACCGGTGTGACATTTGGCACGAGGCTTTGTATTAAAACTGTTTTTTTAAGGGTTTGCCTCAGTAAAAAATGAAGCTAACAGAGATGCTATGCTAGAATGCTTTGGGGGAAACCCCAATTATGGCACAGAAAAAATATCGAGATATATATCGAGTATCGCCATTCAGCTAGAAAATATCGAGATATGACTTTTGGTCGATATCGCCCAGCCCTAGTATGAAGGTGAATTTTTATCCACCATATCAGGTTTTATTTGATGTGTAATTAAGGGTGTGGACATATTTTCCTAAGTGGATATATAAAATATGGATGGATGGATGGATGGATGGATGGATGGATGGATGGATGGATGGATGGATGGATGGATGGATGGATGGATGGATGGATGGATGGATGGATGGATGGATGCTTTCAGCACATGACAACCATGATGTTGTTTTCCCGTACAGCAACTCATCTGCTACCAGGAAACACCATTCACGTTCTTTACTGAATAAAACAACATCATCCTTTTTAACATGTGGACGTAACTATTTTTTTATCACAGTTTGAATAAAGAGATGAAAAAGTCTGAAAATAGACCTTGAGGGTGGTCGACGGGGGAAAAAGGCACCGAACCCTGCACGTGTGACATCACCAGCCCGGTTGTTGCCCAGATACAGTCACAATGCTGCAATGTTGTCATGGTGATCCCCGGAGGGTTCAGCCCACCTCTGCTCCGCTTCCAGCCGCATGTGAGGCTGACTTTTATTCACACGCGTGTCTGTTTTTAGGTCTGCACGTCTTCTCCTCAGTAACCTTTCTTGTAACAACAAAACTCTCATTCAGTTCTTTACAAAATATACATTCGGATAAAAGATTCCACCTCCATCAACAACACGGAAGAAAAGAAGCTGAAAATGGAGGGCAGGGCCTCATCAGCGTCATCCTGGATCTGTCCACAATACCAAATAAATCATTAAATATAAGTGATTCTGAGGAAGGTTTGTTAAACTTCACAGTCAGTTCTGTGGAATGCATCTTAAACTTTGTGTTATTTCTTTTAATAATTTTGATGGGATTCAGCCCAATTGACTTTTCACACACATATTCTAGGAAACCTTTTTCCTTGTGAAAGCTCAATCAAATAATGTTTTTTTTATATCCAAATGAAGCAAATTTGATTGCCCATCTCTACTGCGTGTGTCTGTTCCTGCAGCTGTTACCAGTGTTTATTATTTGGAGTTTTTGAGACCACAAACAACGTCTTGTTTCGGGCCACCGAGCGGCTCTGTGTGTGACAAACGGGACGAAATACGACTTTCCTCTCCAAAGCCAACGTGGGAGTCCATGATTGACTGGCTGAGTCAAGGCATAGAGCCCGCCCCCCACCTGTTGCATTGGATTGGTCTGTACCGGAGGAAAAGGGACGATATCACTGCTGGCACCATCCACGTGAATGGATTTAGGGGACCTTTCCCACTAACTCATATAAACTGGACCCTTTTTTCTTACGCATCTGGAGCTAATATTTTAGTCAGAAATGCACAAACATAACGTTTGGCCATGTTGAGACCTCCTCATGATGACAGATGAATGAGAAAATAAAAAACGCTTCTTGGTTGGCGGATTTTCCTCCAACTTTTCAAGATCTGAATCGAACCCCCGCCACCCCCCGATTGTGGACTTGACTTACGCGGGGTTGTTGCACTGCCGTGTCCGGAAGCGAACTCCAGTCCCACAGGAGCGCGAGCAGGGGCCGTATTTGCTCCAGGAACCCCAGGCGCCGTCCTGCTTGACCTGATTTGGGTTTTTCCACATGCAGTGACCTTTGTAGCACCACTGCACAAGAAAACAGGGTGGGAGGGGGGGGGGACAAACAACATATTATTTATAATTTGGTGCGGAGCGTCAACGTCCGTCAGGTCTGTTTGTGTCGTTCAATTGTTTTGTTCTGCAACAGTCAACAGAAACACAGTGAGACATCCAGCTTTCACAGAAACTTGTTTTCCCGTCTCAACACGACCATCCCACTGTACCCAACCCTGGCCAGCTCGGCGCTGTGGGACAGCCTAATTGGCCTGCGCAGACCTGTGGCCAGACTGTGAGCCCGGGCCACAAGCCCGAGCTGCAAGCCAGCCTGCTTCAGTGCTGGAGCTCGCTCTCGGCCCTCGTAGCTACAACCCTCGCAGGGCAGCGGAGGCTGTTCCAGCCCCGCGTCGCAGGGACGGGGGCAACAATCCATCGTATATCTGGGAGTCTTCCTGGACCCGACACTCTCCTTCAGGAAGCACATCAAGAAAGTGTGTAACTCTGTTAAATATGGCTTGGCAAACTTCAGACAAATAAGAATCCCATTGACTGACAGTGCAGTTTTTCCATTCAATGATCCTATCACACATTGACTATTGCTAGCTGGTCATTAGCATGTTCCACAGCACTCAAGCCGATTGAATCCCTTTATAAAAAAGGAATAAAAATCTTAAGACAAAAAATCTAATTAATTTCATAAATGTTTTTAAGCCTCCAAAATGGTAAAGCCTTCAGATATGCCTGCACTGTGTACAAAACCCTTCATGGTCTTGCACCACCGCTGCTGAAAGAGTTCTTCAGAAGGAGATCTGTGGGTGGTATGAACACTCGGGCGTGTGATAGAGGGGACTGTGAAATACCCCATAGACGAACCACCTTTGGGATGAACCTGTTATCTGTTGTAGGCGGGAAAATCTGGAACAGCATTCCATCTGCAATAAGGGATTGTCCCTCATACTCTTCCTTTAAGGGAAATCTCAAGGAATGGATTAAAACGTCTCAAATCTTTGATCATTAATTGTTTATTGTATTAACTATTGCAGTGTTGTGCGATTTTTAATTGTTGTTGATTTTGTGTGTCGTGTAATGTTGCTTGTATCTTTTTACTAAGTCTTGCAGGGGGACTGCCAATGCAAATTAGCCTTTTGGCTACAATTGGGTATATTTACATTTTAAAATGTTTATCAATGTACAATGTCCCTCTACACAAAATAAAGTGAAATGAATGAATGAATGAACAATCCATCGCCGTCCCTCGACCCCGAATCCCTGCATGTGAGCAGACTTACTTTCCCGGGAGCACATTCGGTTCCATCGAGAGGCGGGCCCTTCTTGGTCTTGCAGAAGTACGGGTTGTCCGGATGACTGCACCAAAGCTGTTTACACGGATCGAACGTCCGAAACTGAAGGAGAGAATAAAGCAGAAACAGAGATCAAGCATGGAGGTGTGACCGCTGACGTTGTCCTGCGTGATTGATGGAGGAAACGGACTCTTTGTGGATAAAATGTCTCCAGCAGTATTAAAGTAAACCTTCGGAGTCACATTCGTGTCATATAGGCTACGTTCACACTGCAGCTCCCAAGTGACCCAAATCCGATTTTTTGCTCATATGTGACTCAGATCCGATTTGTTTATGACAGTGTGAACAGCACAAGTCACATGGAATCTGATCTTTTCAAATCAGATTCAGGTCACTTCCATATGTGGTTCTAAATCGGATACAGGTCTGATGTTTTGCAATGCGACCGCAGTGTGAACAGGCAGGTCGGAATTAATGCGACTTTGACGTCACACGCAGAGCCCCGAGCCGCGGGGGAGACACGGGAGACGGCGGGGGTCCCTCCGGGCCGCCTCCGCCTCCGCCTCTCCTCCTCTCCTCCGCCTCTCCTCCTCCTCTCCTCCTCTCCTCCGCCTCTCCTCCGCCTCTCCTCCTCTCCCCCTCCTCTCCTCCTCTCCTCCGCCTCTCCTCCGCGCTCACCTTTTTCACCTACGACCTCAGATCAGACGAGACAACCCGCTGAATTTAAGCATGACTAAATAAAGAAGCTAAGGATTCAAATCAGGAAGCGGTCGTGGTCGCATAACCTTCCCGTTTTACAGCGAGCTGGGCCGTGTGTTAGGTGATAAACCCAGCTGAACGCCGGAGAGCAGAGCTGACACTCCGGGGAGCGGAGCTAGAGCCCTGCCCGGGACTATTTTCTTCATCCCGCTCCCGCCCGCTCCCGCTGCATTTGCGCCCGCAGTGTTTACATCCACTCCCGCCCGCTCCCGCAAAACTCTGAGAATTCATGCCCGCACAATGATAAAGATGCAAGAGAAACGTCCTTGACAAATCTATCTGATTTAATGTTAACATGATAATTGTGGAGCTTGATGGATAATTGGCAGTTCACAGGCGCCTGTTGGATGCAAATCCATGTCATCATCCCACGCTTCTGCGCATGCGGGTCAGTTCAGGGCCGCGATGCGTTCACACTCGAGTCGGATATAGGACACATTTTAAAAGATAATGTGAACAGCCACACAAAAAAATCGGATATGGGAAAAAATCGGAATTGAGCATTAAGGACTGCAGTGTGAACGTAGCCATATTCCGCAGGTGTTGATCAAAATAGCAGAGACGGAACAAAAGCTCCGGTTTTAACTCGCCCAGCGCTGGGCGGGGCTGGATGGGTCCAGAGCGAAGCGGCTCGCCCGGTGCAGAGACCACCAATGGACGAACCGACGGTGATCTGGACCACGGCTGTCATGGATGGTTGACGGCCTCGTTTTAAAGAGAATATGCAGTATCTTGAGCTGTTAATGAGACTAATAGACCAAACTGGGTCTGGCTTGGACTGAGCTCAGGGAGCCAGGAGGTTATGCTGCTGGCAAACTAATGGCGCTTTTCCACTAGTACTGACTCGCCTCGGTTTGACGCTTTCCCACTATGAGTCGAGCCGTGCCGAGTACATACTTTTCTGTTTCTACTCTGCCGAGGTTCTAAGCGGCTGAGTCGGCTGTATCTGACGTCATCACACTACAGGCCCCCGATTGGTCGGGGGGTTGGGAGTCAGACGTCAGGATGTGACATCAGTGAAAGAGCGACTCTGACGGCGGCTTCTTGTTCATTTTATTCGACCAGCAATGGCAGCGCAGAAGTCTATTTGGTGTTCCAACTCTGAGGTGCAGATGTTCATAAACCTGGTGGCTGAGGAGAGAATTAAAAAGGGATCTAAACGGGCGATAAGGAACGACCAGATCTACCAGGAGCTCTGTCACTACATAGCTGCTCGCGGCTACCTATGGACTTTTCAGCAGCGCAGAGACAAACTAAAAACATTAAAAAGCGGCACTGCTTGAAGCTTCTCTCACTCTCATTTTTTAACTTGATATCGAACACGAGCCACAGACCCAGCAGCACATTTATCATCTCCTCCAGGTTCTACATCTTTACTGTTGTTGTCTTCTTCGTTTAGATCACACAATCAAATACGTCACAGCAGCTTCACTCCAACCTCCTACTTCTGCTCCAGGTGCTGAATTGTTATGGAAACCAGGCCGAGTTGAGTCGAGCTGAGTTGAGATGAGATGAGTAGAGCCGAGTAGGTACTAGTGGAAAAGTCCCATAAGATTTGTTCTGTTTCTTGATTTCAACCTCGAGTCTGTCTCATCACTAACTTCTGATGTGGTGTCACAAAGGGAGATGCGTTTGTTACGAGACACGACCAGGACGGGAGCAGCACTCAGCTTTACTTTGCTGGCGGCAGGAACGGAGACCTCGAGAGCTGGACGACGTTTCCCAAAGCAAACAAAGGTTAACATGAGCCGAGCTGAAAAATGGAATTATTCAAACGTCTTGAATGCCGGACAGGTCCCTTCCTTCTGTCCATTTCCTGTCAGCATTCACTGTGCCACCTGTAACAAGCTTGCAGAGCCATGCACGGGAAGCCGTCAACATCAACCCACTTCAGATAATCTATCTTGTTGGCGCTGGGTGTTTTCCAGCCTGGTGATTACACCCTGCTCTCTGTTGCTGCTGCTCCTGAATTAAATTAACTGGAGCTGTATTGTCTTTTAGTCTGTAAAGTTTAAACCTGCAGTAATAGATCTCTTGTTTTCATGCGGTACCCTAATTAGAAAAGAGTTTCTTCACATCTCCAGGTGAGTCACATGGCTCCGGCTCAGTATCTGTCCCCCAAACACAGCGCGAGTCTCAAACGAGGCTCCTCAAGTAAACTCTTGTACGTCAAATGTCAAAATGTTGAAAGGAGCAGCAATGAGAACAAAGAACCTTGCGATGTCACTGGCTTGATATACACAGGTCACTTTTATAAACATCACAGTCAGGATGGAGTCTTCAACCAGTCCCCACATATATGATCATATCACGACTGGTGATCCCCGAGTCTGCGCAGATCTGCAGCAAAAACAGCTGAATATTGTCATCCAAGATGTCCGTCAGGTCTGGCAAACGTCACACAAGTGAGCAACGTTGGGATTTCCATCTCCTGCGGTTAGACATCGTGAGCTGCAGGGCCCCCGATGGATGAAACGCCAAACAACCAACACACGGGGGACAGAGTGACACTGGGCCACGCCCCCAACAAATATGAGCGATAACTGTGGAATAGATCTTCTGATCAAAGTCTTTTTAGCCGCTCTTAATCAGAAGATACAGTAAATCTGGCCTGTTTCGATCTGGCTGTGAAGATGAACTTGACAGCTGCTGCTGGATTGCACATCAGCCGTGAGCCGTGCTCGCTTGCGTGCTAGTGATTCTTTACGCTGGCTCGGAGAGCTTGCTGCTCTGCCAGAGCGGATGAATTAACAGCAAACGTGAGCTCACGATCGCAGCAGGCATCCGTGGATGGTGGCTGCTGACGATGAGCTCTCCGGTTCGTTTGGCCGCCCGCCGGTCGCCGGCTGGATCCTGTCGCGTCAGATCAAGCTCCGACTGTATGTTTTTATTCCCAAATCACCTCGATGCACAACATCATCGTAGGACCCGAGGAGTCAGTTCTCCTGGAACGTCTCCTGGAACCAAGAAAAGGAGGTCCGGTTGGGCTGATTCAGGTCTTTGATCCAGCCACCCTGTTGTGATCAGGTCCATACTTAGAGTTTTCAAATGATTGATCAGTTTCTTCCAGACAGCAGACACATTTGAGCCCGAGCTGGACCACTTTGACAGCACCGGTAAGTGCTGTGTTCCTGAACTGGGCCAGACCTGGGTTTTGGCGTGTGTTGCATGAGCCGGGTGAGGCCCAAACTCTGTGACATAAGACACAGTGAAGCGATGTTATGGGGGGGGGGGGCGAACAGAGGACGCCACGCGTCAGTTGAAACCAAACGTGGGCCAAAGAAAACTGCAGAAATGGGCTGGGTTTGGGCCAGGTTTGGGTTGGGTCTGGGCTAGGAATGGGCGATATTTTACCATTCACGATATACCGTCAAAAAAATTCCTCACGATAAGAATTTGTCATCTCACGTTTTTGTGTAAAGCTGATTTATGGTTCTGCGTTAAATCCATGCACAACGTACATGAAGGAAGGAAGGAAGGAAGGAAGGAAGGAAGGAAGGAAGGAAGGAAGGAAGGAAGGAAGGAAGGAAGGAAGAAAACAAGGAAAGGAGGAAGGAAGGGAGGAAGGAAGGGAGGAAGGAAGGAAGGAAGGAAGGAAGGAAGGAAGGAAGGAAGGAAGGAAGGAAGGAAGGAAGGAAGGAAGGAAGGAAGGAAGGAAGGAAGGAAGGGAGGGAGGAAGGAAGGAAGGAAGGAAGGAAGGAAGGAAGGAAGGAAGGAAGGAAGGAAGGAAGGAAGGAAGGAAGGAAGGAAGGAAGGAAGGAAGGAAGGAAGGAAGGAAGGAAGGAAGGAAGGAAGGAAGGAAGGAAGGAAGGAAGGAAGGAAGGAAGGAAGGAAGGAAATGAGCCAGAAAGAAAGAAAGAAAGAAGGATAAATTCCTGTTGATGAGGTTTTTGTGTAACAAACATGGCGGATCTGAGAGCGAGATAGATTTATAGTTACAAAGGTGGAGTTGAATTGGTATTTTTTTTATAGTCATTTTTATCGTTATCGGGATAAATGCCAGAAATTATCGTGATACATTTTTTAGTCCATACCGCCCATCCCTAGTCTGGGCCGGGTTTGGGCCCAGCGCGAGCAGACAACATGCACCTCTGGAGACCCGCAGGCCCCAGGTACGGGTCCTGAGTGTGCTCCTCCCACAGCGAGCGGCTGTCTCTGTCTCTGACCCGGTGCCTCGAATCCCAGGTGCTGGATTACGGAGAGGCAAGTTGCTGCTCTGCTTGTGTGTTCAGAGCGCCGCTTCGGGCTCGGCGGCGTCTCCCACGTTCTCGCTCCGCCATCACGTGCTCTGATACTCCCAGAGCGGCAGCAGCAAATAAAAGCACGCGGCTACATAACGCGGTGTCACATCCGCCGCCTCCGACTCGAGACGGATGCCGGTGATCTGATTCATTATGTCCTGACCAGCAGCGGCCTCAAAAATCATCTCATTTAATTAGATTTAATCTAAACGTATAATTATATTAAACGATAATTGAACACTTATTATCTGGTAACTAAACGAGCTCCCAGCAGCTTCTGTCAGCTGTAGGAGCTCTGGGAAAAGAAAAGACGTTTCCAGGAAGATCATGTGGTTCCCGGGAGACGCCTCGATGCGTCACCGTGTCTTCGTCACCTGGTGTTCCCGCACTTTGCTTCCATGTGACGGTTTGTGAACTTATATAACACATCACTCAGCAGCTTAAGACCTGGATCTTTCTTTCTTGAGATGGTCGTCAGGGGCAACGAGAAACTGATCAATCATTTGAAAGCTCTGAGTATGGACCTGCATAAACCTGTTCACGCCGCCATCGCAGTTGCTCTGTCATTCTTCTCTGATTTGGCGTGTTGATGATTTTTCAGGCCTTATGTCCCTGATCACACGCTAAAGACGCCCTTTTAAAGCTTCACGGTGAAGCAGAGATACTGTATATGTTTGACACGGCACGGGCGTTTAGGGGAAGTGAGAGGTTACCCGAGAGGTGACGCCCACGATAATCTGCACTTAAGTACAAAGTACTTGCCATCCTCAGTAGTGGTATATGTGAACTCACACATACAGGATGTCTCCGTCACCCCTCAAAGTCAACAGACTTCCACATCTAGTAGTTTGAGTTTTTTTACCGAACTTTTTACCGAAAATGTGTTTGAATATCGTCTATATGTATTTATTTGTTTGTTCCTAAGTCTGTTTATTTTCAATAAAAGTTTTTGGACCAAAAACCATCCACAGATCAGAAGTGTGAGCATCTTCCCAGGTTGAGGCCGCTGGTATCACACAACAGGGCCGGTCTTGAACCCCAACCACACATTTATCCCGGGCCTAAAAGATTACCCCGCCCGGGTGCAACGGTCTGAAGTAGGGCTGTTCGATTAATTGATTTTAAATCGTAATCGCGATTATGTAATTAGAACGATGTTAAAATGTGAAACTCGTAAAATCGATTTTTCACTTTTTTTTTTTTTAAACCTTGTCTGCACACATATTAATGATTGATACCATATTAATGATTGATGGAAATACCTCTCAATACCTGCGACAAGTGCCCCATCGGAGAGGCTCTTTAGTGTAGGAGGGGGCGTTGTAACATGCCACCAGGCATCCCTCAAGCCAGATGCGGTAGACCGGCTCGTGTTCCTTGCAAAAAACTTGCAAATGTGAATAGCAAATGTAATGACTGACATTACACACCTCTACCTCCTTCATGGGTTGCATTATTATTTAGCATGCAAAGACCCAGTTTAGTTTAATTAGAAAATGTCTTGTTTTATTTAATTGGAAATATAACTTACTGTATGTTTGCAAGTGCTGATTTGCTGATTTCTTTTTTCAGAGATAAAACTTTATTATATTTTTTAAAACTTTTTTTCAACTTATTTTACAGAGTTTTACACTTTATTCATTCATTTTTGGTTTAATAAGAGCAAAGTTTGCACTTAAAGCCCAATGGGGCAAATGTTCAATAAAAAAACAGCATATTTGAAATAATTTCTTTGCCTTTTGTCAATTCGCAAAATAATCGTAATCGTAATCGAAAATCGGATTTTGAGAGAAAAAAATCGAGATTTTATTTTTGGGCAAAATCGAACAGCCCTAGTCTGAAGACAAAACATATCCGGGCTTCAGGGCAGCAGGTACCTTTAAGGCTGCTAGTTGAGGGTAACTGAAGGGGGGTTTGTCTCGGCCACCTTCAGGGTCGTCCTGCATTCATCTGGGTTGACTGACCGGGCCAGCAGCCGGCGGGTTTGGGACTGCTGGGACCAGCTCGGGGTTTGCCCGGGCTTCCAGGATGGAACACAGCTCAGCAGCCTGCTGGAGACTGATGTGCAGCCTGATGGCCTCTAGGTTGTCATCCAGCCACCATCCAGATCGGCCCGGACCTTTCCAGATGAATCAGACTGCTAGACAACGCTAAACTAGCTACGTTTGCCTGAACCTCCGCTGGGACGGTTCACGTCAGAATCGGGTTTCAGGTTACAGTTACGGTGTTACGGTGACAGGTTGGGTCATCATGTTCCACCCAGTTACTAGCCTTACTTGTCCCGCCCATTCGCCCGTTTTTGGATTAAACAGGATCGGATTGAGAGCGGCATCGTTCAGAGCTCTGACCAAAAGCGCTCCTCAGAAAAGCTCCAGAAGGAGGACTGAAGGAAGAGTGACACCCAGTCGTTCATGAAGAGCTTTGACATCTTTAACAAATGTGTATCCAGATGAAAAGACAGAATTAGCGTCACATGACACCAGACAGGCACAGATTAGTATCTGGATTTGTTTTGGGCAATTATGAGACTGTGATGTGTTGGTTTGTGCTGCTGAGAGCAGATCGGTCCTTTATGTCGCTGCCATGCGCTGCCGTCTTCAGAGGATAACTGCATCCACTTCGCAGCATGGGGCTGATGACTCAGAGTCTGTGTGATCCGCACATATGCCGGCTTTAAAGGGGGGGGGGGGATCAATCCAGCTTGTTGCATCTCTGGGACTGATGTGAATAGACAGAAACGTGGGTCCCTAATGACGGGGTTGTTACAGGAGCTGTGTGTGGGGGGGGGGGGGGGGGGGGGGGCAAACACCAGGCGATTTACTGGCCTAATGAGCTCTGTACAGATGCAGTCAGCACGCTCAGTGTTTGTTTGCACACACAAACAAACAAACAAACAAACAAACATCTACTACACTTCCTCGTCTTCATGAAGCATTTCTGTACCACAACTTAACTGACTTCACTTGGCGATGCTGACAGTTTCAGTCCGTACAAACGCAAAAGTGACAGAGTGAAACTCCGTTTCTGGCACCTGAGGCAGGACATTTCCTAAGCTGCTTAACACCAGACCGGCGTTTCTTCAAGCTCTTCCTCATTAGAAAAGAAAAATAGAAAAAAAAAGGCATTCAGTAAGCTGCGTCGTATTCCAGCCTCTCAGTCTGAGGCGGTGAATACCCCCAGTGGAACGGCACCTGACGCTAATTAGCTGTAATTCCATGTGAAACCTGCAGACAGGCGGCAACAAACCGGTCCAATATTTGGATTAAGGAAACAAATTATGTCACATTTCGAATGCTGAAGCTGACTGGTGATATTGATTGATGTGGAGCTGTACCAAATGTGCTGGCCATTTTAACGCAGAGCTGGTGCGAAGGGATTGTGCGGATTACGTCCGAGTTCATGTTTGAAGCCATTTGACAAATCAAAGTCCAATTTTAACTCTTTTAGCTATGTCCAACTTCTGAGGGGAATGTTTGGCTTTTAAGCTGCCAAATCCTCCATCCTTCAGTCGTGATCCTTCTGCCCGCCAGCTGGTGCTCGGGAGACGGCTCTTCAGAGGGCTTGCCAGAGATTTTTCACAAAATAAAGTCCTCAAGGCTACCGCTTGGACAACCAAAACAAGGACTGAGAATCGCTGGGAAAGGTGAAATTCTCCAAGTGTGGGGAACTGCTTCAATATTTCACGCAAAGCTATTGACTACTGAAGCTTTTTGCCTTATGTCTTTGAACAGGTGCTACTGGTGGGATGATTGATCATGGATAAACTCTGAATCCGACCAAACACAACCAGGCGGCAACCTTCACAGACTGTATAAGAAGAACTGGACAAACCATGTGACGTCACAGGGTCCTGAAGAGTACTATTACTATTACTATTACTGCGTGGAACCGCCCACCTTATGTCAATCACATATCAGTCCTTAGGTTGTTTCAAATCATAATATCTGACAGATTCCAGTTTGTTCATGTACATGAGGTTTTTTCAGAACAGACAAGGGTCTGCAACGGTGTCCCACAGGGTTCAGTGCTAGAGCCAATCTTGTTCAGTTTATACATGCAGCCCATGGGATGTATTATCCAGAATCATGGCATAAATGTTCATTGCTATGTTGATGATATGCAGCTCTATTTGTCTATGAAGATGTAACAGAACCATTAGCTACACTTCAGGGATGTCTTAAGGACATCAAGGACTGGATGTGCACTGATTTTTTACTTCTAAATTCTGATAAAACAGAGGTTATTATTTTTGATCAGCACCTTTGAAGGTGCACCATGACATCGCCCTGTCTGTGGATGCAGGGAGTCCCGCCGGTCGGTGCTCCTGGACCTCACTGCCACCTTCGACACATGTAGTTGTTATTACTCGCTTGGGGCAGTAGGTTGGCGTCTGAGTCACCGTCCTCCAGTGGTTTAAGTTAGGGCTGGGCGATATGGACCAAAAGTCATATCTCGATATTTTCTAGCTGAATGGCGATACTCGATATATATCTCGATATTTTTTCTGTGCCTTAATTGGGGTTTCCCCCAAAGCATTATAGCATAGCATCTCTGTTAGATTCATTTTTTTCTGAGGCAAACCCTTAAAAAAACAGTCAGTTTTAATACAAAGCCTCTTGCCAAATGTCACACAGGTACCTTTGTTAACAGAGATCTGCACAATATCAAAATGTATAAAACAAATGAAATAAAAATAAACTGCCTGCATATATAGAATAAAAATGCTTCTTGAATAAAATAAAACAAATATCCCTTTCCTGCATAACAATTAAATTAAAATACACTGTGCAATTAATACAATGTAGACAGTAACAGGCAGACTTTTCCACTGAGGTTGACAGTTGTGCAAATAACAAAACATTTGTGCAAATCTCAAATAAAACATTCAAGTCAATTTGTCACAAAATAAGCTATATCAAAATCATTAAAAAAAAATGTAAATGTTTTTTTTTTTTTTTAAATCGATATAAACGATATTGTCTCGTACCATATCGTGTTTGAAAATATATCGATATATATTAAAAAATCGATATATCGCCCAGCCCTAGTTTAAGTCGTATCTGACAAACTGGCCCTTTTCTGTGATGTTTGGTGACCTCTGCTCTTCTCAGACTCCAGACCTGTGGAGTCCCTCAAGGATCAGTTCTCACCCCTGTTCTCCCAGTATTTGTTTCCCTCGAGTACAATTATACAAAAACATGACCTGTCCTTTCAATTTTATTGCTGATGAACGAGTGCTGCCAGAGCTGGAATGAGGCCAACAGAGCTCCACTGGGACCAGTCAGTCAGCTGATCAAACTCAGCATCAGGTCGTGATCAGCCGACAGCTCAGCTACTTCGTGCACCCGAGTCACAAAACATCCAGCTGCAGATCTAATAACTAAAATCATCAACTTGATGAATTACTTTATACTCAATCATAAAGTTTTACTGATACAGAACATATATTACTCCTCGGTACATTCTGTACCGAGTGGAAATGTCTGTGAATGGGGAAGGATTTTTTTTTTTTTTTTTTAGAGCCGGCCAGGATAATCACATTCAGAGTGAGATCTGAATTTTTCCACCAAAAAAACTGATTCTTAAAGCTCTACTGTCTCACGTCAGCACAGGCAGGTTTGTGACTTTTTACACGTTTGTTTTTGTTTTTGCAACCCTGTCTGTCACTCAGGAGTGAGTACGTGGCGGCGTGCTGTGCGGTAATGCAGTAAAACAAGCAAAAGCTTGCTAATGGGTTGGACTCAGCTTCTGTGTCATATCTGAAGGTCAGCTTCGCCGGTGGCTGCCATCAAAAAGACACATCTTTAAGCACAGAACCCACAAAAGTGCCTCTGCTGTCAGATCTTAGGCCTGAAAGAGGCTTTCAGCGCGATGATAAGTCACTCTTCTCTGCACACTGACAGCAGTTTCAGCGAGTTCCATCTTTTCTGTTTTTTGCTGCAAAGCGACTGTAAATTATTTATTTTTATAAAGGACAAACAAATAAACGGGATCCTGGGGGGCTGTACTCACTGAAGTGCAGATCTTATAGCCGACTCCAAAGTCAAACCGACACTGTTCATCCATGGAGTAGTTGATGCCGGGAAGTTCAGGGAGCTGCGGCCAGTCGTGTTTGAAGGGGTCGTCCAGGAGACAGTCGTACGTGCTGCGGAGACAACGGCATGAGATGACGCTGAGGACAGATCGGGCATCAATGCCTTCACGTTCCTGAGAAACTCTAAAACAGTGGTCACAGACTAGTGGAGGGCCATTGTGATAGGCCAAGCCGAAAAATCAGAGCAGCACAGCACTTTTAAAAAAAAGTTCCTTTAACGTTTATTTGCAAAAAATTCAAAAAAGGAACATAAGGAACCTTTGCACCGATAAAAGACGTAAACAAATGAAGAATGGTGGATATAACGCTTGGAAATCTCAAGGAATAAAGCGATTGTGTGATTTATTTCAAGGCTCAACCATGTTTTCATTTGCAGAACTGCAAGAAAAGTATAATCTCCCCAGACATGATTTTTTCAAATACCTACAGATTCGAGATTACATAAACAGGGAAACTACTCTTAATACTGATGCTGCTACATCTGCAGTTGAGCAATTACTCCTCCTTGGCCCAGCTAAAAAATCCATTACTCGCTTTTATAATGTTTTAAGCCAGACTGAAGCAATAAATGTACAGGATACTATGCGGACGTGGCAGGGAGAACTTGGTGTAGATATTGATGAGGATAAATGGACTAAGATATGGACTCAAACAAAGAAAATATCTGTATGTAACCGTGCCAGGTTGTTGCAATTCAAAATTTTGCACCGTTTGCAGATCTCTTCTAATAGAAGACATCAAATGAATCCACAACTCTCACCTTTATGTTTAAAGTGTAAAATTGCAGTGGGCACCTATACTCATTGTGTTTGATCTTGTACTAAAATCCAAGCATACTGGATGGATGTTCTGCAAGATCTGGAAAATATATTTGGTGTTGCATTACACATGGACCCTCTTTCTTTAATCCTGGGTTACCCCAATCAACGCTCTATTGTGGATGTCAACTCTACCAGACTGTATAATATTCTTACGTATGCAGCAAGGAAAAACATCTTATCCTGGATAAGCGACAAACCCCCCACTAAATCGAACTGGCACAAGATAATTATGGAATGTTTTCCTCTGGAGTACTTAACCTGTTTGCTTCATTCGTCAGAAGGACGGTTTAAGGACATTTGGACTCCGTATCTTCACTTCTCTAACTCTACAGTGGCTTCAATGCTCGCAAATGTTATTCTTGACTAGCTAATGTAGATTGATGTATCTACGGCCTGACTTTCTTATTATTTTTATTATTATTTGTTTTTCTATAAAGACGGGGTTTCCTTTTCACTGTATTGGTTAAGTGAAGGTATAATGCAAATATGTACTGTCTAGACCAACGTTATACTGAGCATTGCTGTTTTTGTTTTATTGTTGTGCTTATGTTAATGTAAAAAAAAAAAAAAATCACAATAAACATATTGGAGAAAGAAAAAAAAAAAAGACAAACAAAAAACAAAAGGTAAACAAAATAAAACTTTAACAAAACCAGCCGTGGGAAAGTGAAACACAAACTGAACCCCCTAACTGACACATGAGGGAGACATGTATACTGGTGATGAGACAAAAGGGGGAACCAGAATATCTACTTAACAAATTACAACAGAAAACTATACTTATCAATACAGTACTAAAAATTAACCAATGGAGAAATTAATCTAAGCAACCAAACTCCCGAAATAAAGGAAAAAACACAAAACAAGCCAAACATGCAACCTAAACTTTTCCTAAACCCTCCTCTACAAATATAGTGGATTAATCCAATTAGGCCCCATTTGAACAGATTTGTAGCAGCTAAGATTCTTTTCAACAGGCCTGGCAACTTCCCCTTCACCGCAGCCTCTCCGGAACTGGCAACTCAAAGAAAGATGTGTTAAAGAATAACCAACTCAACAAGGTGACAGAATAAATAGGTCACCCAATCAGTTAACTATTGCCAAAACTTGTTAATGATGAAATATGAAATATACAAAATGAAATATACAAAATAATTAAGTGTACAGTAGGTATACCTAAAGTATTTGTGAATTTAATGAAACCAAACTAATTTTACCAGAATTTGTTTGGTGTGCGTGTGTGGACGCTTATGCAGCCATCACAGCCATTATCTCCCTATTTGTCATCTTTTTGAACTCCCGCCTGACGCCCGAGACACCTGAGACCCAAACTAACTCCTATGTCAGATCACATCCCCTCCGGTGTGGGATTGTTTTAATCCAGATAAGCCACCAGCTGCACGAGACGTGCCGTGGGATTATCCCGTGAAAACAAACCTGGCACCCTGAACCCAGGAGGGTGGAAGTTAGGAGAGCATCATCTTTGTTATTGTTGATATCATCTGGCTCCACTGCCGGTCTCTGGGCTGGAAAGGGGCAAAGGTGAAACCGAGCTACGCCAGAAGGCAAGGGATGGTGTGCCGGGAACGCCTGTGAGAGGGCTGAGGAACTTTTACTCAACAGCCATTGGCTCCTCTGCATTAGAAGGACGGGGCTTATCTATAGATCATCCTACACTCTGATGTTTTGTTTATTCGTTTACAAAATCTTGCCACTTTTCTAAGTGAACATTTTAAACTCCTTCAGAGGAATCCAGCAAAGTAAAAGCATCTGCAGGAACGTGCGTCAGATGGAGTAAGTGGAGGTGAAGCTGCAGGACGGTTTGGTTCCTGCAGCTTCCTTCAGTCCCAGAAGCAAACGTCTCCTCCTGTTCCTCCGTCAGACCCCTCCATCACGCTCGTATTGATTCTCATCACTGAGGGAGGCTGAAAAAGAAAATACTGTATCGTGATCGATTGCGGGCTCGTCTCCTTTGATGCGCCGTTAATAGTTTGCCGTCAGAGCCTCTCTAAACTTTCTGCTATCGATCTACTTTTTAGGGCCTCGTTAAACGATGAAATTAATCAATGCCTACGAGATGAGCGGAGGCCGGGAACAATGTGCCGAGCCTCAAACGCCGTCGCATGCCGTCGCACGCCATCACACGCTGACGTTTGTCAGGGTTTGTTATTTTAGGTACGCCTGAAAACAACAACACAGGACTGCAGGAGCGAGGGGTCGGACCTGTGAACGGCAGGTGAGGTTCCAGCTGTAAAACACAGCTTTCCCACTTCGAGTCAACATTTCTGCTACATCCAGCTGCATGTGGGATTCAACACCTGTAATAATGTGTATGTCGGCCCGGTTCTGCGCCTGCGACCGTCTCAGACCCGGAAGCTGAAGACGTTCAGCTTTTCTAATGAGCTTTATTGAAGTCGAGCACCGACTCTGATCCCTCGTCTGTAAAGTTAGTAAATTAATTAAATAATCTGCCCCAGCATCTGACAGTCAGGTCAGATCGTCTCCATCACAGATTCAGCTTCACCTTTGACCAGAAGAAGAGAGGCCTTCCTGGTCTGAGTCACTGTAGTATCTCTGGACTAATAACAACCTGGCTTCAGCTGTGACGCACCAGGATCACAGATTTCGTCCGTAATTAAAGCAGCACAATGTAACTTTCAGCTTTTGTTGAGTTTGGCGGCTCCTTTGGACAAAAGCGGTAGTGCTTTACCAGTAGTGTCGCAGGGTTCCTACCATGCTCCTCAAAGTTACATAGTGCCAGTGAAGGCGACACAGACCCCCTCAGACCATGACAGAGCTTCATTAAACCTGTTGTGAGTTGATGTACCATCACAATGACTCTGGAAATATTATATTAAGGTGGAAAAGTTACATAGTGCTGCTTTAAGTGAACTAGCATTTTCAAAACAAACAAACAAAGGAAAAAGTAAATTAAATTCAACTGATGTCTGTTGTTCCCGAGTTTCTGTGAGAATGCTTAGTCCCACCGTTCACTTACTGGATGTATCTCCGCAGCTCCTGGCCGCTGCACATGGACCAGTGGTACCGGTGGAACGCCGCCTGCACCAAAGGAGCCATGACGCTTCCCATCGCCGTTTCGTCCCCACAGCGGTTGCCCTGGCCGTCGTGCTCCATGCCCAACCTGTTCCCAGAGAGAGAGGTGTTAGCGCTCCAGCAGGAGTCTATCTATATATATATATATCCATCCATCCATCCATCCATCCATCCGACGGATTAGATGTGAGAATAATGACCTTATTTTAAACACTTTTCACAGCTAACTGCAATCATTTGTGTTTCACTTCGGTTGAACTACATTTTCAGAAGATAAAAGCTGCTTCCTGTAAAAAGAACGGCTGATATGAATTTTAACTGCACTCTGATCAGGTTTGAGGGGTCAGGTGAACTTGAAGCAGCACAAGGAAACATTTGCAAGTCTGTAGCTCAGCAGGTCGTCATGACGCAGAAGGGCCAATCGAATTAGATTAAATTAGATTAGATTGTCCTTTATTCCTCCCTCAGTGGGGAAATTTGCTTAAAAAATTAAAAGTAAACGAATCGACGGAGCTGCTGCAACAAGTTGCCACTAGTGCGGCGCCATCTTGGAAAATAAAATAGAAAAAAAAAATGAATGGACCTGTGATCGATGTAAGGTGGGCGGCCTGCCGGAACACGCCCACCTTACATCAATCACAGTAAGCCTTTTTCCTGTGAGCTGGTACCAAAGCTAACTTTGATTGACATGCGGTGGGCGTGTTCCCATCAGCTTCTTGAGTGACGTGGCCACGCCCCATACGAAGAAAAACTGACTTCAAAATCGGTCTTCAGAAACCAATGGGTCATATGATGAAGCTTCGTCCTTTGTTTTATACAGTCGATGCTAATGATACAGACCTTTTTTGCCCTACATAAGTTTACGTGATGAGGACCTGCAGACCAGAGTTCTAGTAATCTGGCTCTCCAGAAACCTGTGGATGATGTCACAGAGGCCTTTGTCCTGGTCTCTTCATACAGTCCAGGGTGCTGACCACACCACCAAAGCTGTCACGGTTTGGTTTAAAGGGAAAGTTCGTTTTTTTACAACCTGGACCTTATTTCTGGCATTTTTTATGGTTGTATAGTTTTTTGCGAGCCGCTTCTCCATATAACGGTAGCGCATAGGGCACTCGCGGGACACAGACATGCAGCGTCTAAATAACACATGATTGCCGCGAAACTCTTCATTTCATTTCTTCTATGAATCACTAGATCTGCTTCCAGGACCTGTTGTAACATTGTGGCGCTGTCTGTGTATTAAACAAATCCGTTTGTAAACAAGACCTCTGAACTCATGACGTCATCTCTGTGCGCGCGTCCCAGACACAGCTCCGTGTACAGCTGGAGTTCGCTACTGTTAGTTTACTGATAGTTATTTGAAACATGTCTGAATATTTGTCAAATTCTGAGGTTGTGGACGACGACTTTGAATATGATGGACGTCCTTACCGTTTTGAGCCAGAGTATACGGCTGAAGAGCTCACTGAACGGAGGACAGAGTGCACGCACTCGCGATGACGTCGTGAGTTCAGAGGTCTGGTTTACAAACTGATTTATTTATTTTATTTATTACACAGACAGCGCCACAATATTACAACAGGTCCTCGAAGCAGATCTAGTGATTCATAAAAGAAATGAAGAGTTTCGCGGCAATCATGTGTTATTTAGACGCTGCATGTCTGTGTCCCGCGGGTGCCCCCGTTCACTACCGTTATAAGGAGAAGCGGCTCGCAAAAAACTCCTAATATCTTCCGAAGGACTCCAAATGACACCAAACACCTCTGGGTGAGTATACAACCATAAAAAATGCCAGAAATAAGGTCCAGGTTGTAAAAAACCGAACTTTCCCTTTAAGTTCCTGTTTTATTTTGAAACCTGTGTCTTTGTGTTTCAGTTCTGTTTTAACTTCCCTTGTTCCCATCTGCCCTGATCGTCTGCACCTGTGTCTCGTCAACCCCTCTGTGTATATCTGGTCTTGTCTTTCCCTTGCTCCCTGCTGGTCCGTACTGTTTCTTCCCTCGATGTTTCCTGTAAGGCTTTTTGGATTTCGGCTCGTTTGATTCTTTTTGTCAACCCTGCTTTGCAGATATTTTGTTTTGTTTGATTAAATAACCACCCGTTTTGGAACTCCTGCCTCCTGCTCTCCTGCATTTGTGTCCTATCTACTATGCTACGTAACAAAAGCAGCTGTAAAAGAGACCACGTAAGACCTCCTGACTGAGGCCACAGATCTTCTCAGGTACCGTCATCAGGGACCCGCTGAGACGGGCTGCTTCACAACCTGATACGGCAAGGACCCGGGGCGCCTGGAGGGGGGTGAAGTGCCAGGTAGTAATCCAGTAAGGGGTTCCTGACCCAGCAATGCACGAGGAACTGCCTGAGGGTCGTCACAGCACCGACTGCAGCTCATACACTCATTTCCACCAGGGAACACCTGAGTCTCATGGACGTGACCGCCAGCGAGGCCGAGTCGTATCACATCCTGAACTCACATGGTGTTTGAGAAGACAGAGGAGGGGTTTCAAAGACCGCTCGCGTCTTTCTCTCAAAAGAACAGATGCTACAGGCCTGAGGAAATGACGGCGCGACACTGCTGCGTGATATCGAGGAGAGGTCAAGTTGAATAAGATGACCTAAATATGGCAGCTGCTTAATTAAAGTGGAGCTGGTGCATGACTGTTCCTGGGTTTCTGAGGGCGGCCGTGGGAGTCACATGACGAGCCAGGACATCCTGGAGCCAAGAGAAGTCATCCAACGAGAGGATTTGTCATGTTTGATTCTCCAGCGGTGCTTTACCGCCCTCGTCGCGGGTTGGATCCAAACACTCCGTGTGAAAGTGTATGAATGTGTATGAATGTTGGTGGTGGTCGGAGGGGCCGTTTGGCGCGATATGGCAGTCTGCCCCAGGGCAGCTGTGGTTACAAAACGTAGTTTACCACCACCAGTGAGAATGTGTATGAATGAATAATGATCTCTGTAAAGCACTCTGGGTGCCTTGAAGGGCGCTATATAAATCCAAGTCGTCGTCAGTCGTCACTCCAGGTTTCAGTCTCTCTGACCGTCCTTTCACCCGACTGGAGACAAACATGTGAAGGTATGGATGTCGTCGTCGTACCCAACAACACATATTATGTAAAGGAAGGCTGAAAATGCCGACGACAAATGCCAACAAAGTGTGGCTGACATTTACATGTTTGTAAAGGTTGTTGCACACTAGCCCGGACAAATAATTTAATACGTTTTAAATCGAATTATTGCTAAAATGTTAAAGGTGTCCTCAAGCAGTTTACTATTTTGCAACAATGTCTGTATATGTGTGTGTATATATATATATATATATATATATATATATATATATATATATATATATATATATATATATATATATATATATATATACACATATATATATATATATATATATATATATATATATAGATATAGATATATAGATATATATACACACACACCGTATTTTCCTCATTATAAGGCGCACTTAAATTCCTTTATTTTTCTGAAAAATCAGCAGTGCGCCCTATAATCCAGGGCGCCTTATGTATGAATTTTGTTGTGGTTGCTGACGTCGAACCAGTTTTATGTGCTACGCTGCGCTCAAAAACAGTGCAGTTTTAGTGCAGTTTTAGTGCGACTTCGGTAGCGACGAAGCCGCTCCGCTTGATTGATGGTCGGACCGTTCAGCTGACACGTTAAAGTCGGTCCTCAGTTGGATACTGGATACTTGTTCCCACCTCACACTAACTTCAGGTGTCTGCTATTGCTGGCAACGATGAACCAATCAGAGAACAGGACGTAGTACGACGCTAACCTCCTCCACTTTTTATATGTGGATTCGCTGAAGACAAATGATTTAAAATGTGAAAGTATTTTTCTGTTTTAGTTACAATTGAACGATATTCTGAGTTATTGTGAGGAGTTGAATAAAGTTCGACTCACCAGACTGTTTTGTTTCGGTTTATATATGTTTTGGGAGTCTCTGTCTCTGTCAGATCATGTAGTGTGTCCCGCCCTGAGTGAGGCAGCAAGAAGAGCCAGAACCGCTGGCCTCCCAACCTCTAGTGGTACCAAAGTGGTACTTTGTGATATGGTGCCCCCATGTGGTCTGGGGTTGTATTTTTACATAGTGTGCCTTTAAATCCGGCCTGGTTTGGCCCGTATCCCGTGTTTTAATTCACAGTCTGTCTGTGAGTTCTTGTATTTGGCCGCTGCTTTTGCTTTCAAAGGACTCTCACAAGCTGTGGGCCGACTTTCCCCTGCAGGCTGAGAGCTGGTTGAAACTCAGCCGTTTCTTCTCCCTTCACAAGGCATTTCACTTTTAATGAGATAAAATGCAAAGAGAGAAAGGAATGACTGATTTAATCCACTCCCACACACACACACACACACACACACACACACACACACACACACAGGGTTGAGATCAGTTGAATCTTTCCAACGGACACGAGGGGGCTGCCTCGATCCCGACAGGCTGCGCCTGAAGCTGCTCATGTTGATTATGTTGAGCCTCGCCACAGATTATAATCCCCTATCGCTTGAATCCTGACATGGACCAGCTTAACTCTGCGCTGCGTCCGGCTGACCGTCCAGCAGGGGGGCAGCTGATGCGGACGGCTGACCACAAAAGTAAAGCATTTCAAATCCAAATGCTTTCCATGCATTGTCCAAATTTGCTTTTGCCAAATAAGTGCGCTTCAACGGGAAGGGGGAAAGATGAAGAGAGAAGGGAGAGCAGCCTGGTGTGCTTTTAATTACTGCCCAAGAAATCTTCCAGATTTCTGAGCAGGGCTGCCACTCATCTTAAGCCCTTCACCACTTGCCAGCATAACCTGAGTTTCATGTAGTAAAGGTTTCATCTCCTGACAGGCCGTGCCCAAAGGCATGCTGTGTGCAGCTCTGGCTCCTATAATGTTAAATATTTATGACTCACAAATTCAATACAAGAGCTGTGAAGCAGCCCAGTTCTTCAGATGCTCTTTCAGCAGCTGGTGTTTGCCCGTTTGTTGGCCTCCAGGACAAATTAGCAGCATGAATGTTAATTTATGCTGTAGTTGATTCATGTCTGAGGGGGAAAAAAACTCCCACAATAAAAACGCTTGCCTTATAAGATGTCTGCAGTTTCATTGTGGAAGTGAGTTCTCTCTGTTTTAATCCTGCAGACGGTTTAAGAGGCGGAGTTACAGCCAGCTGCTGCTAATCAACAGCCCTCCATGAACTGATCACCAGCATGTGTGCCGACCTCTGTCGGCGCAGATGTTCTCGCCTGCTCCGCAGCATTAACACAACGCCAAGAGGGCAACCTGGTCAATCATATCAGCAATGGTGTTAGAGAACCGGTTGGATCAATATGGAAAGGATGATACAACATTTACAAACGATTTAGAGTTCAGTGGTTTAGTCTGAGAGATTACTGACGAGGGAAAAACATTCACAACAGCTGTCAATCATCTCAGGAATTCAGCTCTGTCAGATCATGCAATGTTAGTCCCAGATGCTCCATCTCAAACCCTCCAAGCCTCACTGATCAAGTTAAGCGTTAAAGTCCAAGACAAAACAATCCAGACTGGACCAAAAGTTGGTGGAGGTGTTCGGCTTTTCATCTCCAGAACCATGTTTGGAGGAAACCAGCAGAACCACCTCAGACCCACTGTCAAGCACGGTGGTGGAGGATGATGGTCTGGACCTGGACACCAGTCAGTCACTGAGTGGACCATCAACTCTGTAGACCAGAGTCTCCTGGAGACACATGCGAGGACATCTGTCTGAAGCTTAGAGGAAACTAGGTCACGTGACAGGAAATGACCCCAAACACAGCAGCAGGTCTACATCAGAATGAACCTCAACCTGGTCAAAGTCCAGGCCTGAATCTGGTCAAAGTCCACACCTGAATCTGGTCAAAGTCCACACCTGAACTTGGTCAAAGTCCACACCTGAATCTGGTCAAAGTCCACACCTGAACTTGGTCAAAGTCCACACCTGAATCTGGTCAAAGTCCACACCTGAATCTGGTCAAAGTCCACACCTGAATCTGGTCAAAGTCCACACCTGAATCTGGTCAAAGTCCACACCTGAATCTGGTCAAAGTCCACACCTGAACTTGGTCAAAGTCCACACCTGAATCTGGTCAAAGTCCACACCTGAACTTGGTCAAAGTCCAGACCTGAATCTGGTGAAAGTCCAGACCTGAATCTGGTCAAAGTCCAGACCATTCTGTCCCACATGTCCCTGGTCTCTTCTGACGTACAGATCTGAGGCCCCACAGCCTCCAGAAAGGTGCGGGATTCGGAGAGATGATGTCCCTCACAGGACACCACGGCGCCACCTCTACAAGAGGTGTCTGAACATTTAAGAGCAACACACATGAGGAAGGGCGGGTGAGGAGGAACCTACACATGTCCGGTCTCGTGAGCCACGACGAAGGCGGAGGAAAAGCCATCCTCGTGGTTCAGGGTGCAGCTCCGGACAGGGTGGCACATCCCTGTGACGGGAGCGTAACCTGAGGGAAGAGGAAGGAAATCACTGAAACACAGCGTGAGAATTTGCTGTTTTATTAGTTTTTTCTTCACAAATGGGGAAAACTGATGTTTAGTAACAGAATCTACATTTTAGATGTTTTTATGTGATATGTGATATTTATGTGATATGATATGTTTTTATGTGAGAAAGGCTTTTTTTTTTTTTAACTTTGTAACTTTGTATTTTTTATGTATTTCTCAAGTTAAAAAAATAAAGCTGCATCGTGTTCCGCTAACACTTTGCTTCATTGGCGTAAAAGTCCGACTGTGGCAAAACATGACTAAATCAAAAAAGTCCAATAAAACTATGGCCTCATCATGGCGTCTGAGTTACTATTGTAAATATGTTGCTCTCTGAAAAACATGGCATGTGAAGCCTAAAGTGGGTCGGATTGGAGGGTACTGCCATCTGCACATCCTGTGTGTTTATGTACAAAGTCACATGTGCAACATAATTGTGGCGACATTGTACGAGAGATGATGAATGATCAGCGGGAGGCGAAGCACTCAGGGACCAAACAGTCGGGCCAATCTTCAGATTAATTATAGCCATAATTATTACTTTGCTTACATTTCCTGTCATTTGCAAAATGTGGAGTTGTCGAGACCTCTTAGTTGACTTTTATAATACAGTGTAAACACTATATAAAGCAGCACTCAAAACCTTGTCTGAACCACAGAATTTGATTTAAATTTGCTCTCTAGTACAGTGTAAACCAGTTACTGGCTATATGGCATCCCCCAAGGCCCCTTTCTTAGACCCCTGCAGAAGAGCTGGACAAACCCTCTGTGACATGGCCAGGAGGTTCCCGGGGTGTAGGTTTGACGCCTGTTTTTCCTTGTGCTGCTTTGCAAATGGGAAGAACTTATACATCTGGAAGCTGGAAACTTATATATCTGGAGTCTAGTCTATTTAGGGCCCGAGCACTTACAGTGCGAAGGCCCTATTGTATCTGTAGGAATTTTTCTTTCTTTCTTTTTTCTTTCTTTTTTCTTTCTTCTGACGAAAGGAGGGCCTTTTTGCCCCCCTAAACGTGCCCAAAAAGTCACCAAATTTTGCATGCAAGTCAGGCCTGGCGAAAAATGTGATATTTAATGGTTTGCATTAATGGGCGTGGCAAAATGGCTCAACAGCGCCCCCCCGGAAAACTTTGTGCCTCAAGCCCCACAATACGGTTTGACGTACATGCACGAAAATCGGTACACACCTGTATCATGTCGCAACTTAAAGAAAAGTCTCTTGGCGCCATGGCCAAAACCGAACAGGAAGTCTTCTATTTTGAATTAATTGTGTAATTTTGGTGCAATTTATGGCATTCCTTCGGCAATTAATACGGCCCGAACCGTAACGTGCACCCAGGTGTGTTATACATCAAAATGTGCGTCTCCATCCTGCGACAACACGCATTACTTTTCTCTTTCAAAAGCGTTACCATGGCGATGCTAGACGCCAAAAAGCGCGCCCACCCTTCATCTGATTGGTTCAGACAGAAAAAACTTTGTGCCTCAAACCCCACAATACAGTTTGATGTACATGAACGAAAATCGGTACACACCTGTATCATGTCGCAACTTAAAGAAAAGTCTCTTGGCGCCATGGCTGAAACCGAACAGGAAGTCAGTCATTTTGAACATTCTGAATTAATCGCGTAATTTTTGAGCAATTTATGCCATTCCTTCGACAGTTAATACGGCCCGAACCGTAACGTGCACCCAGGTGTGTTATACATCAAAATATGCGTCTCCATCCTGTGACTACGCGCATTACTTTTCTCTTTCAAAAGTGTTACCGTGGCGATGCTAGACGCCAAAAAGCGCGCCCACCCTTTATCTGGTTGGTCCATATATATAACCATATAACCATGATATATAATATATATATAACCATGACCCGTACCAGGAGTTGAGCTGCAGTCTTATTTTTTTAATACTGTAGAGAGCAAAGTGGCCGGACCGGGACACAGAAGCAACAGAATTGGTAACCGGTCATCAAACATGACACCCAGGTTCCTCCTAACCTTCGTCCGAGGGGCATCGAGCCCAAACAAAAGATGAGCTTCTTTGTCTTCTTTAAGCCTTTTGCGGTCTTTAATTTTGCCGGTATTTGGCAGCAGGTCACAGCTGCTGCGTTGTACCTCCCCTGCACCACATGTACTCTGTTGAGAGTTTTTCCAGCTTGGCCATGGGAGGTGGCGACCCCTACCAAGGCATTCACTCGGTGTGATTCCTCTCTTGATTAATTTATAGGCCCGGGTGTCGACTCTGATCAATTCATCTTCCCAGATTTGCCGTTGAAACTTGCCGTTTCCTTGGATGTCTGGGGAGGTGAAAACGTCTGAGGAAAGGGGTAGTTCTGGATTTCAGTTGTGGTGGGAGTGCTGTAAGTCCATGCACAGGGTGCCTGGTGTCATACAGTGATGAACAGTGATAACCAGGGGTTCAGGGCAAGTGGTGATGTAATGAAGCTGTTTCCCCTGCCACCACACTTTAAAGGAAGGTAGATAGTGTTGGACACAAACTACTAGTGATTCTTCAGTGTGGTGTCATCAAGGGACCTCATCAATCTTGCTAGTTTGACTCAATCCAGAAGTGAAATAAATTTCAGTTCCTTGTATGACCACCGGAGGCTGGCTACAAAAGCGAGTCAATTGCCAGTGACTTCCGTTCAAAATAGATCAAATTTACAGAAGAAATAAACATATTTACAGTCTGCTCAAAATGGTTTTGCTAATCTAGTAGGTTTTGGAGTGGAACTTCAGCTATCTTTGACCCAGGCTGAAGGCTGATAGTCAGGAGTAACCTGAGGACACCAGCTGGACGGTCTCCAGCTCATCAGCTTTTACTTAATGCAGAAGCTCTATCCTCTATTCTAGTGATATCTCAGCCTCTGAAAATTGCAATTCCCTTCCCAGTTAACTAACGAGACCACTTGCCAACAGTTAACCAATCGTGCCTCACTGCACTCGATTGTTTTGGTCGTTGGGCTCAGTACACCCGAGGGGACCGTGACCAACCTTGGGCTGAGAGGCCCTGGCCAGAACATTTTTGGTGGTGGCCAGCAGCTGGTGCCAGTGGAGCTCTGCTGCACTGAGGTGAGCATGTCACAGCAGGCTTTCAGGGCCTCTTTGTTTCCACCCATTTGCCAGTTTTTGAGATTGACGGCGGTTTGGAAGGAGTCAGTTCCCAACTGTATGACACTGCTCAGAGATGCAAAGAAAAGGCTTCAAGGGGACAAACCTACGGGTGACATCACCGGGAGTTTTCCCACTTGTTTATATTCAGTCTTGCCTTTCTGGACTGAACTAATCTTTTGGACATGACTCACTTTATGACTTCCCATTCTAAATTATAGTGGTTTGATTCATAGTATATGTCAAAGACTACTTAAATAAATGTATAAATGTATACAATCACTGAATCGAACACAACTGAGGAACGTAGCTGAAATCTCTAAATGCAAACTGACATATCTACATTAAACAAAATTTATTTAAAGTAAAGGAAACTACAATGTGACCTTGTCCTGCAGCAACCGACACAAAAACTCCTCACAAGTGACGGGTGTGTTCTGCTTTCATATCTAGTCCGGTCCCACATGCATTTACAGCCTCCGTGAGTCTGTAACCAGCTCAGTGGTCTGATCCAGCGGTCAGCACTGATACGAAGCTGAAGAAGACTACACTATCATCGTTAACCAACAGAGGCTGCAGCAGACAACAACACAGGATCATTTTAAGGCCTACTGGGCGTTGTTTTTAACTTCTCTGGGATTTCCATCCCCTAACACTCCTCCCGGTATCCACAGCAATCATCCCGCAACTCGGGAGCTGACAGCTTTGTGTTTACTTCAGAAACAATCTAATCCTTTGTAGAAAAATTGAAGTGAGTACAGACTTATTCTAATACGGATTAGCTCCCGCGCGAGCCTCTACAGGGCAGAAGTGTTGCTCCAGGAGTGTCTCAAAGAATCTTTGGTACGTTGGGAATGAGCAAAGAAACAGCATTTCTTACGCCTCAGCGTCACGGTGAATGGTTACTGGGTGCTGAAGTGCAGATCCACATGCAGGATCACAGAGACACAGGGATTAAGAGTAAACTTTCTTCTTAAGTCAAAAACATATCAGAGAGCCCTGGAATGTTGAGAAGAGCTGGGAGATATGAACAGGTAAGTTTCAGCAGGTGTGCAGACATCTGTAAGAGCGGGTAAGATGTTGGTTCGTTTACAGAAAGCAGAGAGAAAAAGACAAAAGTAAGGGTCTTAGAAAAACAACTGTTTGTAGTCTACAGCGAGAAAGATTATTCACAAGTGGAAAACGTTCAAGACGGTCGTCATTCTCCCAGGGGAGGGGGGGGGCAAGCAAATTATCGCAACAGTCAGACTGTGTAATGCTGTTTTCCATGAACCCACCTCTTTAGAAACCACTGTCCTAGGTGTTTTAGATTACTCTGCTCCAACACGCCTGGCTCCAATTAGTGGAGCTTTGAGAGACTTGTATAGACCTTGATCACAAGCTGATGATGGCCCAATCACGAGTGTCAGGAGGGTGTTGAGCGACATCGAAATCATGCAGGACAGCGGGCTCTGAAGACCAGGGTCGGAGAACATTTGGTGTAATGCTGTTAGAAATATGAAAGCTCCATCTCAGAGCCTGCATGCCTCACTGACCATATTCAATGTTGAAGCCCATCACATCAGATTTAGATGAAGACCTGTTAGAAGAGAGCTGCGGAGAGGTGAGCACACAAAAACCTCAACTGCTGAAGGAAACATCTACTGAGAGCTGGTTCCTCCTCAATAGAGTCTGTGATTTGATCTTATTAAAATTCCTCCCTCCATGACAGACAATCTTGTCAAACAGCCAACAACTTAAAACAATTGAACTGAACTTCTGAGCTATAAATCTAACTGAGCATTAATGTTTTACAGAGAATCAGTTTTGTTGTGTTAATGTAACTAACAGACCACCATGACCGGTTGTGGGTTGGTCTGGGTGCTCCGCGGACGAGCTTAGCTACGAGCTCCAGCTTGTGTTAACTCAGCGTTGGCTAGGGTTGCCACCCGTCCCGTAAAATACGGAATTGTCCTTTATTTGAGAAAAAAATGTTGCGTCCCGTATTGAACTAATACGGTACACGATTTCTACCGTATTTTCATTAACTTTTACACCATATTCTAGTTGAATTATTGAAATAAATTAACTTTTACACCAAATTCTAGTTGAATTATTGAAATAAATTAACTTTTACACCATATTCTAGTTGAATTATTGAAATAAATTAACTTTTACACCATATTCTAGTTTAATTATTGAAATAAATTAACTTTTACACCAAATTCTAGTTGAATTATTGAAATAAATTAACTTTTACACCATATTCTAGTTGAATTATTGAAATAAATTAACTTTTACACCATATTCTAGTTGAATTATTGAAATAAATTAACTTTTACACCATATTCTAGTTGAATTATTGAAATAAATTAACTTTTACACCATATTCTAGTTGAATTATTGAAATAAGTTAACTTTTACACCATATTCTAGTTGAATTATTGAAATAAATTAACTTTTACACCATATTCTAGTTGAATTATTGAAATAAATTAACTTTTACACCATATTCTAGTTGAATTATTGAAATAAGTTAACTTTTACACCATATTCTAGTTGAATTATTGAAATAAATGAACTTTTACACCATATTCTAGTTGAATTATTGAAATAAATTAACTTTTACACCATATTCTTCACCTGTAGACTATATTACATCTGGGCTGATGTGGACATACAGAGCATAGGTGACCATTTCAGCTGCTAGTATGGTTGGCTGTCTGTACAGTCATGAAAGTTCAATGCTATTAAAGCACTTTAAACTTTAAATCAAAGCATTTTGTTTTTTCATATAAAATAAACACATTTTTATTCAGTTTAGAAGTTTTGGGGCTTTTTTTTGGCTCCTGCGCTGCTGAAATCAGGGCGTCCCTTATTTCTATTTCTGAAAGGTGGCAACCCTAACTCTCAAGGCCGATCGGCGAGCCCGCTGGCGCTAGCCTGCTGACGGCCAGGCTAGCGCGACAGCGCTGGTGGAGCACCGCCCGAGTTCCAGCAGTCCCCGTGTTGCTTCCAGCAGCCTTGCTGTCACATTGTGACACCGAAACAACATTGAAACGAGGACAGATTCTGTCTGAATGTTAACATGATAGTTTAGCACAAGCTAAGCTGCCGTGAAGTAGCCTCATGATAATAGTCTTCCAGCTGGCGGTTCAACGATTAGGATTACTTGACAAAGCAGTGAGTGAAAATTAATCCGATGTTAATTAAAAGCCTTGTTGCTTAAATGAACTCTGTGAAGGCCGAAAAAAATGAAAGATCATGACCACCTGATCATCGCATAGTACGGATATTGTACTATGCGAAGTCAATGGGATCCGTTGTCTTGTGTATATATCACGACAATGGATGAAATGAAATAAATTTAATGAAATAAATGTGCCGACGGTCCAGCCGCCTCGCTGCTCCCGCCCTCCACATCAGCACTTTATTTTGAATGAGGAGGAATCTGACAATCTTCCTTGTTTGTTTCAGCCCGTGATGAATTGTTCAATTACAAAACATGTCTCACACACACACACACACACACACACACACACACACACACACACACACACACACACACACACACACACACACACACACACACACACACACACACACACACACACACACACACACACACACACACACACACACACACACACACACACACACACACACACACACACACACTTGTCAAACTAACAATGGCTCAGCAGAGACCACGGAGCAGTGATTGGGAGATGTTTTTCAGCGTGGATGTAATTCTTCCATTGACTGGAGGAGTCGGCAGGAGGCCATGAAACCAATCACGTCTTAATGTCTGCAAAGGCATCAAAGCCAAGCCGGAGCTGCTCGCTGTCAGAATTGTTGTATTTGGAGGATTTTCTCAAACTTGGAATTATTGCTTTATTTTACCTTTAAGTTCAACCTCAGGGCAGATGATGTGATGCTACAGATGCTACGTGTGGGTATCAGCAATCCTTAACATCAGTCAGAACTGTGAATTTGCTTGAAGCTCTTTTGCTTTATGTTCTTTATCTGGGGAAAGTTGAAGAAATTTTTCGAGGTTCAGGATTTGCTCGGATATAAAAGTGAACGGGGTAACTGGGAGAGAACCAGGAAGACCGGCTGCTGCCTCAACGACTCAAAAAGATGGACACATGTAAGATGAAGGAGATGTTAAGAATATTTATGGCTCAATAAAGATGCATAAAAATCCAAATAACACAGTATGAAAGAAACAACCCAGGAACAATAAACCTGTTGAACCCTAAAATTACTCAACCGGTGAACCGGTTTACTTAAACTGAGCTGCTTAGTAATGAACAGAGTCGTCGTGGCGACATGGAGATGAAACGCACAGTTAAAGGTAGTCAAAAAATCACACAGGAAACTAAATCTCATGACAATAAGTGACTATGTTCTGATTGACCGGCTGTGGGCGGAGTTATTTCCTGCCGTCTCATGCTCCAAACGGACTCCTCAGAAATCCTGTGAGTCACATCCCAAAGCTTTGACCAGCTGTTGTTTATCCACTCCCAGTGTGAAGAAGTATGTTAGCGGTGCAGGACATGTACGCGAGCTGCAAGTACTGTTGTTTTTGTCAGCCTTTTTCAATTTTAGTTTTAGTCTAGTCTTTGGGTCAAGCTATCATTTTAGTTTTTATTAGTTTTAGTCACGTTCATTCTCCTTTTAGTCGTGTCAAGTTTCAGTCGACTAAAAGTCTGAGAATTTTAGTCTTGTTTTAGTCAAAGATTGTATTTAGCCAAACCCATTTTACAATTCAAACAAGGTTATATTATTATTACCTTATAAACTCAAGAATACATTCATTCCAGATACATAAGACGCTTTAATTTGAGTTTAAACATATTTATTTTTCCTCATTTCTCCCCATCTTTTTCTTTTTCGACAAGACATTCGATTTTCTTTTCCACTTCTATGTAGGAAAGTGTATCCAAAGATGGTTCTTCTTTTTCTTCTCCCAGCTCCAGAGAAGCCGCGACTGGGATTGAGGACATTACGTCACCCAGCAGCAGAACTAAACCAGAGGAAACTACTTAAAACATGGATATTAATTAGAACATTTCCTCTCATTTTGGTCAACGGAAATGAAGACACATTTTAGCAGAGTTTTTATTTTGTAATCTACATTTTAGTTTTGTTTTTATTCGTCTACGATATTGCATTATGTATTTAATTATCGTTATCGTCACATGACCAGCATTTATGTTGCATCTCGTTTTCCTCAGGTGATAAAGGTTTGTTGACAACGATATTTAGTCAATTTTTGTTGATGAAAGCAACTTTAGCTGCAATACGGCAGTGAGGTGTGCAGTAGGTGTGACAGAGTAGTTCAATGTGGAAGTGGGACTTTAACTCACACATAAGTTATGTTACTAAGACTGCCTTTTTCCACCTTAGAAATATTGCTCGAATCAGAGCCTACCTGTCATTGGATGATGCTAAAATGCTGACCCACGCCTTTGTCTTTTCTCGTCTTGACTACTGCAATGCACTTTTTTCTGGTCTACCAAAGAAAACAACAGACAGACTACAACTTGTCCAAAATGCGGCAGCCAGAGTTTTAACTAAAACCAAGATGAGAGAACATATTACTCCAGTTTTAGCTTCACTGCATTGGCTTCCAGTTGTTTTTAGGAGTGATTTTAAAGTTCTTTTACTTGTTTATAAAGCTCTGAATGATCTCGCGCCTCCCTACCTGCTGGACTGCCTCCCTAAATATGTCCCAACCCGCCCCCTCAGGTCTTCCACCGCTGACCTGCTCGTTGTGCCCCAAAAAATGACAACTAAAAAATATGGTAAAGCGGCCTTCTGCTTTTACGGCCCAACTGCGTGGAACAAACTCCCACTGTATCTCTGACAGGCAGCCTCTGTGGACATTTTTAAAGCACAGCTGAAGACATACTTTTACACACTTGCTTTTAACTGATCTTTTAAATTATTTTAAAATACTGTCTGTATTTTGATTATTTTAATCGATCTTTTGGGTTATGTGTTGGTTATGTCCTCACTATGCTGCTTTACTGCTATTGTTTTTGCTTCCACTATGCTTTGATTTTTGTTTTATGCCCTCTATTTCTATGTTATGTTTTATGCCTTAAATTTCTTTTTATGTGAAGCACCTTGCGTTGCATTTTATGTATGAAAGGTGCTATACAAATAAAGTTTATTATTATTATTATTATCAAGGAGAGAACGTGTCTGTGGATGAAAGGAACCACGAGGAACGGTGAGGCTCTAGGGAGCAGAGATAACCGTCACATCTGGCGCCGTCAGCCACAAGTGTTTCTGTGACAATTTTGTGATCAACTGGATTATCAACATGCCTGAAAAACCACCTCCTGGAAGCATTAAAAGGTTGTTTTTTTTAGAGCTGTTTCCATTACAGGTTCCTGCAGGTTCCTTTGCACTATTTTGGTTTATTAGAAGCGCTGCTAGTGGTGAAACCCGTGATGTTGTGTAGCTTAGAGGCCGTGGGGCCGAGGAAAAGACGGGAGGCCGAGTCGGGGGTAGCAGAGGTAAGAAGACGTGCGTGAGGTGCTAAATGCAGACAGAAGCTGCAGATCGTCATTGATAGAGCAATGTGAGCAACTGGAGGCAGAAGGAGGTTTTAGATGTAGAATATTCTCATGCAGCCTCCAACCCAACTCACTTACACGGCGTCTCCACCGGGAACGTCAATGTCACGCAACTTATGAATATGACCATGAAAATGTCACTCATGCTTGAATTCTCTCATGTTCTGGGTAAAGCAGATGCATCGCCAGCCCCGAGACCAAGTAGAAACAAAGCATGACCTTGAGTCTCTCCAGATCTCCAGGATCAGCACCTTTTATTCGATGCAGTCATTTACACACGAGGCTGAACTGGAGAGGAGATGAAAGAAGATAAATGGTTTAGTATGGAAGGCATGTTACTTTTACTTGCTGCTTGAATGTCAGCTCTGGTTTTTATGCCCGCGAGCATCAAGTCAAGACTCGGTCAGGCGTCTCAGTTCAGCGTTCAGCTGCCCAGATTGAAAGAGAAACTTCACTTGTCTTCGCCAGTTCTGAGGACCACACAAACTGAGGGGAATCGCACAGCCCCGGACACAAATATGGCCTCGAGGACATTAGTATATGTGTTGCATCCACACAAAGATGACAGCCAGGCATCAGCTGTCAATCATGAAATGCCAATCAAGAGGCCGCACCGCTGATTATACAGGACATACCTGTACATGTGTTGCTTTCTAACCAACTGGATTACAATGTTTAACTGTATTTGGCATGAAGAAGCTACTTGTTACCCATCAGACACATGAACGTCTGAGTGTATAGGTGTAGAAAAAACCATTCAGGCTTTTATAAGATCAAGAATTGATTATTGTAATGCGGATTGTAATGTATGTTGGTGTCTCCAAGTCCTCTCTTAGCCGTCTTCAGCTTGTTCAGAATTCTGCTGCACGCTTTTTAACTAATACTCGACGTCGCGAACACATCACCCCGGTTTTATTTGCTCTTCACTGGCTTCCTGTTTCTTTTAGAATTGATTTTAAAATGTTAATCTTTGTTTTTAAAGCCCTCAATGGGCTTGCCCCTCTTTATTTATGTGAACAAGTGCATGTTCAGAACTCCACTAGAGGCCTACGGTCCTCAAATCAGCTCCTGCTGGAAGTCCCCAGAACCAGGACTAAACTCTGGGGTGATCGGGCCTTCTCGCTAGCTGGACCCAGACTCTGGAATAAGCTGCCCACACAAATGCGCACCATCACTGACTTTGGGGTTTTTAAATCCAGACTGAAAACCTGGTTATTTAGACTGGCTTTTAATACACAGTATTGATGTGAAATATTCTTCATTTCATTTGAATGGTTTCATTATGGCATTTTTAAATTGTTTTGTTTTAATGTGGATTTTAATGGAAAGCACTTTGGTCACCCTGTGTGTTGTAAAGGGCTTTATAAATAAACATTGATTGATTGATTGATGGATTGATTGATTGATAGAAAGACTTAGTTTGCCTCGTTTTGATCACAACGCACCTCTAAAAACAGATTTCTTTAGGGAAGTAGCGCTCTGATGTGCACAACGCTGGTGCTTGGACCTGGACGAGCTTGTTGGAGTCAGCCAGCTGTTATCCAGATGTGCCTCCACTCGGTACGGTTGTGGGTGTTTGTGCAAAGCCATATCTCAGGAACGGCTTGACAGGTCCGGGTGGTTCTCGGCCAACAGAACCAACGGGCTGTCGGGACCGGCTCGTTCCCACAGCAGACGGTTTTAAAGCGTGCGTGTTTCGGTTGAAACGGGAAGAATATAGTTTCCCTCCAGGTTTCTCGGAGCCTGCAGACATCACGTCATGGTGAACTTGCTGCTCGGGTTTCTGAAGTCAAAACAAATCCCGTTCAAAGGTAATTTCAGCCGAACACAAAGCGCCCATCTACATTGAAAATGCGTTGCCGTTTTCCTGCTTTGGTGTGCTAATGAGATACAGATCTGTTTTCGAGCAGTCGCTGTTTGTGTTTCACTCTGATTTTTCTTTGAAGAAACGACTGAGATTCTGTCGAGCAAAGGGCGTGGGAAAAACGCTGGATTTCTCCGTGATGATTACCGGCTGAAGCTCAGAACTGCAGCTTAAACATTTTATAAATCTGGCGATTCAAAAGGGCAACAACACAAACAGCTGCATGGACCTTGTTAAAGGATGATTTTAGACAATTACGCGCCTCAGTCTGGAAGGTAAATGAGAGATAGAACCTCCGGCCAGCCCTCCCACATACCATCTGAAATCGTTGTCTCTGCTCAGGAAAACCATTCTTCCCTGCAGAGCTTTCTCGCGGCGGCTTGATTAGCTCTGGTCCTCTGGACCCGCTCAAGCACTCCGACACATTAATAATGGACTCGTCGGTAAACAGCTCTTCCTCTCCGAGTGCAATCAGAGTCAAAGCACCGGTCTACAGCAGGAATGATTGGCTCTGCGCTGCAGACGAAGCCGTCCGCTCAGCTTCTCCACTGAATACGCCGGAGGTCACCGAGGGGTCGCATCACCAACACCTCTGCATGAATTGGTCCAAAACTAATTCAGCGGCGGTAAATGGACTGCCCTAGAGATCATCCAGACACCGTTGTGATGGTCGTGGGATGAGTTTGGCTCACAGAGACCCTGGATCACACGACTGGGGGGAGATTTTCCTGGACTGTCGTCTGTGACTGTGAAACACCGACGTATGGAGCCAAATCAAGGCCAAAAGTTTTGCTAATTTGAAAATAAAATTTGAACCTGAAAATTCTTTATTACAGTTTCAATTTAATTTTTTTCAGTATCAGATCTTTTTTTCAGTTTCAAATCTTTTTATTTCAGTTTCAAATCTTTTTTTCAGTTTCAAATCTTTTTTTTCAGTTTCACGTCTTTTTTTTCAGTTTCAAATTTTTTTTTCAGGTTCAGACTTTTGGCCCCGATCTGGCGTGGGGGGCGTGGCATCAACTGAGAGGGGCGTGGCATCATGAGTGACAGCAGAACAGAGAAGGCGGGGGACGTTCCTCAGTCATGTTGCCTTCGGGAAACGTAGGTTGCAGAAGTTATCAGTAGAAGTTTGATTCAACACTATACACCATATTCACGTGATTGGCAGTGGAAAAAACTGATATTAGTGACACATTTCTGTTTAAAAAGCTGTTTTAGACCATACTTGGTAGTATGTGGAAGTGGGAAATGTCAAACTTTAAAGTGTGGCTGTTGAACTGTACAGTCTGGCATAGTTTATTGCTTTTATACTGCGATTGGTGCCAAGTACGGTCTTAACTTAACTTAACTTCTGCAACCTACGTTTCCTGAAGGCAACAGGACTGAGTAACGTCCCCCCGCCTTCTCTGTTCTGCTGTTGATGCCACGCCCCCCACGCCAGATCGGGGCCAAAAGTCTGAACCTGAAAAAAAAATTTGAAACTGAAAAAAAAAGAAGTGAAACTGAAAAAAAAAGATTTGAAACTGAAAAAAAGATCTGATACTGAAAAAAAATAAAATTGAAACTGTAAAAAAGAATTTTCAGGTTAAAATTTTATTTTCAAATTAGCAAAACTTTTGGCCTTGATTTGGCTCCATACCGACGGTGAGGTTGTTCGGCTCTTTATAGACGATGCAGCTGAGCTTTTCTGTGGTGTGCTACTTACACAGTTGTGTATATTGTGTCTTGGTGTGATAAAAAGTGGCTTGGATGATTGCTGCGCCCCCCCACCCCACTGCTGGGGGCACCCGCTGGGAAGAGGATTTGTCTTTGGGGATATTTTTAGAGGAATGCTACATATACATATATACATATATATATATGGCATATTTGACATATTTTCAAAATTGCTTGTGACAAACCCCGCCCCCCATTTTCAGGCCTAAATCGGGCCGTGTATGTTCTCGGGGGCCTTACCTTGCATCCCCGTGGGGCCGAAGCCTTGGCGAGTGAGGAAGATGGCGTGGTCGTGGTGCTCGGCGTGATTAGGGTCGCCCTTCTGCTGCACAAAGGCCCAGCGGCACACGTTCTCCAGGCTCCTCGAGGGGTTCCCCCTCTCGATGAGGCTGATGGACTGAGAGGAGACAGAAGAAATGCTCACCGCGGGTAGAGTTTCCACGCGCACGCAGTGCTGAACGCCGACCTCTGAGCTGCTAATGCGTCAATGGAAAATTTAATTTACTCCCCAGGAACTGCCAAGAGAGACGCTCAGCAGTCACAGATCAAAGTGCTGCCACCAGGGCATTATTAATTTAACATGAGGCTAAAAAGAAGGAGATGCTTGTGGATCCAGCTTTTGAAACGATAGCTGGAAGTGGTGGTAATCCTGCATGACTTTATCTTCTCTTCTCTCCCACGGTTCTGGAGGAATTCTGGTCCGTTCTTCGTTCTAGCGTTGCTTCGGTTAACTGAGGTTTCTGGAGATCCACTTCCACACAGCTCTCTGAAGGTCCAGGCATGGACCTGGTCCACAAGTTCACTTCATCTGACTTGATGACGACTTGATGATTTGATGACGTGTTTGGAATCCCTTCACGGTCCAGTCGGTCAGGGTGTTCGGGTCCTGCGGTTTCAAAACAACCACCACCGTGCTTGGCAGAGGGTCTGAGGTGGTTCTGCTGGTTTCCTCCAAACATGCTTCTGGACATCCAGACCAAACATCTCAACACTGGTCTCATCTGCCCATCGGAGAGAAGGTCCAGGTCCAGGTCCAGTCTTTCTCCTGGAAACTCTTCCAAACATAGTGTATGTGGTATGTAACCCAGTCCAATAAAGGTTTTTTAATTTTTTCAAGCCGCCAGAGTGCCTGCATTTTTTCCTTTTGAGATAGTCTATCTGGTCTTGTACTACAAAAATATTTAAAGACAAAAATAGTGTTTATACATCAACCTTTTCTTCTTTTCTTTCCCTTTAGACGGGAGATGTAGTTGAGGATTTTACCTTTAAGATTACAGGAATTCAACCACCCCTCCTGACTACACTGGTGAGAGTTAACTAGGTTAGAGGCAAACCAACGGAGACGGAGGCAGAACTCACCTTGGCGTAGCCCAACATAATCATCCGGACCAGGACCACGTTGATGTGGACCCCCAACGACTCGTCGTGGTAAATCTCGTTGACCTGAGGAACAGAAGTCAGTGTTATCCATCGAGAACTTAACCAGACGGGTCGGTCGAGGGTGAGCAAAAAGCGCAGAGTTTATGGATTTTGTGGGCGGAGTCATGGCATCAGCAGCCCCTCCCATGGAGAATTATCTTTGCAACATAAAAAAAAGAAGTATGACTGGCTTTTTACATACTGTGGTACATTCTGGTACATTCTGTACCAGTGGAAAAGCTGTGAGTAGGAGGTTACCAGACACGTTGAATCCATAAATCTGACCCCGGCAAGCACCAGCTTGATAATTAGAGTCCACTGTCCATTTTTTCATCCTTCCTAGGGTTTCCTATATTGTGCATCTGCCTCAAGCATCTCTGGACCTCTTTATACGGGGTCGACTCCAGCATCCCTGGACCTCCTCGTGTGGCACCAACACTGCTGATGTGCATAAACGTGCCTTTGTTTTCTCACATGTTTTCTTTATTCCAGGGGTGGTGAAATGTTCCGGTCCGGCTGGTTTAGTCTTATTCACACTCCCAATATACTTCCTTTTCCTACTCAGATCTGAGGGAATAACACCAAATTATTTTTCCAGGGAATTTTCTTTTTCCCGACTTGCCATTTTCTTTGTTTGGATGAGCGCTGGACCTGCTGATTGAGAATAGTATTTATGTTCACTATTCAAATGAATCTCCTGTAGGGAGGAAGGGGGCCGAGAGTCGTGCTCATGCATGTACATTCAATTTTAATTTCACGTTGATTCACAGGTTTTTTTTTTAAAGCAGTGTGGATATCTGCACAAGGATTTCCGATGAAATCCACGCCGCTTCTGAACACGAGGCCCTGATCTCCGGTGTTTCCCGAGGCTCCTTGAAGGGAAATCTAAAACGACTCTGCGTGCAATCACAGACTGATCAGCCTGCTCCCCTACGCTGGTCCTGATGCTGCACTTCCTTATCGCGCCCCTCCACACATTTCCAGCGGGATTCATCCCTTCTTCCTGCAGTAAATGACTTTATTTACGCAGATCGAGTTCACAGGCTGATGAGAACATATTGACGAGGTACTGTTTATCTAAGTTGAGTGATTTTAATTATAGTTCTAGTTTTTGTAGTACTTTGTTGTTGCACTTAATTGTTCCACTTCAAATTGTTGTTGCACATTGCTCTTGCAGTTTATTTAAAACCAAAAATAAAGTAGATAACGTGTTTACAGTAAATGGTTTATAAATTATCTATTTGATTATTTTGTTTCTTTTAGTAGGCCTACACCAGGGGTATTCAAATAGATTCGGCCGGGGGCCACATCTGCAAAAGGACTGTATGGAGAGGGCCGCACAATTTGAAAATGTGGGGGTTTTCAAAATGTATTTTGCACTCAAAGACGAAGACTTATGTAAATATAATACATTTGTATTATACATTTGAATATATCTATTTACATATGAATTATGTATTAATTGTCTCCAGATTGAGTAATTGTGAATGTTAAATATAATATTCAGATAACGAAATGTTATTTTGAATGCAAGTTCATTTTGAAACCATGCATTGTGCAAACTTAATGAAATTGATATTGACCTACTTTTAATAAAACACGCCATAATGACAAAGCACCACTTTCCACCATGATTTCCTTATTTGAATATTATATTAAGCATTGAGCACAACCATTTTAGTCCATAGTAGCCAGTTATAAAAATATTATAAAAAAATAAAATAAAATAATTTTCAACAAACACCCCCTTTTTTTAAATATGACCAGGGGCCACATAAAAGCTCCTGGCGGGCCGCATGTGGCCCGCGGGCCGCTAATTGAATATCCCTGGCCTACACTGTAGATGACACTCGGTATCACACTTAGTTCTATATCACTTTAAATATTAAGTGTAAATCAACCCCAGGCCGCTCTTGTAGCTGAATTTGCTCCCATTTCAGATTAAAAACCATAGCTGGGTAAAAACCTGCCAGGCTGACAATAGGATGATGGAAACAACACTGCTGCAACTGTGCAGCTCTTTGACGTTTTATCTGTTGCTTCTCTGTGTGGCCAGTAGGGGCAGTTGCTGACTTTGAAAAATATTAATTGAAAGATTTTTCTGCAAGTTTGTTAATCTGCTGTCTGCTTCCATGGCCTTAATCACTGTGGATTACAATCTAACTACAACAAAAAGTTCTTACATCTAGTTTTACAAGTGTATTTGCAATGACAGGGAAGTACATGAAATAAGTTTATAGTGGGTGTGTGAATGATCAATAATCAGTATTATTGGCAGAAATAGATGGCCCCAAAATCAAATTTTGCTTAGGGCCCCATGGAGGCTTGGGCCGGCCCTGGTTGCGGCGAACGCAAAACTTAAGGAAGCCGGTTTCTCCTGTATCCCGCTAACAGATTACAATCAAATCCTTTTTATTGAGCTGCCACCGACAGCTTAGATAACTTCAGAGATCTCAGACGAGCAGAAATACCGTCCCATTTAACCAGATCTGGTTTATCTACGGTTTAGTAGCCGAGCGCCCGACCTCGTCACAGCCACGTAAACTAGTTTGCTGACGGCGAGCAACACCGATACCAGACCTCATTAATCCTCTTGTGTCTGAATCCCCGCAAATCTGCACCAGAATCCCTGCGATGAGAGAGACAGATTAATGGCCGCGGTTGGTGAACGAGGACCCGTACGAGCGTCCAGGTGTCTGCCGGCGTGCCTTCTTATGCCTGTGTGGATTTGCCGAGGTAGGTCAGCGCCGGAACAATACAGGTCAGCTGATGGAGATGGATGTTGCTCCCAGGTGGGACCCCCATCCCCACAGCCGTACACTCTTCAATGACCCCAAAGACCTGCTGATTCAACTCTACGATTAAAAAAGTACTTAAAAAAGAGTTTATGTATGGAGCCAAATCAAGGCCAAAACTTTAGCTAATTTGAAAATAAAATTTGAACCTGAAAATTCTTTTTTACAGTTTCAATTTTTTTTTTTCAGTATCAGATCTTTTTTTCAGTTTCAGAACTTTTTATTTCAGTTTCAAATCTTTTTTTCAGTTTCAAATCTTTTTTTTTTCAGTTTCACATCTTTTTTTTCAGTTTCAATTTTTTTTTCAGTTTCAATTTTTTTTTTCAGGTTCAGACTTTTGGCCCGGATCTGGCGTGGGGGGCGTGGCATCAACTGAGAGGGGCGTGGCATCATGAGTGACAGCAGAACAGAGAAGGCGGGGGACGTTCCTCAGTCATGTTGCCTTCAGGAAACGTAGGTTGCAGAAGTCATCAGTAGAAGTATGATTCAACACTGTATATACACCATATTCACGTGATTGGCAGTGGAAAAAACTGATACTAGTGACACGTTTCTTTTCAAAAAGCTGTTTTAGACCGTACTTGGCACCAATCGCAGTATAAAATAATAAACTATGTCAGACTGTACAGTTCAACAGCCACACTTTAAAGTTTGACATTTCCCACTTCCACATACTACCAAGTACGGTCTAAAACAGCTTTTTAAACAGAAATGTGTCACTAGTATCTGTTTTTTCCACTGCCAATCACGTGAATATGTGTCGTGGTATGGTTTTTAAAGGACCCAAGTGCAGGGAGAGAGAGGGAGGCTGGAGGCAGGAGTTCTCAAAACAAAAGGGTTTTAATCCAAAAAGGTAAAGCAAAGCGCTGCAGAGCAGGATAAATACAAAAACAGGATCAGGACAAAAACACGAGGAGACATGGAGGAGAGAACAGTACGGACCGACAGGGAACCAAGGAATGACAAGACAAGATATACTGAGGGGATAACGAGACAAGACGAGACACAGGTGTGGACACAATCAGGGCAGATGGGACACAGGCGGGGCAAGACAGAACTGAAAGTTACAAACACTGGGGGGAAGTGTCAAACCCTGACAGTACCCCCCCCTCAAGGGACAGATCCCAGATGTCCCCAGAGTCCTAACCCAGGGTGGGCGGAGGGGGCCTGGAGGAGGGCCCAGGCCACACACGGCCAAAGTTCCGGGGGTCGACCTCGGGACCGGGCAGACCAGCGAGACCGCTCGGGGGGGCGTCCCCGAGGCCTAGGCCTGGGTCTTGGCGGGGGGCGTGACGGGGATTCTTGGCGTGGCTCGGGGACTTGACAGGGCTCGGGAACCTGACGGGGCTCGGGAACCTGACGGGGCTCTGGGACCGCCTCAGGAACCGAGGGCTGCGGGACCGCCTCAGGAACCGAGGGCTGCGGGACCGCCTCAGGAACAGAGGGCTGCGGGACCGCCTCAGGAACAGAGGGCTGCGGGACCGCCTCAGGCACAGAGGGCTGCGGGACCGCCTCAGGCACAGAGGGCTGCGGGACCGCCTCAGGCACAGAGGGCTGCGGGACCGCCTCAGGCACAGAGGGCTGCGGGACCGCCTCAGGCACAGAGGGCTGCGGGACCGCCTCAGGCACAGAGGGCTGCGGGACCGCCTCAGGCACAGAGGGCTGCGGGACCGCCTCAGGCACAGAGGGCTGCGGGACCGCCTCAGGCACAGAGGGCTGCGGGACCGCCTCAGGAACAGAGGGCTGCGGGACCGCCTCAGGATCCGGAGTCGGGGCTGACAGGAGGCGGGGAGCCGGAGTCGGGGCTGACAGGAGGCGGGGAGCCGGAACAGGAGCAGACAGGAGGCGGGGAACCGGAACAGGAGCAGACAGGATGCGGGGAACCGGAACAGGAGCAGACAGGATGCGGGGAACCGGAACAGGAGCAGACAGGATGCGGGGAACCGGAACAGGAGCAGACAGGATGCGGGGAACCGGAACAGGAGCAGACAGGATGCGGGGAACCGGAACAGGAGCAGACAGGATGCGGGGAACCGGCGTCGGGGGGCAGAGGATCCCCGGAGCTGCCCGAGTGGGGACCCGGGTCCATGGCGCTGGCTGCGGGGGTACCCGGGTCCGAGGTGCCGGCTGCGGGGGTAATCGGGTCCGAGGTGCCGGCTGCGGGGGTACCCGGGTCCGGGGCGCTGGCCCCCCCTCAAGGGACAGATCCCAGATGTCCCCACAGTCCACATCCAGGGCGGGCTGGGGGGGAACACGGGTCCTCGGAGCTGGCTGAGGGGGGGCACGGGTCCTCGGAGCTGGCTGAGGGGGGGCACGGGTCCTCAGAGCTGGCTGAGGGGGGGCACGGGTCCTCGGAGCTGGCTGAGGGGGGGCACGGGTCCTCGGAGCTGGCTGAGGGGGGGCACGGGTCCTCGGAGCTGGCTGAGGGGGGGCACGGGTCCTCGGAGCTGGCTGAGGGGGGGCACGGGTCCTCAGAGCTGGCTGGGGAGGGTCCGGAACCATCACCGGGGGGGGAACTCCAGCAGGAGCTGAGGCGTCCAGAACCACCGCCGGAGCAGGAACAGGGAGCGATGCGTCCAGGACCACCGCCGGAGCAGGAACAGGGAGCGATGCGTCCAGGACCACCGCTGGAGCAGGAACAGGGGGCGATGCGTCCAGGACCACCGCTGGAGCAGGAACAGGGGGCGATGCGTCCAGGACCACCGCTGGAGCCGGAACAGGCTGGGGCTGGCGCTGACGCCGTCGCTTCCCCTGGGGCTGAGAACCCCTGGGCCCGCCTCGAGCCAGGCGTGTTCCCCAGAAGGGGGAAACAGGCTGGGATGCGTCCAGGACCACCTCGGGAACAGGAAGAGGTGCGTCCAGGGCCCCCACCGGAACAGGCTGGGGCTGGCGCTGACGCCGTCGCTTCCCCTGGGCCTGCAGGCTCCTGGGCCCACCCAGAGCCAGGCGTGTTCCCCAAAAGGGGTTCCAATACTCCTCCTGGCGCAAAAACTCCATAAAAGTGAGGTAGTCTCCCGCTGGGTCCATATGGTCGGTCCGTTCTGTCGTGGTATGGTTTTTAAAGGACCCAAGTGCAGGGAGAGAGAGGGAGGCTGGAGGCAGGAGTTCTCAAAACAAAAGGGTTTTAATCCAAAAAGGTAAAGCAAAGCGCTGCAGAGCAGGATAAATACAAAAACAGGATCAGGACAAAAACACGAGGAGACATGGAGGAGAGAACAGTACGGACCGACAGGGAACCAAGGAATGACAAGACAAGATATACTGAGGGGATAACGAGACAAGACGAGACACAGGTGTGGACACAATCAGGGCAGATGGGACACAGGCGGGGCAAGACAGAACTGAAAGTTACAAACACTGGGGGGAAGTGTCAAACCCTGACAATATGGTGTATAAACAGTGTTGAATCATACTTCTACTGATAACTTCGGCAACCTACGTTTCCTGAAGGCAACATGACTGAGGAACGTCCCCCGCCTTCTCTGTTCTGCTGTCACTCATGATGCCACGCCCCTCTCAGTTGATGCCACGCCCCCCACGCCAGATCAGGGCCAAAAGTCTGAACCTGAAAAAAAAATTGAAACTGAAAAAAACAGAAGTGAAACTGAAAAAAAAGATCTGAAACTGAAAAAAAGATTTGAAACTGAAATAAAAAGTTCTGAAACTGAAAAAAAAGATCTGATACTGAAAAAAAAATAATTTAAACTAAAAAAGAATTTTCAGGTTTAAATTTTATTTTCAAATTATCAAAACTTTTGGCCTTGATTTGGCTCCATATTTATGCTGCCTGGGATTCCCACGGCAGCAAACCAGAAACTGAAGTAGAATAGAAAAAAAAATATATAATAAAATAACATTTATTCTAGCACTGGCATGGCAGCACCTGTGTCCAACTGGACTCTCAGTAGTCTGACCAGCACTGATCCAGCTGGACCTCCTATGTGATTTTGTGCTTGTGTTGTTCTCTCAGGTGTAAGTCGCTTTGGATAAAAGCGTCTGCTAAATGACAGTATTATTAGTAGTAGGTTGACCTCAGACCGAACAGAACTGAACCTCCGTGACCTCCGTGACCTCTGTGACCTCCGTCCTTTACCTTTTTATTCAAAGGTAATGGAAGCGTAGAGTACTTCATCTGAGCTGGTAAACTGAGAAAAACCTCTTTTTACCCACAAAGCCTGCAGCACGTCTTTGATCAAGGTCGGCGACATGAAAAAGAAAGAAACAAATGACGCAGGATCTTCGGGGCCCTTGTCCCTTTCACTCTGACGCAGAACACCACGCAGGAAAGGTATCCGATCAGGGCCGTGCGCTCGCTGTTCAGAGATACGTGCTGAATATTTCAAAACGCCGCTTTCACATATCTTTGAGAGGGAAACATGAAGAACGAGTTTGTCCTGGAAGACGGCAATCCTGGCAGACGATCAGACGGGAACGAACAAACCAAACTGAAGCAGGAGGAATGTTGCTGCATGGCTGATCTCTACGAAGACTAATCGTCCCTTAAGAAGAGACGGAGTGTGTTTGTGAACGTCAAACACGCACTAGCGGATCCTCGCTGAGGCTGAAGAACGAGAAGAGACTTCATTCCCATCCCGCTCGCTGGAAGGACACGCCTGAACTCCAACGGCGCCGTCGTCTTCTGCACCAGTTCAGCTGGTAATTAAGATGCTGAGTCTCACGAAGACACACGCACACACACACACACACACACACACACACACACTCATCACACGCTCCAGTCGATAACAACTCCACGACAGGGAACATGAAGAAGCTCATTCTTGCTCGGAGGAAAGGAGCAGAAGTTAAAAGAGGAGAGCAGGAGAGCGTCGCGTTAGACCTGACGTTCAGATCAAAGAGCAGTGATGAAACATCAGGCCGTGGCTAATTCTCAAACACAGAGAAACAGATTTAGTAATTCCTCCATTCCCAGGCGGCCACTTCAAATATATTTTAGAAGAAGAACCGGCCGGCCCTCCGAGACGCCGCCCGCAGGTTAGTCTGAGTGGGGATGACCTTGGACCCGGCTCCACGCTCTCAGAGGTCTCCCACTCCTGCTGACTTGTTGCTGGAGAACAGCAGCGCGTCGTCTGAGCTTATGAATGAAAACCTGTAATCAGCCGGATGCGTCCGTGTTCCTCCGCCTCCAACACTTATCTGACAACTTAATAAACAAACTTCCCGCTGGGAATGTGACGGTGCTCGACTCAGTGTTTGAATGACCAGATTAATTCTAGCAGCGCCGACGCGCGCTGCCTCAATTACTTCTGATTCAGTTAAAGGGAAGAGCAAGAAACAGAGCGGAGGACTCCCGGGACTAGGGTTGCCACCCGCCCCGTAAAATATGGAATTGTCCTTTATTTGAGAAAAAAATGTTGCGTCCCGTATTGAACTAATACGGGACACGATTTGTACCGTATTTTCATGAACTTTTACACCATATTCTAGTTGAATTATTGAAATAAATTAACTTTTACACCATATTCTAGTTGAATTATTGAAATAAATTAACTTTTACACCATATTCTAGTTGAATTATTGAATTAAGTTAACTTTTACACCATATTCTAGTTGAATTATTGAAATAAATTAACTTTTACACCATATTCTAGTTGAAATATTGAAATAAATTAACTTTTACACCATATTCTAGTTGAATTATTGAAATAAGTTAACTTTTACACCATATTCTTCACCTGTATCTATATTCTACATCTGGGCAGATGTGGACATACGTAGCATAGGAGGTTAATTCAGTTGCTAGTATGGTTGTCTGTCTGTACAGTTATGCAAGTTCAATGCTATTAAAGCACTTTAAACTTTAAATCAAAGCATTTGGTTTTTTCATATAAAATAAACACATTTTTATTCAGTTTAGAAGTTTTGGGGCTTTTTTTTTGGCTCCTGCGCTGCTGAAATCAGGGCGTCCCTTATTTCTATTTCTGAAAGGTGGCAACCCTACCCGGGACGGATCAGGACCGGCCACAAGCGCTGTGGTGCTTGGAGCCGGTTAGTGGCTCCTGCACCCTCCTCACAACAGTGGTTTTCCTGAGTCTGGCTCTCAAAGACCAAACCTACAAGTCAAAAACTGTTGGACCCTTCAGTCCAGCAGAGACAGAAGCTTCATCCGAAGTTCCATCCACAACTAGTTGGCTGGAGCCCTGGGGTCCCTGGCCCTGGGCGGCGGCTTCACAAGAGCCCTGTGAGGTCATGTGATGCAGACATGCGTCCTGTCAGCAGCTAAACGTTGACTGCGATCCTCAAAGCACATGGGGGATCTGAATCCGCTGACTGACACTGATCCTGCAGCAGGGAATGCTGGTGGTGCCGTTACGACCGGACCCGTCTTCTCCTGCAGAACTGGTGTTTCTAAAGACGTGGCTGCAGGAACGGGATCTGGCCTCAAATGTTTCCCAGCTTTGCCCGGCTGGTCCTCGGCAGGAGGGTCCCCCCCTTACGATCCAGGTCCTGATCCTTCAGAGAACAGGAGGACGGAACCGTCCGACGAGCCAAGAGGAGCGGCAGGAGACGCTGCGCAGTCTTAATCCACTCAGGGGACTTGGACCAACGTGGGCAGGTATTCCCGGAGCCGTCATCTCAGACCCTGCACCGCTCCCGGCCCGGTTCTGGTTCCGCTGGATGTTTATTCCAGGGAATCAGGGGTTTTCCAGTCCACTGGCGCCGGGCGCTGCATCAAAGTAAGACATCTGACGCAGTCTGTCAGCTTCCCCGTCTTATATTGAATTAAAAAAAGGCAACAAGAACATAAACTGAGCTGGAGGACAACTGGACCGGGGTTGATTGGACTGTGCTGAGTTAGTGTTGCTTTTAGCAGCCTGTTTCAATTTTAGTTTTAGTCTAAGTCTTTGGGTCAAGCTATCATTTCAGTTGTTATTAGTTTTAGTATAGTCTTTGGGTCGAGCTATCTTTTTAGCTTTTATTAGTTTTAGTCACGTTCATTCTCCTTTTAGACGTGTCAAGTTTCAGTCGACTAAAAGTCTGAGCATTTTTGTCTTATTTTAGTCAGAATTGTCCAGGACCATTTTAGTTTTAGTCAAAGATTGTATTTGGCCGAACCCATTTTACAATTCAAACAAGGTTATCTTATTATTATTATATATTAACATATTTATTTTTCCGCATTTCTCCCCGTCTTTTTCTCTTTTCGATGACACATTGGGTTTTCTTTTCCACGTCTATGTAGGAAAGTGTATCAAAGATGGTCTCTTCTTCTTCTTCTCCAGCCCCAGAGAAGATCCCCGCGTGTCCGGCCATCGGTCCCTTTCTCTATTTAACTTTGTTTTTAACTGACGTAAGCGCACTCAAACACTGCAGCGGAACCAGCCGAAGCGACTTACGATGTTCATCAGCGTGAGGAGGTAGTTCTGCACGTGCTCTTTGCCGTGAAAGCGAACCACCGAGTCATCAACTCCCAGCAGGATCTCAATGTTGTAGTCGTCCTCTCCGGCGTCCCGGCGGCGGCGGCGCTGGACAGTCTCGTTGACCTGCCGGGTTACCGAGTCCAGGGTCCCGGGGACATCCAGCTCCGGTTCTGTTCGGAGATCAAGACACAGGAGATCAAACATCTTAAACTAAACAGGTCTGATTTACTTCATCGGGGCTTTAAATGACCCGACGCAGGATCGGTCGAAGCTGCAGGTCCTGAATGAGTCAGGAACCAGAGCGACCCAGCTCCCGGCCAACGCTGCCCCGGCCCATGAGCAGCTCCCGTCATCGTGCAGACACGCTCAGGGTTTCTGTTTCAGAGTCACGAAACGCCGCCGTCAGAAAGAGACGGAAGACTTAAACGCAGATGTTTTTAAAGAGACGGATGGGCAAGTTAAAGAGGTTCCAGCTGGGATCTCTCTCTCTTTTACGTTACATTATCTGCTCAGAGATCCACATCGGTGCTTTTGTTTGTTCCTGTTTTGTGTTACTTTGATTTCAGTCTTTTTTCCACTCGACTCTTGGTAAAACAAATTGGGCAGAAACTGCGGCCTCTGGTAGACTGTAGCGTTTTATCCAACCTTTTATAACATTTATGCAGTGAAAAATATCGTAGCCATTCAGGAAAAGCTATGGAATATTAAAATAAAATGCAGATTGAGACTTTATTACACGAGCAACTCAACGTTACTCCTAATCAGAAGCAGGACAAGACAACGCCAGCCACATGATGCACCCTGACATAAAAGTTGGGATTCGGTGTAAAATAGGATTTAATACTGAATACAATCATTTGTAGATCTCATAAAGCTAATTTTTATTTGCTATAAAACCAAAACAATTCCAGGAAAGGGGAAAGAGGGCGATGCACCACAACAAAGAGTGGCGGGGGATCTCAAGGCCGATTCAAAGACCTGCGTCACGTCGAGCCCGTGTACAACAGAAGCACGGAGAAAAGTGTCAATAAAAACAGGATGTTGTGATTTGCAGATCTCATTAAGCCATATTTTATTGGCAACAAAAGACGTGAAATGTCGGTGGCACTAAAACAAAGGCAGCTGGATGGTGATCTTGAAGCTTGTTGACTAATTAATCAGCAGGTCAGAGCTTGATTGTGTAAGAAGAAAGCGTCTTGTATTGGCAGAGCCTCTCTTCACTTGTCATTTTGCACCACCTGCGGCATGGTTGTCGAAGTCAAGTCCCAGAGAGCCGGCGTCCTGCACGTGTCCGACGTCTCCTTGCATCATTACACGCATCATAAACGGACGGCTCGTCATCAAAGTCTGCGCAGATCTGTCAATGCTGTTTGCATCTGGTCTGCCGAAGCAGTTCAGCCTCTAAAGCTGCTGGACAGGGCTGTAAGGACAGGGCTGTAAGGACAGCGCTGTAAGGACAGGGCTGTAAGGACAGGGCTGTAAGGACAGGGCTGCTGGACAGGGCTGTAAGGACAGGGCTGTAAGGACAGGGCTGTAAGGACAGGGCTGTAAGGACAGGGCTGTAAGGACAGGGCTGTAAGGACAGGGCTGTAAGGACAGGGCTGTAAGGACAGGGCTGCTGGACAGGGCCCCTTTGAGGACCGGAGCATCCACACCCCTGCTCTACGGCATTTAGGTGATTCCAGGAATCAGGAATATTTTTAGGTTTCAGGAATCTGGGGAGGTCTCTGCACAACAGACCAAACAAACACGCCGAACGCCTGTGATCTTCAAGCAACCGTTCCTGGGTCTCACCCAGCGGCTGCAGAGGTTACTGTGTACCGTTTTTTTTGTTTGTTTTTTTTAATCCACACATGACACTTTCATTGATGGGCTGCACTATTGTTTTAAAACCGATGAGATGGCATCACTGTCACATATTGAAACAGTACAACATGCTTAGTTTTGATAATTTCTTAAAGTTTTCTACACTCAAACTGGTTTTTAAGTGTCTACAGAACCTAGCACCAGATGTTTTATGTAAGTTAGTTAGCAGGCAGAATAGTGGTAGGATCACCAGGGGAACAACAAGTGGTAACTGTAAGGTTGAACGCCGTAAGACCTCCTTTGGGCAGTCAGCGTTCTCTATAAAGGGCTCTCAAATGTGGAACACACTGCCAACTGAGATAAAAACAACTCAAGATTTTAAGGTTTTTACTAAAAATGTCAAAGACTGGTTGAAGCAAAATCAGAAATGTACGCATTTTTAATCACCTGTAACCGCTAATAGGGTGCTCTCTTGCAAGCTGAGAATTGTAAATAGGATATAGCTTTGCATGTTAAAAATTGAATGTATTTTTGTATTCTTTTTCTCCTTTCTTTCGTTTTCTTTTACTAAAAGCCTAACTAGGGACAGGAGATGGAAACTAGCAATAGCTATAATCTCTGTATGCAGAACATCAGTCACATTGGCTTGTTTGTAATGAGTGAATGTGATCACATGTAAACCTGCATTGTCCCTATTAAATAAAATAAATTAAATTAAATTATTATATGTTACTAACCAAGTTTTCTGTTTGTCGTTGATACTAACCTGCTCTTTGATGCATCTATCTATCTATCTATCTATCTATCCATCCATCCATCCATCCATCCATCCATCCATCCATCCATCCATCCATCCATCCATCCATCCATCCATCCATCCATCCATCCATCCATCCATCCATCCATCCATCCATCCATCCATCCATCCATCCATCCATCCATCCATCCATCCATCCATCCAATATGCCGCTACTGAACTGACATGCGGGACGAATGTGACTGGAGCTGGAACGTGGACCAGCAGAGCTCCACTGCGACCCGTGATCACTCAGCTGGGTTAAACCCGCTAGCTTCCCATTAGTGTTGTTTTTGGCAGCGCCAGCTTGTATACATTTTAGTTTTAGTCTTTGGGTCAAGCTATCATTTTATTTTTTTTTAGATTTAGTCACGTTCATTCTCCTTTTAGTCTTGTCAAGTTCCAGTCGAATAAAAGTCTGAGCATTTTTGTCTTATTTTAGTCAGAATTGTCCAGGACCATTTTAGTTTCGTTTTATTCAAAGATTGTATTTATCCAAACCCCTTTTACAATTCAAACAAGGTTATCTTATTATTATATTATTGTTACCTTATAGACTCAAGAATACATTCATTCCAGATACAGAAGACTCATTTGAATTTACAACATATTTATTTTTCCTCATTTCTCCCCATCTTTTTCTTTTTCAACGACACATTGGGTTTTCTTTTCCACGTCTATGTAGGAAAGTGTATCCAAAGATGGTCTTCTTCTTCTCCAGTCCCAGAGAAGATCCCCGGATGGCCGGCCATTGGTCCCTTTCTCTATGTACAGTAACTTTGTTTTTAATTGACGTGAACCTAGAGCTCTGCGTTAACGGCATCAGCCTCTAACCTGCAGCTGCATCTTCTGGATCTGATTCCCCGATGCCGTGACTGGGATTGAGGACGTGACGTCACCCAGCAGCAGAACTAGACCAGAGAAACTACTGAAAACATGGACATTAAGGATCTTTGGTAGAACATTTCGTTTTGGTCAACGAAAATTAAGACACATTTTAGAATTTTAGAGTTTTTATTTCTTAATCTACATTTTAGTTTTGTTTTTATTCGTCTATGATATTGCATTATATATTTAATTATCGTTATCGTCACATGACCAGCATTTTCATTGAGTCTCGTCTCGTTTTCCTCAGGTGATAAAGGTTTGTTGACGAAAGCAACTTTACTTCCCATAAACAGTTCCTGAAACAATCGACCGAGGCCTCCAGCTCCTTGGGCCGATCCACCGTGGAGGAGCGGAGGACCTGCCAGCAAACATTTGGGACAAGACCTCCAATTGGCAAAACGGCTGCTGCAGTTACCCGACACCGGGTTCCCTCAGTTTGTGAGTGAAATCAACAACATTTTAGATGTTTATTCACAGGTCAACATAGCGCTATGCGCTACAGGGTTCGTATCCTACGCTGAGTTCATTCCTCTTTTTTGGCGCCGTCTAGGCCCTTACGAACACGGGCGAAGTGGAACGTCACCGCCGGAGGTCGTGGGGTCGACTGTTAAATAGGGCTGCAACGATTCGTCGACGTTGTCGACAAAAATCGATAATCAAAATTGTGTCGCCAGACGTGTTTTTCCAACGGAGTGAGGCATCTCACTTCAATACAATCTCTGTCGAGTCGCGCATGCACGACAGCGTCTGAGCGCAGCTGCGGGTAATAAAACTTTGATAAAAAATAAAATAAAAAGTTTGGGAGCATTTTAGCCTCGATACGGTGAATAAAAAGATTACTTGCAAGGTTTGCAAAGCCGACGTTGCTTTTCACGGGAGCACGTTGGTAATGCATTTGAAGAGAAAGCACGTCGGAGTGTTGAACGAAACGGACTCGCCTTGGTAAGACATTAAGCGTATTTTGGCTTTAAAAGAAAGCTTTAACGTTATGCCTGACAAAGAATTAAATTAAGTCAGATATTTGGAGAAAATGCGTTTAGTGTCTGTGGCGCATCTTGGAAGAGAGACGCACGGGACCGCAGTCGGTCAGAAACATTCTCTTCCTCCACAGCAATGTAATGGCCAAGCCATTCATTTGTTAAATTAATTAGTTTCATTCTAAACTTTGTTTATTTCATGTTATTTATTAGTATTATTTTAGCCACTCATAGCTACTCTCGTTGCTATAACTTCAATCACATAATTGATGCGTGCGCGAAAGGCGAAAAAAGGCTTGTGCGATGATGACAATGATGGATTTGCATCTAACTTTCAGTCAGGTGTCTATGAACTGTCAATTATCCATCAAGCTCCACAATGATCATGTTAACATTAAATCAGATAGATTTGTCTGGACTTTTCTCTTGCGGGACGGGAGGAGACACTAAATCAATGCATCTTTATTGTGCGCCGTGCGGGCATGAGTTTTGCGGGAGGGGCAGGAGTGGATATAAACACTGCGGGAGTGTAACACACACGTTGCGGGCGGTGATGGTCAGAAATGCAGCGGGAGCAGGATGAAGAAAACAGTCCTGCTATCAAGGCTCTAGTGCCATCTTTCTCGTGTTTATTATCATTTGCCACATAATTAATGCAACCTCATACTAAATAAAAAAAAAAATACTAATTATCCGATTAGTCGACTAATCGTTTCAATAGTCGGTGACTAGTCGACTATTAAAATAGTCGTTAGTTGCAGCCCTACTGTTAAACTGAACGCAAGTAAAAGGGAAAAATAAAATTTGTGGACATCGTAAAAAGACTAAAAAGACCGTCGTACAGCGAAGATCAGTAAATACAGTCGCTGGCTCGTCCCCGCCCCCTGGTGGATGTGTTGAGGGGGGACGACTCGCTTTCGGAGCCAGTTCCCTGCTGGTCAGTCGAGGAACTGCAGCTTTTCCTCATTCTGCGTTGAATTCCACCCCAATGTGGAAAGCTTGGGGATTCAGCTGCCACTGAAAAGATCGCGTAAAGGCAGAGGTGGACAGAGTACTCGACCCCAGTACTTGAGTAAGAGTACAAATACTACTGGTCAAAATTTACTCTGTTACAAGTAAAAGTAGCTCAGTCAAAATATTACTTGAGTAAGAGTAGAAAAGTAAATGCTTTTAAATTTACTTTAAGTAAAAGTAAGAGTAAGAGTAAGAGTACATTTCTTATTTTCCACATCAGTAAATTACTATATTTTTTAATTTTAATTTAATTTAATGTAATTTTTTTATTTTGTCTGTGGTTTGTCTGTGCCCTCGTTTTTTTATTCGGTCGAACTCAAACATTGAGTTAAGATACGGCCAAGGATTTTGTGAAAGTCCCTGCTCCGAGTCCGGCTCATTATCAGACTCAGACGACTCAGCGGATTGTCTTTCTTCTCCTGACGCAGGCGTAGCCATTGTTGCGGCTCTGTCTTGACAAACGCAGGCTACTTTGGCGGTATCGTTTTGAGGAGGCTTGACGTATTTCCGCTTTCCGTACATCCCAGTGGAGAGCGTGCACTGTGATAGGTCTCCTCCTTTGACAAAAACAGCTTGTGTCCAATAGGATTTTAGGGAAGAAGAAAAAAGAGCAGACCTGAAAGTAACGAGTACTTTTCAGCCTTCCTAGAAATTTACTCGAGTAAAAGTAAAAATATTTGTCTTGGAAATGTATTCAAGTAAGAGTAGTAAGTACCAAAGAAATCTAATACTCAAGTAAAGTACAAATCCTCTGGATATGTACTTAAGTACAGTACTCAAGTAAATTTACTCCGTTACTGTCCACCACTGCGTAAAGGATAAAATGAGGTCTTCCTCTGCACAACAAAGGTCGGCGTGATGCGCTGCCAGTAACATACAGTCCCGAGTTATAGTAAGAGGCACTTCCACAGCTGACAGATTATCCTCTGGGGTTATGTAACAGGAAAATCAGATTTGACTTCAAAGCGAGGCTCTGTCTTCCCCCCGTATGAAAATGAAGGGAATTATCTGACTTGACAGTTTTCAGTCCCTTCTGTGCTCCTCCTTCCATCTAAACCAGACCAAGAAATTGATAATGCTTCCCTTTTGATGGTATTGACTGCCAGTATTTAACCCCGCCCCCCCTCCGTGCCGCTCAGCAGTGCACTCACAATACCGGGCTATTCGCTGTGAAACCGCTGAGGGAGCGCCGCTGATACGGAATCCTTTATCTGGTCTCTGTAGACCCGATGTCAGCAAACGCCTCGTCCTCTCAGATGTTATCGAGCCACAGATACCCCTCACTTTCACTGCTTAAAAATGCAAGCGCTGGAACTTTCCATATAAATTAAAAACATTTAAATCGCAGTAACTTTGATTGGTCGATGGTGCAGGTCAGTATATCGGCGGGGAAAGTCTTGGCAGCGGTGTCAACAAATCGAGGCGGGTCTCTGAATTAATATGCTTTAACAGGCTGCTACCGCCCTCTTGCAATATTAGGTCCTGTTGGTTTAGTCAAACCTGATCAAATTAAAGTCAAATATGGTTAAACTGACTTTCTTCTGTGGAAATAATCTTATAAACCAGCGGTTGGCCTATCAGTAAGCCCCCCCCACCACCACCCCATTCATCAGTGCTCTGTATTTGCTTCATACAGTTATATTTTACATTATTATAATGGCAACTGCATGAGTGAAAATCTTGTCCCAAGATGTTCAACAAAAATATTTCAAATGTAACTTTGAATGTGTCATGGAGGGATATGTAGAAAATCTAAAAATATGTCTGGTGGGTAGTCAGGTTGAAGGTGAGGTGAGGGTTTACAGGAGCCTCATCTTACTGCCATCATGCTTTGATTACTGCGGAGAGACGACTTCAGATCCACTGTTAGCTATCTGACATCAGGTCTGAAGTTGTGAAGATACAAAGCTCCATAATCGGTGAACTGCAGATGACCTTAGCTAGTCTCAGCGCTTAAGTCTGGGATTAGATATCAGAGGTACTCCAGATGTAAGTTACATAAAACAGATGACAGTTCAGGATCTTCCGGTGTTTTTTTTTTTTTTTTTATGGAGCTGAAAATTACAGATGTCTGAGTTTTGGTCCCTGCGGAACTGTTACTCAACAGCCATTGGCTCATCTGTGTTTGAGATGCGTGGCCTAATGATAGGTCAGTTGCTAAGACCATTGCTGATGTCTTTCCCTCTTGGGCGTGAATAAAACGAGTTCAAACTGTTTAGATGGTGGGAGTGGAAGTGGGGGCAGTGGGATGGGGGGGCAGGAATTAAGTTCACGGACCGCTGAGGGGTAAGAGCTGTTCCCCGGTCCCGTGGAGCAGCACTGTAGAGCCCTGCGGCACCTTCCTGAGGACCGACCTGCCGAACGCTCAGACCCAAAACTGGCACAATGTCCTGACGCTACGACGAAACGTCTCTGACATTTGGTCAAAGTACCACCACCGATACGGCCGACGCGCCCTCACAATGATAAATGAGTGTCATTTATCAATTGTGGGATACTTGTGCCGCAGAGCTCGTGGAGCCGATGGTCCCAGCTGACGCGTAACGAACGAGTGGCTCTCGCCGCGTTCTTGAGCGTAGATATTTAAGCAATAAGAAGCTTTGCTTTGAACGTAAACTCAAAGCAAAGAAGGTCATCTTGCATTTGGCAGCAAGGACCAAAGCCAAAGGTCACGAGTAGCCCGCGTGGTAATCACGGCAAACCTGCACCGCATTTCATGGTCTGTTCCAGCTGCATCGTCTCTCGGCCCCCAGACCACGGGTTGGGCCACACTAAACGATTGACTAAACCAACAGGACCGTGTGTGCATGGAAGTCGCGTTAGCGCGTCTTAGCGCGTGCTAGCACCTGTTAGCATGTTTAAGCACGTGTTAGCGCGTCAGTGTAAAGACATCATCATGGCGGGTCCTGGTTCGAGGCTGAAACAACCTCAGATGAAAAGATAAACATCTTGCACCCCCACCTGTCTTACTCTGAACACTCAAAATGAAGCAGGGGGGCATTTACGACTGCACACATGATTATCTTTGATGTAAATGATGGATAATTTGGGAATTTTATTACATTTTCACCTAAAAGAATAAAAACGAACCAAAAACAACCTGCTACCTTTTGCATAACTTGGCAGCCGTCCAAGAAGAAGACGCTTTAATACTTCATCTGTGCTTGAATATACGAACGCTTGTAAAACCTCCCGAACATATTTAGAGTGAAGAACTCCAGAATAAACCCAGTCAGAGGCTCCTGTGTCCGAGCGTACCTGCAGGAGACTGAAGCGTCTTGTCAGCGGCTCCCTGAATAAATACGCCGCTAAAGGAGCAAAGTCTAAGTTATATACTTCATCCACTTCGGGTGGAGATGCTGCAGTGGCAAATACTTGGAGACTAGAGTCGTAAATAACGGCTGCAGCCGTGTTTCACGTTTGCAGGGACGCTGCGAGCCGCAGACAGGGCCGGTGATTGAGTGGAGCAGGAGCTAAAATAAATAGGGAGCCACGGCCGCCACCTCAGCTGTGGCCCGGCTCCGACAGAGTTGGAATTGTGGAGCACATTCCTCGTCTCCGCCGCTCCCGTCACGACACAGGCATTCTTGTGCGGCGGGCCAGCCGGCCCCGCCCGCGGCCGGGTAAACAGGCTTTCTGAGGTCCCGACTTCAAACGCACAGGACTTCCCCTCAGCGGGCTCCTTAAGACCGCTAGTGTGCTTGGAGCCCGCCACCCCCGGCCCGCCACCGCCTCAGAAACCCCGTCCTGTTGGAGCCCCTCCATGCTGCAGCGGCGGTCCTGGAGATGGGCCCCCCCCCACACGTGGCACCGTGCGGCAAGGTGGCGAAGAGGCCATCCAGAGCCGCCGCGGGCTAAAAATGGCACGGAGTAGGCGACCGGCCATCGGCCCGGAGTGGAAATCTACTGCGTCCACTGTGGCGGCGTGGACGCACACGCCACGCAACCCGTAACAACGCCAGCGTATGATGTTCATTTGTTCAGGAGGAAAACCTCCTGATCTGGATCCACAAACACCCCCGAGGTGTTTCACCGACGGGAACGAGACCCAACGTCCCGCCAACTGGGCCGAGTTTTGAGATCTCAGGTTTCCCCGTTACGGGTCAGAGCAACATGTCACTCGTAGGGCCGGGATCCGTTCGAGTTCACGTCGTGAAGACTTGACCGGTTTGAACATCCCTTCCAGAACATCTCATCACTGAGGTGTTTCAGGTACCAAACTATTGGCGCTTTCCACTAGTACCTACTCAGCTCGGCTCGCCTCCACTCAGTTTGGTTCTTTCCCACCAGGGGTCTAACGTGCCGAGTAGATACTTTCTACTCTGCAGAGGTTCTAAGCGGCTGAGTCGGGCTGTATCTGACATCATCACACTACAGGCCACTGATTGGTCGGGGGGTTGGAGTCAGACGTCTGAGTCAGGATGTGACATCAGCGAAAGAGCGACTCTGACGGCTTCTTGTTCATTTTATCCGACAGGCAATGGCAGCGCAAAAGTCTGTTTGGTGATCCAACTCTGAGGTGCAGATGTTCATAAACCTGGTGGCTGAGGAGAGAATAAAAAAGGGATCTAGACGGGCGTTAAGGAACGACAAGATCTACCAGGAGCTCTGTCACTTCATAGCTGCTCGCGGCTACCAACGGACTTTTCAGCAGCGCCGAGACAAATAAATAGTACATATACCATCTCATCCAGGTTCTACATCTTTAGTGTTGTCTCCTCGTTTAGATCACACAATCAAATACGTCACAGCAGCTTCGCTCCAACCTCCTACTTCTGCTCCAGGTGCTGAGTAGGTGTTAGTGGAAAAGTGCCATATGAGGCCGTGTTTGCGTCAGCTGAACTCTTCAGGATGTTCCAGTGCCTCCACGAGGAACAGCTGCTTAGCTGTCGGTGCACGAGGCCGTATCTCAGGGAGGGTTTGGTGGGTTGGTCCCGCCGGCCGTGGCAGCACCCCGGGCCACCTGCGCCAGGCCAACCGTCAGGAAGGGCGGTCATTCCCGTAGAGAAGGGCGGTGACAGAAGAAGTGCCGCAGAGCGGTTTAGAACCGCCCCGGAATCGAGCGCCTGCTCCGCTGAAGGTCCGTGTCGAGTCTGGACCTCAGCTGCTGGTCTGCATTAGTTCTCTAACTGCAGATCGAGCTCACACGACACAATGACAGACACTCTCAGCTGAATCATCACTGCTCTACACCGGCGGTTTCAGCCCCCAATCAAACATTCACACCCCTGATTAAACACTAATTTGCTGCTTTAAATCATTCTAATTATGACGATTGTCATGGAAATGAAATCTGGCAAAGAGGAGAAGAAAACAGTTTTTTTGTGCCAGACTGAAACCATCAACCTCCATATAATAACATGGAGGTCGATGGAGATTAACTCACTGTTGGATCCAGACCCTGGTGGTCAGTAGAGGAACTGCAGGTCTGGATCTAGACCCTGGTGGTCAGTAGAGGAACTGCAGGTCTGGATCTGGACCCTAGTGGTCTGTAGGACAAACTGAGGACAAAGATTTTCATAAAATCTACTCTCCAAATTGGAGAAAATGTGTCGCTGTTAAAAACTAGTCAGACAAAAGTGGGTCAAAAAGACTGAGGTAATATTCTTGAAATATTTTGTCTTGAAATATTTTTGAAAGTGGTTAGAAATTATGTCACTGACACTTGATACATACAAAGCTTAAAAACATGTAACTGTCATGTCATAATATGGCTGATTTTTACAGGCACTTCCTGTTTAAGAGCACTTTAAAGTTTGAGGCTTGAAAGGCAGATGCTGTCGCTGCAGACGAAAGTTCAAAGAGGAGAAATAAATGTGAGAGAATCCTGCTAAGTCAGAACAGACAGGAGAGATTTTACCGACGAGGGAAGTCGGACTCCTGAGTCAGGCCCACTAAATCACCTCCCTGCATGTGTCTGCAGTTTCCTTTTAAATCCATTTGTACTGTAAAAAGCTGCGAGACGAAACAGCGCACAGCTCCTGTTCCCCGCCGAAGAACAGACCTCCGAGGACGTCGTCTTCTTCTTTTTAAAACAGAAAAACGCCTGCTGGGCAACAGGAAAGCGTGTCAGAGCATCGCCCTGATCCCTCCGGTTGAAAGGAGTTCAGTGAGGAGCACACGTCTGATCACAACATGCACCACCTGGGGGAAGATGCCTGCGATGCAAACCGGGGGCCTGCAGAAGGTCAAGCGGTCCCCACATCACATCCAGGACAGTCACGTTTGGAGGGGGTTCAAACACCCGGCTTGCACATGACCACAGAGCACTGGAGCTGCCCGTTAAACAGAGCGCTTCCCAGTAGACGTTCCTCATCACGAGTTCAGAACTTTATTGTTATGTATGAACAACTGAAAGACCGCTCAAAGATGCTTGCCAACAACTCGGGGGTCAGGTCTGATGTTGTTCTGATCAAAATCTGATGTTTCAGTTGCGGTCGGGTCGGCTGAAAATGTTTTGAACGCTACCCGCGCATCACTGGTCAGTTAGTGTGAACAATGTGTCCTGCATGTATACTGCATGTCCCCCCCGTCCCCCGTCCCCTCGGCAGGGCTTGGAGAGGAGCAAAGTTTCGCCAACGAAACTTATGACTAAATTTCGTCGTCAACAAACCTTTATCACCTGAGGAAAACGAGACGCAGCATAAATGCTGGTCATGTAACGATAACGATAATTAAATACATAATGCAATATCGTAGACGAATAAAAACAAGACTAAAATGTAGATTACAAATTAAAAAACTCTGCTAAAATGTGTCTTAATTTCCGTTGACCAAAATGAGACGAAATGTTCTAATTAATATCCATGTTTTAAGTAGTTTCCTCTGGTTTAGTTCTGCTGCTGGGTGACGTTAGTCCTCAATCCCAGTCGCTGCAGCGGGGAATCAGATCCAGAAGATGCAGCTGCAGGTTAGAGGCTGATGCCGTTAACGCAGAGCTCTAGGTTCACGTCAATTAAAAACTAAGTTAAATAGAGGAAGGGGCCGATGGCCGACCACGCGGGGATCTTCTCTGGGGCTGGGAGAAGAAGAAGAAGAAACCATCTTTGGATACACTTTCCCATATAGATGTGGAAAAGAAAACTCAATGTGTCTTCAAAAAATAAAAAATAAATATGTTGTAAACTCAAATTAGAGTCTTCTGTATCTGGAATGAATGTATTCTTGAGTCTATAAGGTAACAATAATATAATAATAAGATAACCTTGTTTGAATTGTAAAATGGGTTTGGCGAAATACAATCTTTGACTAAACTATGACTAAAATGGACAATTCTGACTAAAATAAGAGTAAAATGACTTTTAGTCGACTGAAGCTTGACCCAAAGACTAGACTAAAACTAAAATTGAAACAGGCTGACAAAAACAACAACTAGAGAGGAGGCCGGGGAAAGGGATGATGCAGTCCAGACCCAAAACGATAAAACGATAGAAAACTGATGGACTGAGTTTCCTTCAAACTAATACCTGCAACACAATCCGGATGCATCAGAGAAGGCCCAGTATTATTTTATTTTTGTGGTTCATGACGTATATTTTGACCACAGGGGAACTTCTCCTGCCAGCAGATCTCTTATAGTATATACATACACCATAGTATATATTATAGTAATCCAAATAATTGTCCCATTTTTCTACTACTGGAGCCATCAGGTTCAGCTGGACGTAAAGAGAAACACCACTCGACAGCTTATTGGAGGATGCAGAAGTGACGACACACACCTGAGCCCAGCGTTCAACGGCTTCAGGTCAACCAGATAAGACATCAAACCACCTCTCCGAAACTCTGCCGGTCCCTCGGTGTCCCACAAGAACAGACTCATCAGCACGGGGCTGCTCTGGGTGTCCTGTGGTGTTCGGCATGGATGCATTAGTGGCTAATCCCTTAAATCCCGTGGGTTGCTGGGTGGGAATCCCTGGCGGATTGGGATTGTTCCAACTGGTATATGGGGAATTTGGCGGCAGGATGGCTCTTCAGCTCCTTCCTCGAGCCGTCGCCGTGGGGCTAATTCTGCCGTGGTACATGTGTGTGTACTTGGTTGGCACAAGTACGAGCGCTGAAACGTCCACATGAATGCATCCCAAGGTTTAAGGGGAGCCAGATTCCTACTTTCCCGAATTGAAAGAGTCTAGGAAATAAATATGGATGTCTTAAAAACTTTTTAACATTACCATGCAGCTCAGTGTCTTCTAGTCTGGACCTGGATGTTACAGGGTTGAGCAGGGTTGAGCCGAAAGACTTCAAGGGCAGTGACACATACTGATAACACGTTAGATATCAAATGCGTGTTGAAGATAAACCGAAACTTCAAAGCAGAACAGGTTAATCCAAGAAACACCCTGAGGTGCTGATGGCTTCATGGTCGTGGAAGCCAGGAAGTCTCACGGTAATAATGTCAGCTGTGGCGGCTGTTGGAACACGTTTACTGGAGAGATCTCCCTCCAACCTCCAGTACCAAACAATCTGATTAACGTCCTTTATTAGTTTACACCTAAACAACTTATTTCAGATTTTCTCTTTGTAGGGGCCAGGACAGTGGATTATTGTCTGTCTGTCCGTCCGTCCGTCCGTCCGTCCGTCCGTCCGTCCGTCCGTCCGTCCATCCATCCATTCTACCTAGATACATGTAGGACCAATGTCGTTGGCGTTCCCGCTTGTCTGTCAGTGTTCGTGTTGCTCTGTAATACCACCACTAAACACTAGGTGGGGGTGTAGCCTCTTTTCTGCAGGTCTGAGCTACCGGTTTTTTGTAGCTCGGGTCTGCAGAAACTAAAGGGAACCTGATGTGAGTTGGAGACAAGAAGCGCGGGGCAACAGTCTTTTTTACAGACACGCAGCGCTCCATCTTTCTCCCCGGCCTGAAGACGGCATCATCATCGCAGGACGGACTGAGAACTAGACAAAGAGGGCGGCTATCATGCAGACCAAAAGCATTTGTTGTCGTCGACAGCTGCATGTGTTTCACGGATAAGAAGAGATGCACCTTTGGCTGTTGCCCTTAACGTATTGCCTCCGACCCATATGGCCCCTCCTGCAGGTGGTGAGCCCACCACTGGCCGGACCCATGTAGCTGAGCCCGGCCAGACGCCTTGGGTGAAGGTCCGGCCATCATGCGCTCGGCAACAAGCCCCTCCCCAGGGCTTTGTTTGAGGGCGGGATTTTCCTACTTCAGGTGAGGGAGATCAAGCTTTTCTATTGCTAAGAGTCAGTCAAGTCAGGCTTAGTCTTGACCATTGTGTTCAGGCAATGAACAGTGGTGGACATTAACGGAGTAAATTTACTTGAGTACTGTACTTAAGTACATATCCAGAGGATTTGTACTTGAGTATTAGATTTCTTTGGTACTTATTACTCTTACTTGAATACATTTCCAAGACAAATATTTTTACTTTTACTCGAGTAAATTTCTAGGAAGGCTGAAAAGTACTCGTTACTTTCAGGTCTGCTCTTTTTTCTTCTTCCCTAAAATCCTATTGGACACAAGCTGTTTTTGTCAAAGGAGGAGACCTATCACAGTGCACGCTCTCCACTGGGATGTACGTAAAGCGGAAACACGTCAAGCCTCCTCAAAACGATACCGCCAAAGTAGCCTGCGTTTGTCTTGAAAGCAGAGATGTAGTTTTTTGTAAAGCAGTGGTCTTTGAGGGGGATCCAGACTTAGTTGGATGGTGCAGGTTCATTTGGTTTCAGTTCATGATTGTTAATAAACTCTGCATCATCTGCTGTCCTCTTATGATCCCATTCATTTGATTTGTTTTTGGTGTTTCTGCAGGTTTTATATAACATTGATTGTGGTTCTAAAAGCAGCACATCAGTGCAGCTGGTTTCAAAGAGTTAATTCTCAGAAACAATAGTTAAAAGATCCTTAAATTAATTTAGAAAAAATATAGTAATTTACTGATGTGGAAAATAAGAAATTTACTCTTACTCTTACTTTTACTTAAAGTAAATTTAAAAGCATTTACTTTTGGATACTTAAGTACCTTTAAAAGCAAGTACTTTTCTACTCTTACTCGAGTAATATTTTGACTGAGCTACTTTTACTTGTAACGGAGTAAATTTTGACCAGTAGTATTTGTACTCTTATTCAAGTACTGGGGTCGAGTACTCTGTCCACCTCTGGCAATGAATCACGTGGGACCATGACAGCCCCCCCCCCCCCTGATCAGTTCACACCAAGAAGGCAAAACTTGAGCAAAGGCATTATAAAGGGTCATGATATTGGTTTAAATGAAGTACGGAAATGTAGGCAAGTCAAATTTCATATTACCGCCAAACAGCAAACATCTCTTCCAGGTTTATTATTTGCCAAGTGCTGCGGTTTCTGTTCCGAGTGGCTACGAAGCTGCTGCAAAGCTGCTGCAAAGCTGGCAATTCGCCTCGTCATGTAAGGGAATTTTTTCTCTCCCCAGGGCCCATAAAACCTGGTATAATTACAGTGGATTTTTATGACCCGGGCAATATTGTGTTAGTCTCTCTCTCTCCCTTCTTCCCTGGCAGTGTTAAAAATGAGCACTGACAGCAGCAACAACAGCAGCCTAATTACCTGCAGCGCACCGCAACAGCAGAAAACATGCTGGCCAAGGCATTTCAACATCATGGAGACACCATGCAGGTTTGTGGTACACACAGAGGTGCGATGGAGCTTTTAAGAAGCTCCATGTGTGTTTATATGCATTCTCCGAGGCCCACCTGAAGCTTTAGAATCACTATAAAGCGGCTCATGGGGAGTTGCAGGGCATAAAATTGAAGCCAACGATCCTACTCCCACTGGGCCTTATATTAAAGCATTACTAATGATTTCTGGCTCTTGGCTACTTTGCCTAACCAAATAAACTCTGAGAGTTTCAGTGCCAGAGTAAAAGGACCATGAATGCTTTAGAAAAAAAAGCTCCTGGAGACCGCTGAAGTGGAGGTTTCAGCTCAAGTTAGCTGCAAAGTGGGCTGGGAGAAGGCTGCACGTACCGTATCTACAGTACATGGGGGTTTAAAATAAACTATTAGTTTAAAGAATTCAGCAAAATATTTAAAGCTTTGATTTAGGTTTGGTAGATTTGAAACTAACAGGTGGTTTATTTTCGATACCCAGATGAGAAGTAGGCGGGATTGGAGCGAAGCTACTGTGACATATTTGATTGTGTGATCTAAACGGAGAAGACAACAACACTAAAGATGTAGATAATGGAGGAGATGATAAATGTGCTGCTGGGTATGTGGCTTGTGTTCGATATCAAGTTAAAAAATGAGAGTGAGAGAAGCTTCAAGCAGTGACGCTTTTTTTTTTGTTTGATTGTCTCGGCGCTGCTGAAAAGTCAGCTGGGAGCCGCAAGCGGATGAGAAGTGACCGAGCGCCTGGTGGATCTGGTTGTTCCTTATCTAGATCCCTTTTTAATTCTCTCCTCAGCCACCAGGTTTATGAACATCTGCACCTCAGAGTTAGATCACCAAACAGACTTTTGCGCTGCCGTTGCCTGTCGGATAAAATGAAGAAGCCGCGAGCGGCTCTTGCGCTGATTCAGATATTGTGCTATATAAATAAATTTGCCTTGCCTTGCCTTGATTCCCGCTTCCTGACTCAAACGTCTGACGTCCCCGCCCCACGACCAATCGGTGGCGTGTATTGTGATGACGTCAGATACAGGGCCGACTCGGCACGCTTAGAACCTCGGAAGAATAGATACAGAAAAAGTATCTACTCGGCACGCCTCCACCCGCCTCCACCCCTAGTGTAAACGCGCAAAACCGGGGCGTGGCGAGTCGAGTCGCGCTGAGTAGGTACTAGTGTAAAAGCGCCATTAGTCAACCCGGAAGAGACCTGAAAGGGTTGGAGATGAAGGGTGGGTCGGCCGGAGGTCCTGGCTGCTGGTGCTGCTCGAGGTCTCAGCTGACGAGCTAGAAGCTATATTTCATCTACAGGATCATGCTCGCCGAGCTTTCAGCTCAGATGTCAGGTGCTAAGTAGCTGTTTGACACCACAGGCTGCAGTGCAGCTGTCATTCACAAGCCCACGCCCCCAAGTGAGCATCAGCGGCAAACAGATAATGATGCTATCATTCACGCGGTCACGTACAACCTCAGTGCTCGGTTTGTCCAGGTTTCAGCTGAACAACCGATGTTTCCTCACCTCCTCCACTTGCATCTTAGTCATCCTAGTGACTAAGACTTCTGGGAGGAATCGAGTTGAGGAAATGCTTAAATTGGGAAATAAGAAGAAAGAAGTGAGGCACAGCTGGAAACTGGGGGAGATGCCAGGGGAGAAAAAGTCGGCATATCGAGCTGTGACACAGCACACAGATTCTCAACGGGGATTTCTTTCCCCCGTATTAGATTCTTGTTGGAGGTTTTAAATGATTTTACAACAATTTTGACCTTCTATCTCAACCTTTAGCTCAGAAGATTAAATCAGACCCGGCTTGTTCAAGCAGAAACGATCCACCAGGCTTACAGATGGTACCGGAGGAGACAGTCCCGACCTGAGGCGACGGATAAGTCGATGCTGAACTCACAAAGACTCGGGATTTAAAAGGATAAGATAAGAAAAACCATCTGCCATCAAACCTGCAGGACATGTATCTATATATATACATATGTATATATACATACATACATTATATATATATATATATATATATATATATATATATATATATATATATATATATATATATATATATATATATATATATATATATATATATATATATATATATATATATATGAATATTACATTATCATTACAGATTATTATTATCAGATTATTATTATTATTACGGATATCTGATTATTACACCAGCAGAAGAGTCCAGCACCAAACTAATGTTTATGAGGACTCAAACATTCAGCTGTAAACAAACATGAGCGCGAGTCAAACCATGTTTGGTGCACATCTGCCATCTTTAGGTCCATTTTTGGCCTCGACTGAGGGCTGATGTCGGGGGCGTGGGGGGTTGTTCCAACCTGCTGGATATCCGTCAGATATAAACTGTGTAAAACCTGCTTTCAGGCGTGTGAAAAAAACTCCAACTAAAAAAAGAAAAAGATGTTTAACAGAATGTAGATCAGGACTCATAGGAGGACAAAGATCCAGTGTTTGGTTCTGAGTGGTTCTCGGCTGGTTCTAGTTGTGTGTTTTGGGTCTTTATCCTGTCGGAGGACCCGTGACCTGCAACTGAGACCAAGCTTTCTGAAACTGGACAGAACATTTGTCTCCAGAACGTCTTGATGGTCTTGAGACTTCGTTGTCCCTGCACAGATTCAAGACCCTCGGTACCAGATGCGGCAAAGCAGCTCAAGAAGAGAACCGAGCCTCCTTCATGTTTCAATCCGGTCTGGATTTTCTGATGTTCTTCCACCGGTAGAGTCCTCCTCGGTGGTCCACTTTGGGTCCAACAGTGATGGATGGACCTGGACCTTGGAGGTCACCTTTAATCTCTTTGGTTCGTATTATCCGTCTCTCCAGTTTGTCCTCAGTTGTCCTCTTGTGTCCACGTCCAGGGAGGTTGTCTACAGTCCTGTGGAGCCTGAACTTCTTAATGAAATGTCCAACTGTCGTCACAGGAACATCCAGCTGCTTGGAGACTCTTCTAGTCTTCAGCATGCTGGTCTAGAAGGGTCTTCTTGATGTCCTCAGACAACGTCACCATGGAAACATCAGTTTCCATCCGGCCCAGTTCATGACCTCTGGGGCATCTCTGGCCACGTAATGTCTGCCGGTGCCGACCAGAGTCATCAATGCATCTGCCATCTAACAAAACATGCTGCTGCCATTTCCACAGCCGTCATCGTGGGATGTCCTGCTATTCTGTGGCGGCCGTGTCACTTTTACAGGTGAAATGTGAAGGAGGCGTGTCTCGATAGCGTGGCTCGATGCTGTCGCCGCCAGCTCTGGCCCGTTTTTTACCTAAGTTACCTTTAGACTGTATAAAAATAACTTAACACGTCTGCCGTGATGTCACCCATTGGTTCTATGTCAGTTTAAAGCCTGAATTTCCAACTACAGAGCAGCGCCATACCGCTACGTGCTGACTCAAACTGGTCGAACGGTGTGGTGTCCTGCTCCCTCGCTTCTGTGTTTTTCCTCCAATTAACTGGGCGCTCAACTGAAACAGCCTCACTCTTGGGGCTGTCCCCCCGGTGGTCATTTAATGAACTTGCACGTCCTCGTCCTGGTTCTCCTCAGAGAGGAAAACCAGATGTTGTCCCACTGAAGGTCCACACCCCTTTCACTGCATTTTCTACACTATAACGCCACGATTAGTACTCTAATTATTAACTGTAGAACCATCATGTCATCAGTCTCTGTAAAGACCATTTTTACTGCAGGTCACTTTGTGAAGAGGACGTTGTGCTCTGACTTTTTTTTTTCTTTTCTTTATGTGTGATTTTTTTTACGTGCCTTTGAAAGGTCAGTAAGTTAGAAATACCAGACTTCACATTAAAGGGAGACAGTCTCTGCTTGTAAGTGACCAAAAACTCCACTGTTGTCCAGGCGAGGAACAATAAAATACTGTTGTTTTTCCTGAACATTAAAATAAACCTGTGACACGGTTGCACTTTTGTATCTCAGTAAACCAGCTTACACAACAAGGTATTTAGTGCCTTTTTAAGCTTCTATGAGTGCACAAAAAACTGTGCTGAAGCTTCTAATGTGCACTGGTTTGGCATTCGACGTTTACCTCGCAAGCATGAGCAGCTGTGATTGGAAAAGGGCAGGAACGATAAGTTTGAGTTTAACAGCCTGTCGGATCAACACCGTGCGCATTCAGACAATGAGCAAAGTCACAAAGAGATCAATAAACCTCACAGCAGTCTGCCTGTTAGTAATAAACGTGATCAATGGTTGATCTGTCTTCAGAAATATATTACACAACTATCAGCCGAACAATCACAACCTGAATAATTATCAGGGGCTTGGTCTAATTTTTCAGATCTCAGGTAGTTTTATGTCCCTCATCAGCTTAAGACCCAACAGCTAAATAACTTTTAACCCCAAACAACTGCTCTGATGCCTTCCAGTCAGGTTTTAGACAGCATCACAGCACTGAGACTGCGCTGACCAAAGTGTTTCATGACATAAGTCTGAATACAGATGGTGGAAACATGTCAGTCTTAGTTTTACTGGATCTCGCATTTGATATAGTTGACCACAATATTTTACTCAAACTGGAGAACTGGGCGGGTCTTTCTGGAACTGTACTAAACTGGTTCAATACACACTTAAGAGAACGGGTAGTATTTTGTGTCACTGTCAATAGGTAACTTTACTTCTGAGCAGACAAGAATCACATGTGGAGTTCCCCAAGGCTCCATACTGGGACCTCTTCTGTATAGCATGTACATGCTCTCACTCTTTCAATTCCTTTTATTGTGAAGTAACATACATATGTTAACAACCACCGAGCAATTGCTTTGTTATTTACAAAATATTTATAGTAAAAGGAAAAAAGAAGGGCGTACATAATCCTCCCCTGACCCGCCACCCATGTGTACTACAACTAACTCTGTTGTTATATACATGGTCCCACTGGCTCAGATGACAGAGAACAACTAAAATAACTACCATAGCTATGCAGATGACACGCACATATATATTACAGTGTCACCAGGGGAACGAGGTCCTGTATAAGGTCTTGGTAAATGCATTGAGGAGGTTCATGACTGGATGTGCCGCAACTTTATCCAGCTAAACAAAACCAAAACTGAGGTAATTGTCCTTGGAGTCGAATAGAAACGATTACAGGTCACCACAGAGCTCGAACCTGAAGGTCATTGGTTCGAGCCCTAGTTCCTCCTGTGTCCACCAAAGTGTCCTTGGGCAAGACACTGAATCCCCAGACAACCGGTGTGTGTGTGTGTGTGTGTGTGTGTGTGTGTGTGTGTGTGTGTGTGTGTGTGTGTGTGTGTGTGTGTGTGTGTGTGTGTGTGTGTGTGTGTGTGTGTCAAAAGTGTAAACCGCTTTGGGGCTGTAGGAGTACAGTTGGAAAGCGCTATATAAGTGTAAGCCATTTACACTGGAGAAACTAGTCCAGCATTCATGTTTATTAGAATAGAATAGAATAGTAGACTTTATTGATCTCCCAGAGGAGAAATTCAGTCGTGCAGCAGCCAAAAACACACATTAGCTTGATTATTGTAACAGCATCTTTATAGTCCACCTTAAAAGTTAGACAATTGCAGCTCATCCAGAACTCTGCTGCTCCAGTCCTCACTGAGACCAACAAAGTGGACCACATCAAATTTGTACATCATTTAGTCCAGGTCTGACACGACAAACTGGATGTGCCACTCTCTGTAATTTAATTTGTCGGCGTCAGTATGAATACTTTTACTTTTCCAAATAGTTTACTGCCTGCTGCCGTATGAATTACAGATATGTCATTGCATGACACTGTTATAATAGGCAAAGTTCAGAATATTTTTGGACTCTTTTAATGAAGTTCTGGAGCCGGGGGAAATGGTGTTTGGCTCTAATAAGATGTAGTCCTTTCTCTTCAGAAATGATTAATGCTCATAAAAATGTGTCCATTTCATTTTACTCGGGAGACGATCAAATAAATATCTGAAACCAAATCTGACACTTATTTTTCTCCCCAATTAGCCGCCTTATTTTCAAAACTAATAACCGAGCAATACTGAGATTGATGTGAGGATAATATCAAGTTGTCAGTGAACGATAGTCTGCGGAAATTCTCATTAAGACAAAGATAATTACAGCTGACATTTGGACATTGGCGGGGAGTCTGGTCACATCTCTGTCAGGAAAGATATCTTCTTGTTTTTTTAGCAGCTGTGTGATAAATGTGAGCTGCACCGGAGTGTTTTGGCTGTTGGCACCGCACTAGGGTTGCCAACTGTCCCTTGAAAAACGGAATCGTCCCGTATTTATAAACTAGATACGTGTCCTGTAATGAGCTAAAAAGGGACGCACTTTGTCCCGTATTACTGAGAGAGTCAAAAAATAGTCATTGGCATTGAGCTGTTATTTTTTTCTGTTTTACTATAACTGTAGCCTACAGTCATGGCCTTTGAGGCAGAAATATGTTTACAAGTTTACAGACTTTCTGTTTGCACTTTTGTTATTGCACTAAAAATGTGCACTATTACAGAATGGATGTTATGCTTGCTTTCTATTGTTTTATATTAATTTATACAATTTTAAGTTAAGCAGGACAGCTTTCTGTTTAAGAAAGATACTTATTTTATTCAGTTCATTTTGTAATTTTGTATTAAAGTGAATTGCTGGATAATAATTTGTTTTCCATGTGTTCATGGCATTCAAAAATATGCATCTAATTCAATTCAGGTTCGAGTCAAATAGTTAAAAAATTGTTTCACTCACAAAAAAAGGGGCTAAAAAATTCACCATGCCAGGAAAGGTGAAGGCAACACTAGACGGCGCTGGCATGCCTCGGCTAGGCTAGGCTGCGCTAGCCGTGACGTTTACTCTGCGTCGACACAAAAATGTGCATCGGCTTTTTGAAGTCAACCCAAATAAGTCAAACCTTTTCTTTAATTTGAATTCTCTGAAACGGCGTCTCCTTCTGCCGCAGCTAATCTGCCGCTGGCTAACTGGACTGCGGAGGGTGTTTGTGGGGGACTTCAGCGGGGAGGGGGGGTCAGCGAGCCTCAAAGGGACAACGGCGGGCCTTGTTGGGGTCGGTCGGTTACAACATGCCGCAAAACTTAGGCTTCATTCATGGCGGGGCGCGAGCTGCCTGTTTGGAAGAAATGCTGGCTGTATTTCCTTTCAGGAATATATTTTGGTGGGTTTTCCTCTGTTTCTGTCCAGGAACAAACAGCCCAAAGTCATCGCTGAAAGGTCGAGTGACAAACTGTTTCCACTCTTCCTCACCGCAAAACAACTGATACAGTAGTGAATGTGAAAAGGCTAAAATACTAGCAGCTGATTGCCAGAGGTCTGGGGGCGGCGTGAGTTTGTGAATGGGGCCCATTTTCACCCACACAGGAAGTCCTCTGTGATGTTTACGTCTTAATCTGGAGGTAATTAGAAAAGCTGCACCCACCCCAGGATTCCAGTCTCTCAAAATAACAACTATAAAGGACCGCTGCATCTTTAGAGAGATAATGAAGTTGTTTTAATTTATTTATTTATTTTTTAAAGACGTTTGCATCTGATGGTGTGATAATCCATCAAGGCGAGATAAAACCATCCGGGCTCAGACTGTCCTGACAACGGGGGGAATGAACGGACCTGGGAACTGCCAGGAACTCCTTCAATCATTCACAGTTGGCTACTATAGTTTAGCTTAACTTATAATAACCTACAATGCTGATTACATTCATTCTGCTGGACTACAACATCTGAAACCAGGACTACCAGAAGCCCCTTTCACATCGGTGGATATCCCGAGACTAGCCGAGCTGAAACTGGGACTAACAGAACTGAAACTAGAACTAGCAGAACTGAAACCAGGACTAGCAGAACTGAAAGTGGGACTAGCAGAACTGAAACCGGGACTAGCAGAACTGAAACTGGGACTAGCAGAACTGTAACTGGGACTAACAGAACTGAAATCACGACTAATAGAGCTGAAACCAGGGCTATCAAAGCCGAAACCAGGACTAGCAGAACTGAAACCAGGACTAGCCGAGAGAGTAGAGCTGTACAACTGTAACTCAAGTTGGCTGACCGACATCGAGAGAAAACAGCCTGCTGTACAACGGTTGTCAGCAGACATCAACTTTGATGGATCCTGAGATGAGTAGCCGGCCCCTAGTGGCCAGTAAAGGAACTGTGGCTTTTTTCTACTTCCTGCTTGTATTTAACCTGGAAGCTGGACAGTTGGACCTTCATCAGGACAGATATCAGTTGGTTGTGTGCAAGTCCAATAGCGGTGTTCCTAACCCTTCTGGGGGAAGGCCACAGCATTCCCAAGGCTGGGTCTGAACCAGGGCACCCTCACGGATGTCTCAGGAAAGAGCCCCACTAAACCCTGCAGGAAGACCGCCAGACATCCAGAGCTCAACCAGACCAAAATGCAAAAACTTCCAGACCCGTGTGCAGAAAACCTGTGCAGGTGAAAACATACATCTTCAGAATCTTCACAAATGACTGACAAACCCTCCGACAATAACTCAGACCAAACAGCTCTTGATCCCGGCAGCAGCTCCTTTGATGTGAGTGGTGTAATCCCCAGACATCAGGGCGGTTTTATTGCAGCTCTCTGAGTATTTCACAATGCAAACTTGTTTTTGTCATCGGCCGAGAAAGCAAAGTGTTGCAACACCCCAGAATGTTAATCTGACAAACAGCCCCAACCCTCCCTCTCCTCCTTATTTTTTTAGTTTTCTCCTGGATGAGCAACGACTCCAACGGCCTGGATGGAGTATCTCAACAAGCAGGAAGAATTTAAAATATCTGGCTCTTGCTCACAGACGGGACGGGTTGAGGGGAGGAGTTTCTGCATCTGAGCGCCTTCCAGCTGCCATGTGACTGTTGGATCTGCATCTGGATGATTCACGGAGTCGGAGGGGAACACAGGCGACTCAGAGGGTTGCTCAACACCACCAAGGTGTTTTCTGTCCTTCGTCCAGGTCCCCGGCTGCTAATTATCACCGGGTTTGAAGTGGGAAGATGAGGCTCGTGCTCACGAAGACGTGACGCAACGTGGAAAACATCTCCACGATCTGCTGCTTCCTCGTGCAAATTTAAGACAAGGAAAGAGAAAAAGCAGGTGATCACTGAGGGGGGGGGAGTCCAGGGTCGGCTTTGCTCCTCATCAGGTTCGTTGCATCCACACTCCTCAGTCGACAAGAGGGGTACCGAGTGTTTTCTCTCACCTCTGACATCACTAAAATTACTTCTGTTTACAAAATATTAGCGGGGCACCCCCCCCCCCCTCTACACACCTGATAATCTCCAATGTCTTCAAATTACCCATGGTAAATTGCTTTCCTCGTCGATACGCACTCGTCTCACACCGACACACATGGCGGATATCTTGATTATACAAATCAGACGGCGGTCTACTCTTTGATAAGTTCCTTATCAACCGTGCATCGGGTTTTGTTTTTTTTTTGGGGGGTTGATTGTGGAGAGGTTTTCGCGGCAGGAGCACGTGCTGAAGATTTCAAGCAGACTCGGTGTGGATTAATAGAAGCCATTAGCTCCCACCGAGGATTCATTTGCCGTTAGTTACCTCGGAGCACCAGTCATCGGCCAGGTCCCCTGAGCAAGGCAGACGGCAGCAGCTCATTAGCTCTGACTACTGTTTATTTATATGGTCACGGACTGAATATTAGGACTAAAATACCTCCAACGTGAGGTACATCACTGAGCTGTGGCAGCACATCCTTGTGTGATGTAAGCGTGGACATGTGGGAGTCGGCCCGCGGCCATTCAGCCCGCCAGTTGGAGGAAATTACAGTATTTTTCTTGTTTTGTTTTACTTTCTTTTTGAAAGTTTACCACTCTGCAGCTGCAACAAAAACAACTTCACTTTCAACTCAAACTCTGAATTCAGTTTTAACTGATTGTTGGGTTTAGGGTCCCACCCGTGCGCACGCCAACATGTGGGAGGTTGTTGACCTGCCGACCTTCTGGATGGAGGACCACCACCTCAACCACAAACAAACACCTCAAACACCTCAACCCAGCGAGCCCGCGAGACAAACAGATGGACCAGCAGGAAGGAGAGGAAACACAAGACTATATGTAGACAGGAAGGACTCACGAGACAAAGGTCCAAACAGTCAGGAATGGAGGGAATGAGGGAAGTCAAACTGTAACTTAAGAAACAAATTTTCAAAATAAGACAGGAACGAGACTACAAACTGAGGGAATCCAAGAAAAAACAAAGGAGAAATCAAAACCTTAACACAAAAACCCCAAACCGTGACAGAAACACCTTCAAGAACCATGAAAAGCAAGTCCAGCTGCCTTCGATACCCCAGCGCTGCAGAGAGTGACTTCTTCAACCGAGCATCAGACCAGATACGTGGAGGTCAGATCTCAATGCTGTGCTGGGCTGCAGACGCTGGCTTGGACCTTTTACTTCCCCGGGTTCACACACACCCATCCATCAGGAGGATCCAGATGATGTAGATGAATGACAGATTACCCAGCCAGGCTGGTTACGGTCCAGTTAGGGCCTCAATTATAAAAGAGTGCGTAGGATTCATACTAAAAGTGCACTTAAACCCAAAAGCCAAAAATGGCGGGCGCAAAAAAAAATCCGGATTTATAAAACCGTGTGCATACACACTTGCACGCAATGTTCGCTTTATAAATCACAGTCCACCTGGAAGGTTGCGCAGGTGAATTCGCCACATATCCCGCCCTCTACACGCCCATTTCATACCATAAATGGGCAATGCAAAGTAGTATTTGCATATGAATGAGCCTGCTGAGCATGCGCAGTGGCTTTCTGCAGCCTGTTTCTCTGCGCGTCAGTATGAATGAGACGTGTCGAGCAACAGTGCCACTAAATTTCACGGAGACTGAGATCGAGATGTTGTGGATGAGGTGAGGACAGGAAAACAACATTATTTGGTGGTCACAGTAAAAGTAGAAAAAGTATATAAATAGTATAAAATAAAGCGAGTGAGTGGCAGCACGCCGTTGCTGCGCTTAACGCCGTGAGTGCCACAGTGCAATTTCCACTTTTCAAAATCATGTTTTTGTCCCCCCCACTTTTTACAGTTTAAAAACTAACGGTAGGCTCAGCCTGTAATTGCAAATCATCAAGACACCCTGTGCGAAGACGATGCGAAGACGGGACGGGACGGCAGCCCCGCTCCCCCTCCTCCCCTCCCCTCTCCCCTCAGAGCTGCTCTAGGCTGATTTATGGTTCCGCGTCACCAACGCAGATCCTACGGCGTAGGTGCGCGTCGCCGCATACCGTACGGCGTAGGCTCTGCGTCGTTTTAACACGGAACCATAATTTAGGCTTACGCCCTCGCGTAAAGGTTTCATGCGCGCGTAAAACTCATTATATATTTTTTTTTAAATCAGTGTCCCTTTAGAGGCTCCGTAGAGTGGCCCCGCACATTTGTTCTGTCCTCAGTCACTCTACGGTTGGAAGCGGTGGGTGAAGAGTTGGTTCCCGGCGTGTCCTGGCACTGCGGCTGCAGCACCGGCACCAGAGTCCTGACTGACGCTGTGCTTCAAACACAGAGGGACACGATCAGCGCTATTATATTATAAGTCTGATATGTGATGACATTATTAAGATATGACATGAATATGGCTTCATTTCACCACCTCACCGCCTGCGTCGCCAGTTCCCCATATCTTAAGTAAGTTCCTACGGGAGGGTCAGGGTTGGCGTAGAGATACGCAGATTTTTCGGTTAGTTTTTTCTTTTTAAATCCCAACCTTTGCGTAGAAGGTGGCTTGCGCATCTTTCAAGCCCTGTTTTGTGCGCAAGCAGGCTTTATAAATGAGGCCCCAGTTAATTAACCTGGGATGGACGGGTTGTCGCCCAGAGGAGGCCTGCTGGAGGGACCAGGTAACCCACCTGAGCCCAGTGAGCTGGAGGCAGACCACCTGGCCTTCCTCCAGTCATCCTCACCGCCAAGAGCTAGACTTCCTCCCTTGAACCTTCCAGGCAAATCAGACCTGGTACTGCTAATCAGGCGTCTGGTTTTCATGGATCCAGCCCACGTCCTCAGCTCTGCTGCTCCTCCCAAGCCATTCATAAGAGAAATAAACGGTTTCCAACGGATTAATTACAACAAAGAAATAAAATATAATAATAATAAATAAAAGTTTATATAAATAAAAGTTTATATGATGAGAGTTTGTCTCTAAGTCTGTCCGTGCAGGTACTGTCTCGTATTTCTATTTATCCGGCTGCAGAGTTCCACAAATTCTCTCTGAATTCATTCAGCAGGATGAGATCCGGCGGCTTCCAGCAGTGCTGAAGCTGATTCGTCACAAGCGGCAGATCTGAAGGGCTGCTCAGCGGGAGTCCAGAGACCAGGCAGCAGGAGCAGATCACAAGAACAAAGACCGCACTGGCCCTGCAATATTTAGCACCTCAGACATGGAGGTACGAGCGCGCCCGTGGTAGAGTCCACGCGCGGTGAGGATGCAGCCACAGCGATGACAACGCAATCCAGAGACATTTAAACCTGTCCTCTGAAATGAAAAACTTGATTTAAGCTTAGTTTTCTTTCAAAACTTAGAGGTCCAGGGTGCCAGAACAGAGATCGCTGGGGGGGGGGCGGTATTCATGAATCGGGCCACTTCTCTAGTGTAGAGCATGTTAATGGGGCATGTTTGGTGAGAAGTACGAGATCACGCAAGCGAACTGTCATAAAACGTTTTATGATCGATTGATGAAACTGGGCAGCACGATGGCTTAGTAGTTAGCACTGTTGCCTCACAGCAAGAAGGTTCCCGGTTCGACTCCCAGGCCCGACAGGGGCCTTTCTGTGTGGAGTTTGCATGTTCTCCCCGTGCTTGCGTGGGTTTTCTCCGGGTACTCCGGCTTCCTCCCACAGTCCAAAAACATACATATTAGGTTAATTGATGATTCTAAATTGCCCGTAGGTGTGAGCGTGAGTGTGATTGTGAGCATGGTTTGTGTGTCTATATGTGGCCCTGTGATGGACTGGTGACCTGTCCAGGGTGTAACCCCTGCCTCTCACCTAAAATGAGCTGGGATAGGCTCCAGCAGACCCCCGTGACCCCGCAAGGGATAAAGCGGGTAAGATAATGAATGAATGAAAATGAATGATGAAACTGGTCAGTTACCGCGGTAACCGACTCTGAGTCACCTCGCTTTCTGAATCTGGCTCAGCCGAACCCTCTTGGTCGGGGTTAGGTAACCCTGAGATCAGGTTCAAGGCCGTCAGGGTTTCAACAGAACCGGGTCTGTGGAGCGGACCCCTGGAGTGCCGCGGCGACTGTGCCACTGTGAAGGAGCATCCATACATCCCGGATGTTGAGTTCACCTGCGTTACCCGCCACGCTGCTTGCGACATCATCAGCACACGTGTTGCCAGGCAACACCCTGTTGTGGCTTCACCATGACCTCTGGAGATTTGAACCGAGCTTCTCTGGTAATAATAATAATAATAATAATAATAATAATAATAATAACAATAATAATAATAATAATAGATTTTATTTGTTAGGTGCCTTTCATGGCACTCAAGGCCAGCGTACAACAATCAAAATATTAAAAAACACAATTTAAACAACAGAGAACAGCAGAGTTTGCAGCAGAACATAAAAAACACTTATAGAAATGCAGAAACGGTACACACCCGACTTGCTAATATGATGTTATGTTAATCATTCTCACTGCAGCCACTTCATTTCCATAAAATATTCACCCCTTCAGTTCAGATGCGACTCCGTTATTGCTCCAACAGCAGCAGCCCTACGAGCAACAGCCTGCACAGCTGACCCCAGAGCCGTCTCACGAGACTATAAATTACGGTTTACAGAGAAAAACAACAATAGTCGTCCTTAAATCCTTCTCCTGATTCATGCTCATGTTTGCTTCATGAAGCTTTTTCGCCCCACCCGGAGGAGAACCTGCAACTTCACAAGAGAGAAATGAATAACTGGCAGAGACCGTCTTGCTCCAACACCCGAGGGATGGTCACGTGATCTGAGCGGCGCGAGAAAAAAACCCACCAGACAGGTTCCCGAGAGGCTTCGCTTCCACTCAGGAGGCAAAAAAAAACCCCCAGCGGGAGATTATTAACGACCACCGACGCGAACGGATTTAAATGTAATTAAGAAAAACCAGACCTCGACACAGCCACGCTGCCGTTCTGTGTGAGTCACCATTCCAGGCGGTATAAAAACACCCACCTCACAACTTCAGAGGTTTCTTCACAACCATCAGGTTCTGCTGCATCTAAAGTCGACCGCTTTCATCTCAACGTGACTGGGAACAAAGGACCCGCCACGAGCTGCTTCTCCATAACTTTACACTTCACAGGTAAAAACCCCCCGAATGCCGACGCTGAGCTCCAGAACACACACCGACAACGCCACGGCGGCGCACTTCGAGCCAGACCACAGTCAACGGCACCCCGTCCCGCCGTCCGCTCTCCAGGTCTCGGGTCCCCGAGGACCAGGGGCCTCATTTATCAAAGAGTTTCATACTAAAAGTGTACGTGTGCTCAAAAGCCGAAAATGGCGTGCGTACAAAAAAATCCTGATTTATAAAACCGTGTGCACGCACATCTGCACGCAATGTTCTCTTTATAAATCACAGTCCACCTCGAAGATTGCGCACGTGAATTCGCCTCATATCCCGCCCTCTACATGCCCACTTTTTACCATGAATGGTCAATGCAAAGTACTTGATGACTGTATTTGCATATAAATGAGCCTGCTGAGCATACGCAGCGCTTGCCTGCAGTCTGTTTCTGCTGTGCGTCAGGATGAATGAGACATGTGTCGAGCCACAATGCCACTAAATTTCACGGAGACCGAGATCGAGATGTTTTTGGATGAGGTGGAGGCCAGGAAAACGACATTATTTGGTGGTCACAGTAGTGACATCACTAACATCGACAACGTCGTTGCTGCGTTAAATGCTGTGAGTACCACGGACAGATCTGTGGCAGAAATAAAAAAGAAGTGGTGCAATCTGAAGGTGGAGGCCAAGAGGAGAGTGGCCCGGCACGTATTTGTTATGTCCTCAGTCACTCTACAGTTGGAAGCGGTGGAAACGACGAGGTTCCCGGCACGGCATGTCCTGCACCGCGGCTGCAGCACCAGCAGCACCAGAGCGTCCCAAGCGCATGGCCCAGCTGGAAGTGGTCGTGTCCTGACTGACACTGTGCTTCAAACACAGAGGGACACGATCAGCGCTATTATAAGTCTGATATGTGATGACATTAAAAGTATGACATGAATCTGGCTTCATTTAACCACCTCACCGTCTGCGTCGCCAGTTCCCCATATGTTCAAAATGTTCGTGCGTGTAAAGATATGCACATTTTCCCGTTTTTTTTTTTTTTTAAATCCCAACCTTTGCGTAGAAGGTGGCGTGCGCATCTTTCAAGCCCTGTTTTGTGCGCACGCAAGCTTGATAAATGAGGCCCCAGGTCCGCGGAAAACCGAGGCCTTGTCCGATTCAGCAAGAAAAAACGTCCTCTGGAACCAGCGACGAGCTGCGGTGCAGTCGGGTCCCACAGATCCGGCTCGCTGACAGAGGTCTGTGTTCCTCCTGAGCGGCGTGATGGAGCGCTCACCAGCCGCTGCCCAGCCTTATTCCGGCCCGGCGGTACCGTCGCTGATGTCATGGAAAATGACCAATCAGTTCTTTTGAGTCCAAGTGTTGACCCGGTGGAGCTCAGCAAAGACAGGATGCTCTGGATGATTGTTTTCACCTTCCAACGTTTGCTTTCTTCGGCTTCTAGTGTCGCTGGAGTTTATTTTGTGGAGAAATACAAAACTCTGCCGGCTGTTTTCCTTACGGGAGTGTCGGCAGATTCCCGCTTTCACAAGCCTGGCAGTGAAAACTGCAGGAATTAACGAAGGCGAAGGGTTATTTGCTCAGACTCGTGATCCATAAGCAGCAGGGTTAACAGGGTCCTGGGGGGGGCTCGGTCCCAGCACTCTTCCCACTGTTGAGGTGAATTTATTGATATTTGACGATGCTGCTTCAGCGTGGCCAACGTTTGCTCGCAACACTTTGCTAATGTTCCTTCCCAGTTTCATCATGAGTGAGCCCGGTCATCTAAAGTTGCTTTCTTCAGCGAAGATTATGACTAAATATCGTCGTCAACGAACCTTTATCACCTGAGGAAAACGAGACGAGACGCAACGAAACTACTGGTCATGTGACGATAACGATAATTAAATATATAATGCAGTATCATAGACGAATAAATACAAGACTAAAATTTAGATTACGAAATACAAACTGCTAAAATGTGTCTTCATTTTTATTGACCAAAATGACGTGAAATGTTCTAACAAAGATCCTTAATATACATTTTTTATGTTGTTTCCTCTCGTTTAGTCGCCACACAGGAAAAAATAAATATGTTGTAAACTCAAATTAGAGCGTCTTCTGTATCTGGAATTAATGTATTCTTGAGTCTATAAGGTAACAATAATATAATAATAAGACAACCTTGTTTGAATTGTAATATGGGTTTGGCTAAATACAATCTTTGACTAAAACGAGACTAATGTTCTAATGTTCATGGACAATTCTGACTAAAATAAGACTAAAATGCTCAGACTTTTAGTCGACTGAAACTTAAACTAAACTAAAAGGAGTAGAATGTGACTAAGACTAATAAAACTAAAATGATAGCTTGACCCAAACACTAGACTAAAACTAAAATTGAAACAGGCTGACAAAAACAACACTACTTGCATCAGAAGAGCTTAAAGGTGCTAAAAAAATAAGCTGGAAGCTGAGAGCTGCGCTGCTGATGAAGGTCTGGAGACGTGACAGAGCATCTACACCCTCGTCTTCATCGCCCAGCAGCTCACTCCAACTTCACCAATGCTCACAGGGTTTGAGACGTTCATTCGGGCGCGGAGGACAGGTACCTGTATTCAAGTATTCAAGAGCTTCTGGAGACGGTTTTTCAGGGGACTCATCAAAGAGCCTGACCTGGAACCGCTGCAAGGATCAACTCATCTCACGCAGACATCATAACGCCTGTGAAAATATTGATTGATTCATGAATAATGACGGAGCGTTGCACCTGCTGCTATAAAAATAACCCAGACGACCCCCCCCAGGACTCCTGATGGTTCCTGGTTTGTGGGTGGGGTGGGGGGTCTCAGAGACCTGGAATCTGAATGCTGTGCTCTTAAATGGTGATGTAACACGACCGAAAAGGCAATAACGGAGACCTCCTGGGACGCTGATGCAGATGCACGGCCGAGGCCACGTCGGCTCAGAGCATAACACGTACCTACAAGGACGCAGCCTTGCGTCGTTAATTCAACACCAGAGTAACATAAGAATTTAATCACCAAGTAAAGAAGAAAGAAAACCTGGAGAACAAAGTCTGGGCTTTTTCTATTTCTTGGACTTTTCAGGATAAGAAACAGTCATCAAAGAGCTTCAGCCGATTGCTTTCCCTCCATCCATCTCTGTTTTACCTTCACACATCTGGACAGTGAGGTGAAGCTCATGTCTTTCCGTCTCTTTCAAAGAGGTTTGCCGCTGCTTGTGCATCGGCGACGTGCACGCTCTCACACCTCTTGGCAGGAAGTGAGAGGTGCTGAAGCGAGCAGCACCTCTGCTCATACCTGTCAAGTTTTGGATTTAAAAATAAGGAAAATTACCCCTTTCCCTCCAGCCCAACCGAGGTCCAGTATCTTACATTATAAGACAGATTTACGAGAAATGTAAAATACCTGTAAACCACTTATAGACTACAATTATGAGCTCAGAATCTGATAGTTGCTCCTTTGTTGACACTGAAATGCTGTGGACATTCTTATGTATGTAATTCCTGTCATAGAGCCTCAATGAAAAAATATTTATATACACATTGATTGTCTTCAAGTGAAACATTCACATTTTCTTTTTATTTGTCATTTTCACTTATGTGGCTCTGGTGCTGTGAGAGAAACTAAAATCAACCCCGTCCTGCCCCTCTTTAGGAAATTAAATTCGGTTTCCCATTTTTAGAGATATTTACACAAAGTCTTTTCTGGCAGAAATGTCTTCTCTCTGGTTTCATCCATCTATCTGTTTGTTCCCGTTGTCGCCACTAACCTCACGAGAACTGCCATCCAGGCTACAGCAAGCAGCATTCCTCGCGAGGCTAGTGACAACTCAATTTGCCGTTTAAAAATAATTATATGATAAAACGTGAAATTTACGGGAAAATACTAATACGGGATGATGAGGGTAAGATACAGTAGTTTCCTGCCAAAACGGGAGACTTGACAGGTATACCTCCGCTGCACGCTCAGCCCACTTTCGGTTTGAAGGAAACACAAACTTTTCAAAGTCTCACTCACTTATCCTTGTAGCAGAGGAGCTGAGGCCTCGACTCCTGGAGTAAACAATTCGATATCAGCGGCTGACGTTCCCTGGAAAAACATCAGCACCCGCACGCCGCCACCCTTTTCCAAGGCAACAGATGTGTACACAGGTGCTTTGCCTGCCACACGATCAATACTAAAGGTCATGCTTGCACAAAGGCTGCATGTCAAAGCTCCCCGAGGTTAAAATTACGCTTCAAGGTTGATGATTACACTGAGATTTGTAGACGGATGCGTCGGGAGCCCGGCGAATGTGACGGAGGTGTTGGACCCTCACAGGTGGAGGGCTGCTGAGAGACCAGCATGGATGATGATCTCTGAGAGACCAGCATGGATGATGATCTCTGAGAGACCAGCATGGATGATGATCTCTGAGAGACCAGCATGGATGATGATCTCTGAGAGACCAGCATGGATGATGATCTCTGAGAGAGCAGCATGGATGATGATCTCTGAGAGACCAGCATGGATGATGATCTCTGAGAGACCAGCATGGATGATGATCTCTGAGAGACCAGCATGGATGATGATCTCTGAGAGACCAGCATGGATGATGATCTCTGAGAGACCAGCATGGATGATGATCTCTGAGAGACCAGCATGGATGATGATCTCTGAGAGACCACTTATCCGTCCACTGCATCACATCAAATCCACTCAGGACGTGAACGAATGTACAGAATGCTATTCGTTCAATCAGCACCTGGACAGTAGGAATGAGCGATATTTTACCGTTTACGATATACCGTCAAAAAAATTCCCCACGGTAAGAATTTCTCATCTCGCGGTAAAAAAAAAACGTTGATTATGTTTTTGTGTAAAGCCTGATTTGGAAAGTCTGATTGAGGAAGGAAGGAAGGAAGGAAGGAAGGAAGGAAGGAAGGAAGGAAGGAAGGAAGGAAGGAAGGAAGGAAGGAAGGAAGGAAGGAAGGAAGGAAGGAAGGAAGGAAGGAAGGAAGGAAGGAAGGAAGGAAGGAGAGAGCAGGAGAAAAGAAGGAAGGAAGGGAAAAAGGAAGGAAGGAAGGAAGGAAGGAAGGAAGGAAGGAAGGAAGGAAGGAAGGAAGGAAGGAAGGAAGGAAGGAAGGAAGGAAGGAAGGAAGGAAGGGAAGAGCAGGAGGAAAGAAGGAAGGAAGGGAAAAAAGAAAGAAGGGAGGAAGGAAGGAAGGAAGGAAGGAAGGAAGGAAGGAAGGAAGGAAGGAAGGAAGGAAGGAAGGAAGGAAGGAAGGAAGGAAGGAAGGAAGGAAGGAAGGAAGGAAGGAAGGAAGGAAATGAGCCTGAAAGAAAGAAAGAAAGAAAGAAAGAAAGAAAGAAAGAAAGAAAGAAAGAAAGAAAGAAAGAAAGAAAGAAAGAAAGAAAGAAAGAAAGAAGTATAAATTCCCGTTGATGACGTTTTTGTGTAACAAACATGGCGGATCTGAGAGCAAGATAGATAAAAAAATGGAGTTGAATAGTTTTTTTTTTATCGTCATTTTTATCGTTATCGGGATAAATGCCAGAAATTAACGTGGTACATTTTTTAGTCCATACCGCCCATCCCTACTGGACAGGTCAGCTGGACAGGTCTCCCGGGCAGGTCACACACCTACAGGCGATTTACAGAAACCCTAACAGGCATGTTTATCGGACTGCGGTCCAATAAACCCGCACAAGCACGAGGAGAGCGTGCACGTTTGGGGCTAAACACGCACGTGTACGCAGATCAGATAACGTCACTCCGAAGAACAGGGTTGATCTTTGGAAATTTCGCATTCGGTACGTTGATTTTAATAAAAGTTGTATGTTTTAAAAACCCTTTCTTTCTCCACACCGGCCAGACCTTCGGGGAGGTTGCGGTCGACATTCAGCCAACGTTTCCCCAGCAAAGCTGCTGAAACCGGCGCAGGGGGTTCTACAGGGTTCTGCTGAGCGGCTCGGAGGAACAGAGCTTTTACTGGAGTCACAAACAGCCCCAGGATGCAGTTTCACACCTGCCACCGTTTACATCAAACGCTGGTTCCACCGCTCCTCCACCGCGGCCCGAGGACAGACGGAGGCAGCCCGCTGTGCCGAGACGCCGAGCAGACCTTCCAGTGGCGTAAACAGCGGCGCCAGGACCGCCAGAACTGCAGACTGCTCATGTAAAACAACGGAGGACGGAGGAGGGAGGACGTCCTTCTGATGCCCGGCTCCCTTCCTCCTGATCAGATCCAGAGTCTGCACCCGCAGAGAGAGAGCGTCATTAACATTCAGAGACGCGCTTCAAATTCTGAATGTCAAAGCGAGTGAAATATTAATAGGAGAGATTAATACTTAATGTTTCTGGTTTCCCGTGATCATTTAAATAAATAAATCATGCAAATAAATTGTATCAGCGGATGAACGTTACATAAAGTGACTGAGGACGATCAATTACAGCTGAACCGATGAAGAAATTAAATATGAAAATATTTTATTAGTTTAAAGCTCGTTTCATTCTTTGTCCCGTTTCAACACAGAGACGCGTGTCCCGTCTATAATGGAGCTTCTACCAGCGAGGGACATGAGGAACACCTGCAGCGAGGGACATGAGGAACACCTGCAGCGAGGGACATGAGGAACACCTGCAGTGAGGGACATGAGGAACACCTGCAGTGAGGGACATGAGGACCACCTGCAGTGAGGGACATGAGGACCACCTGCAGTCAGGGACATGAGGAACTCCTGCAGTGAGGGACATGAGGACCACCTGCAGTGAGGGACATGAGGAACACCTGCAGTGAGGGACATGAGGAACACCTGCAGCGAGGGACATGAGGAACTCCTGCAGTGAGGGACATGAGGACCACCTGCAGTGAGGGACATGAGGAACACCTGCAGTGAGGGACATGAGGAACACCTGCAGCGAGGGACATGAGGAACACCTGCAGCGAGGGACATGAGGAACACCTGCAGTGAGGGACATGAGGAACACCTGCAGCGAGGGACATGAGGAACACCTGCAGTGAGGGACATGAGGAACACCTGCAGTGAGGGACATGAGGACTACCTGCAGCGAGGGACATGAGGAACACCTGCAGTGAGGGACATGAGGACTACCTGCAGCGAGGGACATGAGGAACACCTGCAGCGAGGGACATGAGGAACACCTGCAGTGAGGGACATGAGGAACACCTGCAGCGAGGGACATGAGGACCACCTGCAGTGAGGGACATGAGGAACACCTGCAGTGAGGGACATGAGGACTACCTGCAGCGAGGGACATGAGGACTACCTGCAGCGAGGGACATGAGGACTACCTGCAGCGAGGGACATGAGGAACACCTGCAGCGAGGGACATGAGGACTACCTGCAGCGAGGGACATGAGGACTACCTGCAGCGAGGGTGGAGAGGTTGATGGGACACACGCACCTGTGTCCCATCCGCCTGAGTGGCTGCCGCTCTCCACCCTGCCTGCCTTATAAGGCGGAGCTGGACAGCAGCAAGGGGGTCGGAGGAGCTGCTGGTCTGCTGATGTTGGAGGAGCTGCTGGAGCTGTGCTTGTGCATGTGTGGCGGTGTTTGACGAATAAAGGGTTCTGCACAAAACTCTGTGTCCTCTCTATCCTGTCGGTCGGGCCCCGTAGCACTCGCCCTGCTACAAGTATAAACTGCTGAGTTGGGAAATACTCATAATATACAAAAATATCTGTCTATATCTATATAAGATCATGCATGGTTCAGCTCCTCCTCCACTATCCACTTTCATAAAATTCAAATCCTCTGCTATCAGAGCCACCAGAAGTGCGACTAAAAAAGATTGCTCAATTCCATTCAGGAAAACCACTTTCAGCCAGGCTGTGTTCTCATTCAGAGCATCACACCAATGGAATACAGTACCACAATCAGTCAGAGAATCTCCATCATATCACTCTTTTAAAGTTCATGCAAAGGACTGGCTTGTTGACTCAAAGATACTAGTGCTCAAAGATGTGAGCACTAGTAGTACTACTACTAGTGGTAGGGCTGGTGGCTCTCTTTAATACGAGCTATTTAAGATGATTGTACTGTACTTTTATTCATTTTTTTTATTCTAGTCTATTTTTTGCACTGTATCTGTCTTTGTTGTGATATGTCATGCATGCTGTACTTGTGTTTATGTCTATTGTGCATTTTTTATTTTATTATTCAAAAAAGTCTATTAACATCTGGTGAAGGGACTGCCGATGAAAATTAGCCTTTCGGCTAACTCAGGTACATTTACTTTCTGCAAGGAAACGTTGATCAATGTACACTGTCCCTTTTTAAAAATAAAGAATTATGAATTAAGTATTTACTATTTATTTATTTGTTTTTTTAATTTTTATTTAGACGGGACAATGCATATTCATGAACACTACATTAAGCAGTGTAAATACACCAGGTTTCAGCAGAATTGCTAGTTTCCACCCGCAGTCCCCACAAACAACCAGGCACACTCACAACTACGGGCAATTTAGAATGATCAATTAACCTAGCATGCATGTTTTTGGACTGTGGGAGGAAACCGGAGTACCCGAGGAAACCCACGCAAGCACGGGGAGAACATGCAAAATCAGGACACAAATAGGCCTACATAGGGTCGCCAACTCCCTGTAAAATAAATAAGGGACACCTCATCGGCAGGGCCGGCCAACCCGATTGCCTTCACCTTTCCTGGCGTGGTAAATTTTTTAGCTCCTTTTTTTGTGAGTGAAATTATTTTTTAACTATTTGACTCGAACCTGAATTGAATTAGATGCATATTTTTGAATGCCATGAACACATGGAAAACAAGTTATTATCCAGCTATTCACTTTAATACAAAATAACAAAATGAACAGAATAGAATAAGTATCTTTCTTAAACAGAAACCTGTCCTGCTTAACTTAAAATTGTATAAATGAATATAAAACAATAGAAAGAAAGCAGAACATCCATTCTGTAATAGTGCACATTTTTAGTGCAATAACAAAAGTGCAAACAGAAAACTCAGTAAACATATTTGTGCCTCAAAGGCCATGACTGTAGGCTACAATTGTAGTAAAACTAGTAAGACTATTTTTTGACTCACAGTAATACGGGACAAAGTGCGTCCCTTTTCAGCTCAATACGGAATGCGTACTTTAGTTTATAAATACAGGACGATTCTGTTTTACAAGGGACGGTCAGGAACCCTACAAATACATCCTGCAGAATGTCTGTGAGCATCAGAGGAAATGCAACACTTAGCGAGTCCGTCAGAAGCGCCGTTCAGACGTTGGTACAAGCGTCCCACGGCGGCGCAGCCATCAAGACGTGGTTCGTACTCATCTAAATCAGGACTGAGGATCCAGCAGCTCGGCTGTTTGGCAGCCGGATGCCGACGGGGCAGCGTTTAGCAGGCTCAACGCTAACGGGGGGGGTGCACGGGCTCAGATTATGAACTGGTAAATCAATGCTCATAAATATTCTGAAAGTTAGTAGCAGCAAATCATGCTGTGAAATAAATCTGCCTGATTTACTCAAGTGTGCTGAGGGGAAGAACATCATCTGTGAAGGCTCAGTTTATCTTATCTAACCCCCGTTCACAACAAAAAAGGAGGAAAGAGAAACGCCTGGCCAGGCTGTCAAGTCTGCATGAAATCCATCATCAGCTCAGACAAACGGGCTTCAAAACCCCGTTCACAGACCTGCGGGGGGGGGCATCACGTCCTAAACCAGGCCACTCCCACTCGTTAAATGTTGTAGATTCCTTTAAAGATGGAAATGAAGTCATCATATGTAAAACTTTCATCAGATTTCCAGTTTCAACTCGTTTTAACTGACAAAAGCAACGACGTGTTCACAAACGGAGATTCAGCGGACTCATCGTCTCAGTGGGAGAACCACAGAGATGAGGGAGGCAGCACGACGGCGGCCACGGCGACAACGTGACACCTTGACCGCTGAGCTGTCATGATCAGTGAAGGTCAGGTTTAAGGAGCCCAGACCGCTCTCAGGTAATACCCCTGAAACGAGCGTCAGTGTTTAACAAGATCAATATACGGCATAAGCAGCAGGGATTCATGAAGGAATGAAGCTCCAACTGTGACGTTGCAGTTCCTCTACTGGCCACCAGGGTCCAGATCCAGCAGCGAGCTCATCTCCATCGACCATATAAAAACTTTACAGCAGAAATAAACATATTTAGTCTTATTTCACGTCTATGACAACAAGGTCTGCTACAAGGTTCTTCACTAAACGTGCTTCCGCTGCAGAAGTAGTAGAAATAATACTTTACTATTAAAAACAGCAGGTAGACCGACCGTAGGGAACATCCGCAAGCATCTGTGTCTCTTTAATTCGGTGCGTAGTGGCTCTCGGCTCTGTGGCGCCCCATCACATGTTTTTCTCAGCGAATCCAAGAAGCCGAACTTATAAACTTTTGAAGCTTAAATACATAATAGAAGAAATCTGATCCACTGGACTGATTTAATCAAAAACACATGTTTCCAAGTCTAGACACCCAAAGCTAGACTAAAATTATGTTGGATACAAAAACGAACAATCGTGTGATTTTATCCAACTGCTGCTGTTCTGTTATCCACTGTCCTCTTGAACAGCTGTTCCACAGGTGAATAGCAGCTGTACAACATCTGTACAACAGCTGTAAAACGTGTCCATAACTGTTGTGTACCAGTTGAATTACAGGTGTAAAACAAGTGTACAGCAGGTGTTAACAGGTGTATTTGGCAGGTGTGTAACAGGTGTAAAACAGTTGCATGGCAGGTGTAAAGCGCCGCCCTGGTAGAAACACCAGCAGGACTGTTGATCACAACACGTTACCCAGCCGAGCCACTTCACAGTCAACACCACGACTCCACCGCCGACACCTCAGGTCTACTTAACATTCACTCCCTCGCAAGTAAACGTCATTTTTTTTACCAGACTCTCCCACTCTCTCTCCCATCGTGGTGCTGGTGGGGGACTTCAATACAGCCCACCTTAACTCACCTTTCACCATCATGCCTGGACAGCTTGGGATTTCATTAACACACGCAAAAGGACATATTCTGGATTTAAATCTCCGGCCCCCCCCCCCATAATTGCACATCTGATGAACTCCATGTCACCTTCCTCCTCTATTTCGACGCCGCCCCCTCCCCTCTCCAAAATCAAGCCTGCATGTCTCCTCTCATTAAGGACATTAGTATTGATACCCTCTCCTCCGACACCGGCCTCTCCATCCTCCTCCCTGAGCTCGTATCACACTACAGTAATGGTTCTCTTGCCCCGTAACACACCTGCCTTGACTGCTCCCTTGTGCACCCCTGACCTCCGGTCCATGAAGGCCAAAGGTCGACAGCTCGAGCGACTTTATAAAAAAGAAATTACAAAAATATTTCACCCTACAAGGATTCAAACTAATGGTTACCCCGGTCTGATCATCTCCAATGAAGGCTTCACCAAGATGCTGCCTTAGCAATACTCACCTAACCCAGTCTGGTCGGTACGTTCTGTACCGGTAGAAAGGACTGAATGGGAGTGGAACTAGACCCATTTCACTTACAGAGAAGTTTAAAGGGATATGGCTGGTACTTTCATGGTGACATGAGGAAACACAGCAGCAGAGGTGGACAGAGTACTCGACCCCAGTACTTGAGTAAGAGTACAAATACTACTGGTCAAAATTTACTCCGTTACAAGTAAAAGTAGCTCAGTCAAAATATTACTCGAGTAAGAGTAAAAAAGTACTTGCTTTTAAAGGTACTTAAGTATCCAAAAGTAAATGCTTTTAAATTTACTTTAAGTAAAAGTAAGAGTAAGAGTAACAGTAAATTACTTATTTTCCACATCAGTAAATTACTATATTTTTTCTAAATTAATTTAAGGATCTTTTAACTCTTGTTTCTGAGAATTAACTCTTTGAAACCAGCTGTTGAGTTGTTGAAAGCAGAGAGGTAGTTCTGCTTCGGCAGACACAACTCAAACATTTGAAAATAAATGTCTGTGGTTTGTCTGTGCCCTCGTTTTTTACTCGGTCGAACTCAAACATTGAGTTAAGATACGGCCAAGGATTTTGTGAAAGTCCCTGCTCCGAGTCCGGCTCATTATCAGACTCAGACGACTCAGCGGATTGTCTTTCTTCTCCTGACGCAGGCGTAGCCATTGTTGCAGCTCTGTCTTGACAAACGCAGGCTACTTTGGTGGTATCGTTTTGAGGAGGCTTGACGTATTTCCGCTTTACGTACATCCCAGTGGAGAGCGTGCACTGTGATAGGTCTCCTCCTTTGACAAAAACAGCTTGTGTCCAATAGGATTTGTATGTATTCAAGTAAGAGTAATAAGTACCAAAGAAATCTAATACTCAAGTAAAGTAAAAATCCTCTGGATATGTACTTAAGTACAGTACTCAAGTAAATTTACTCCGTTACTGTCCACCACTGCACAGCAGTTGGGCCTTTTCATTGCTGCTGGTTGTTCCTGTCAGTTTGGTGCACACGAGCATGAAAAGGGATCGTAACTGTAGTCTGATAATCAGATTTACTCACAACACCCTCCATTATCACATTCAACATACAGCCCCTTCATCAATCAGAGGTGCCGGACCACAACCAAACCTCCCGCTCGAGCGTCCTACCTTCTCGCTGATAGTCCACAGAGATGTCGTCGGAGGACGGCAGCACTAGAGCCGACCTGCGGTAAACCACGTGGACCCGGCCCTGGTCCTCCAGCTCCTGGGTGCCTTTCTCCAGCGGTTCGATGAAGTACTCATCAGAGTCGGTGCGGATCATCCCAGCCTGTAAGACAACAACCGGTCAGCGACTGTGCAGGATCACAACCTGATTCAGAACCTGCTCGTATCCTGTCATCAGGCTCCGCCCCCTCCCTAAACCAAACATCGACCAAAATTCAGTCAAATGAATCGCAGAACGGTGGAAACATTGATCTCTTATGTAGACGAAAGACGTCCTCTGGTATCGGCGCTTTAAGCTTTGAACGCAAACGTATGAAACGCTGCAGCGACCTTGAAAATCTAATGAATCATTTAGTTTTCATGTATATACAGACAGATGAAACCAAAGCGGCCTGACCCAACAATGTCACCGCTAGAAAAGGCAGATCTGCCGATGTAATATTCAGTGATATATTGAGGAAACTGTGATTGTGAGTTTCTGCTTGTCTGACATCAGTAGATGCTGAGATGGGTTTTTTCTCCCTGAAACTTTCCACCCGTCTGAAATGATCCCGCTTGTCATCAGACATGCCGATGTCATTAGTGGCACATTGGCACCAGATTGCTTTGTGATGGATACCTGCGGCCCCCACATTTCCTGCAATAAGAAGCCAGCCACATCTTTTATTTGTGGCAGCAGCAGGGAGCCGGGCTTTTCTGCAGAGTAACCTGCATGCTGGGAGCTCGTTTCATCAGCTCCAAGCGATGTGTTGAAAGAGGTGTCTCAGGCGAGGAGGCCGGGTGACGTCTGCATCACAACAGGCCATGCGGGCCATACCGAACAGATCACCGGAGAGATGAATACAGGAATCTGAATACGCTAACGAGGCTGCACGACGTCCATGTCTAAATCTGCTGCACCCAGAGAAATGCTGAACCTGTGCTCATTTATAGCCAAGTTCCTCAACCTCACCCCGTCTTGACGAGGTCCACCTTTGAATATATCCTGGCAGCTCCACGGTCTGTTTGAATAAATCTGGTGTCAAAATAAAGGTAAAAGACTTTTATTGGTTCTACCGCTTTATGTCAAGCAAAGCCATGTCGCACCAGGCTTCAAACAATCAACAAGACACAGCGGACTACATGCAGGGGATGTGGCTCATGGAGGACATCAAAGGTGAGACTGAACTGAGTTTTTTTCGTCCTCGGCACAAGACGTGGTGAGATACAGGTCGCCACATGAGCTACCTACAGCGCGATACATGAAAATGGGTAAATGTCATCATCTCGCTCCCCGGTGAGACCCGAGGACAGAACAAAACCTGCTTCCACAACCAAAGGTACCTACGGCTAAACTGATGCTCCAGCCTGTCTCCTGCAGAGCAAGGGGGGGGGGGGGTGGCCTGGGGGGCTGGCGTGCTTCAAACCCACTAAGCGGCGCCTGAGACCACGATCGCCGACTCCAACGGCAGGGCTTCTGCGCCCACTGCGGCGGCGGGGTCTGAGCAGGGCCCCTGCCTGCCTTTAACGCTCTACGGGGTTGTTTGGGCCACCACTGCTACAGGCGGGTCCCCGCTGGAGTTCAGGTCAGTTTATTTAACACATTCATTTTTTATTGAAGTCTGTTGAATCCAGGCGGTAATGGGCCTGGGTGACACTGGCCCACCCACATTACTCACTGGCCCACCCAGCCAACTTTGATCAAAATGCATGTTTCACATAAACAAAAAGGTATAAATATAAACGTGATTTGTTGTTGACTTGTGTTCACCCCTATTTTTTTTTCTTCTGATTAAAACGGAACTTTTGAAACAAGTTGTAGGGAGCCTCGGGACATAATTGATTGCTCTGTTTCCCACAGATTGAGCTGCCTTTAGCCAGCAAGCTAGCCAGCGTTACAGTCGACTATATCTCCACAACAATGGCTAAACAGAGTTCATTGATTAGTTATTTTAAAAAAACAAAACTTGAAGAAGCCACGCCACTGCCAGTGCCTCGGACTGAGTCCACCCAGCCCACTTCTACACACTTAGCCTTGCTGCTCGCTCGTCGGCACCAGAGCTCTCTCCCGGTCAACCTGTCCTGCGGTACCCCTCGATTTATCTGCAATTGATAAAACACCTTTAATCTGTCTGTTTGTCATGTTTTCTGTTTAAAAGTTTATATAAGTCCGCTTTTTCTGGGACAATATGGCCTACCCATTTTTGTCCTGGCCCACCCAAAAAAATATTTCTGCCTACGCCACTGGTTGAATCAAGTCTGATGATCGAGTCTGATTTTATAAAAGTTAATTCATTCACTGATTGTTTTTAAAGTAAGAGATTTGCTGATGAGGATGTGTCAGATGTGGCAATGTGGGCCACCGAAACCTTAGGACCGGCCCTGGGTCTGAGTCATCTTTGGACTGCTGGACATGTTTGTTGGTGGAAGGCAGCGGCCGATTGTTGTCGCAGTGTTCCCATGTCTCTCTACGTGTTCACTGCTCCTCGTCTCACTCACTAAACCTCGAAACTCTCCAACTCCCTGCCCTCCCGTCCCAGTTAAAGTCCTTCCACAAGTTTAACTCTGCAAGTAATTGAACTGAATATCTAGATCCAGACGTGTGCTGCACCGTGTGAGTAGTTTGGCATCCAGCTGACCTTTTACTGATCCGGCAGAGGAGGAAAGACATGATCCTCCCTGACGAGAGCGCTGCTGGTTGCCACCTTCATCACCGTGACATGGATTTGGCGTCACATCAAGGCGCACCTGCCGGGGGTTTCTAATGACATTATAATGTCGTCACGTCACACAAGAGCTGGATTATCGTTGGCCACCTGTCTCTCGCCTTATTCCCCCATCATGTCTGGTGTTTGAGGCCAAACTCGTGAATTTGTGCTTCATTTTACTTGGTGACACTCAAACCACAATATGTCAGTGCACCAGCAGGGTGAATACCTGTCACCTGGCATCTGTTCGACTCAGAACTGCTGACAGGTGGAGCGAACCCAAAACTCCACGATAGGGTCTAGACCCGGACCTGCAGGTCCCCTACCGGCCGCAGGGTTCTGGATCCAGTCTTGCGTGTTTCCAATAGCGGGGTTTGAGGGTAACCCAGGACAGGAACCCGACCTCTCCTCAGCCCTGTCAGCCGGCTTGTCTCCAGGACACTATCGTGCCACACTACAACCTCTGACTGATCCAATAACACGGACGACCACCAGGTGGCGGTGACGCGCATTTGTTGCTGTCCACAAATGGCCAGCAGAACAAATGAAAAGGAAGAATGCAATAAAAGAAGGAAGAGAAGGAAGAACTTTTTTTGTGTGCGTCTCCAGCATACACCGCGGTGGCAGCGATTAAAAGAACCCCCCCCCCTGCAAGACCTCTACATCAATGTAATACACCAACTTCATCAAATGTACTCGGAGCAAAACGTTTCTGGTCCAGTGAGTCCAAATGAGTTGTGGTGACATGCAGAGCCCCCCGCCAGGAGGTTCCCGTTGGCTTACCCTAGTACCTGTCCTGGTACAGGCACGTTTTCACCCCGTAACGGTTCCTGAGGCTGTTCCTGGTAATGGGGACACGCGTCAACGATCCGGCCCAAAACCAATCTACCTGGAACCCCCCCCAATGGAAACACCCCTCATGTCCAAAGACCTCCAGGTTAAAATGTCCAACTTTACAGCAGAAAAAACATATTTAAAGCCTGGTACAAAAACTGAGCTTGGTTCCTGGTGGAGGTCTGGGTTTGTTGGAGGATCCAGCTGTTCCAGCTGCTGCCGGGGCTAGCGGCCAAGAAGCTAGGAGCCGTTCACCAGTTAGCCCAGATAGCTGCTTCGTGTAGCTGCTGCCTGCTGCTAAGCTAAACTTCATCCTCGGACCCCCCCCCCCCCCCAGACCTCACTGAAGCGCTCTGTCAGTACATTTAACAGCAGTACAAGCTAAATTCTCTTAAAAATAAGCAGGATTTATTTGCAGCTCAGAAGTCAAGCCCACCAAAAGTGCAACACGCTGACAAGTCATCATAAACTTACACAGAGCTGTCACTCAAAACATGCCCTTAATTATGCATGAAGCATGAATAGATTATGCATTATGCTCCAGGGTAGATACTGGTGACACTCTGATGAATCAGACCACTCAGCTACACAACCTTTGGACTGTCTTTGCAGCCTCTGACCCCCACGTGTACTGGAATTTCTATTCAGGTTCTGTTTGCAGTCGCAGGAGTTGCCCCCTGGTGGCTATTTAATATCTTACAGGTTTAAGTATAAATGCAGCATTTATTAAACGTAAAAGGAAAGCCTTGAAGTCAGGAAACATCTGACACATCCTCCTAAACCATCTGATGAACATCTGGTTAATTGATCAGTCGATAAATGCCAAAAAGGAGGCGTAAAACAAAGCTGGAGCGGGCCTTTCCTCCCCGACTTGGTGCTATCGTGTACCAGCAGACGTGGCCTGTAAACAGAGATTGTAAATATTATCAGGCTGCAGTTCAGGCGGCCCAACAACGAACCAATTACCAGCTCCGTACAAACCGGCAAGAGTTCAACAAATTAACCAGCAAGCAACCATCCCTGGAATCCCACCCGTAGCCACTCTGTCGCCCCGGCGTTTCCTTTATTTACCCGACCTCATTTATCACCTTGATTGATTCCTTGGTTCACAGCTAAATTAATTTCCGTTACGGCTGGAAAGCCGACGGTTACCGAAGCCCGGAGGCAGTTTTTTGAATTAAAGTCGAGTCAAGTTCGACTCTCATTTATCCAACAGTGCCACGTCTGCACAAGAGAAGTCAAAAGTCTCCACGTCCTCCAACTTCAGAGACGTAAATGTGCAACTCTGAGATTAGCTTCAGCCAGTCAGAATCAGCACATTACAGGGAGAGGATTCACAACTTACTCTTCTAAAAAAAAACACCTATTAAAGTGCCTCTTTCGGGTAACGGCAGGACTCTGAAACTGTGCAAATAAACATACAGATCTAGAAGACTATGGGTTTGAAATTAAACCATCCAGACAAGATCAAACACTTTCAGCTTTAACTCAAGAGGTTTCACAAAAATATGAGATTTACCTCTTTAGGAATTGAACAAGGGTTCATTTCAGGGGTTAAAATGTGTCGGGACAACTGACCGAAGAGCAGTTACTCGTCCAGGTTCGGCCCTTTCCCCCGTCAGCTCAAGAAAAGTTCTGCAGTTGATATCAGGTACCGAGTTGGTATTTGGCGGTTTATAAAAAAAAAAAAAAAAAACCCTCAACATGTACAGAAGTCAAGAAACTCTGGATTTATCCCCGTTGACATCTACAACCAAGAGACACCTTCATGAATGTAGATGCAGACCTCACGAAGTGGAAACCCGTGATAACATCCAAGAACAGGACGTCTAGAAAGTCTAAAAAAGTCTCCCATGTCCTGGACCGAGCATCTCATGATCCAGAGCAGTCAAACACAGTGGAGGGAGTATTGTGGTATGGAGATGTCTGACTGCTGATGGGACAGTCTCAGGTTAGTTTCTGAAGACAAAACTGAGGTTTAGAAAAACCCAGAGACCAGCAGCAGCTGCAGGAAGTTGCAGAGTCGGTCTGGAAAAGCATCTCCAGGAGGAGACTCGAGATCTGGTGGCATTCACCGTCTCCAGACGTCCGTCACTGACTGGACTTTCATCAAGTGTTCATCAAGTATTAAAAAACGTTGGTTATATTCACAATCATGTCACTTTGTTCACATACTTTCTGAGCTTCTGAAAATAGAGATCCTACATCGCAGATGTCATATTGTTTTGAAGATCTACACTTTGATCACTTCTGGATCGGTTTATTTCAAATCCATAGCGGCGGTGTGTGAAGGCAAAAGTCATAAACACCTCTGTAAACACTTTGGACGCGACTGTAAAGGAATAATAGTTGTGATTCTGCCCAGTTTTACCACCCGATCCGGTAAAAATGGCGCCCTGTTCATGAAAAACACAAGTGTTCATACTGAAGACTGAAATCTGGCACTTTGATATCGATCAAAGCTACTCAACAAGAGATGGTCTGGAGAGAAGCTCAGAAGAGCCATACAGTAGATAAAGATAAAAAAAAGCTTGATAAGAAAAGCGTTTAAGGTCAGGTTGTAGCCGCCGCTCCATCTCGACCAAGCAGCTGGATATTAACTTTTCAACCAGCTCAGTCCCAACTCTCGTCTCGGTTCCAGCTGGGAAGAGCTGCAGGAACTGGGAATAAGAGCCACAGCATGTGGACCGTGGTGGAACCAGAGGCCAGATCAAAGGAAGTCAACACCTCAGAGCCGAGACCATCATTCCTCTCGTTCTGTTCAATAAAAAACACTTGAACTCCTCCAGATCGGTCGGACGTAGAGGGAACTGTCCCGGGACGCCACTGGGCCGATACACAACCAAATCTGACTAAAGCCATGTAGTGAAGAAGTCTGCAGCTCCTCCACTGACCACTACAGGCTGCCTCCAATGGTGAGTCCATCTCCTTTCACCTCTGTGTTCAGATGTCCAGATGTACACCAGAAATAAACGTATACACAGTCTGGTAAAAAAACAAACACTGTATTCATGGCTACACCTCACATCCACGACAACTCTACAGGGGACGCCATATGCCGGAATTAAGCCGTGGAGCCGTGAATTAAGAACCAACAGACCATAAAAAGGATTTTCTTAACCGTTCTTTGGGCAGCCGACTACAGTCAGGATAATCAGCCTCAGAAACCCCTCCAAGGAGGACCAACCGGCCCGCTAGCTAGCCTAGGCCACTGGACCCGGGTCAGCCCGTGACTGTCTGAGGCCTGTATTGGCCCGGTGGCCACAGGTCCTGCCGGCCCACCGCTAATCCTCATCTCGGCCTGGCGACACTGGTTTCAGATGTCTCACCAGACCACTGGCCAACGTTCAACAGACCTCCAAAGAAGCTTAGGGACAACCAAGTGGTACAGAGTTTGCAGTGTTGTGCATGAACGAGTTCAAATGAACGCGTTCATTGAACACGTTCATTTCTGTGAGAATGTTGAACTGAACGCAACATATTTGCAAATAAAGAACTTGAACGTGAACTTGAAACTGGAATTTGAACTGTTCAGATTATGTGAGTTTTAGATTCACTGTTTAGGTCCAATTATTAGGGAATTACATTTCACAAGCGGGCGGCGCACACATTTAAAATACTCCACGAGACGACGACTTCACACTACATTATCCACAATGCAGTGCACACCCTAGCATAGCAACGGTGGTCCGAGCCCAGTGCAGTCTTTACGATGAACAGTGAAGAGAGAGACGTTTGCGGACGCAGCGTCAGCGAGGCATCAGATGATGCCTCCGCTTATCATTATCGGCGGGAATTTTACACATTGTCTCCCAAAGAGTCCGACGGTAAAAATCTAACCTTTCTGTGCAAATTATGTCCAGCTGCGTTGAGAAAACGAGTCTGAGCGTCTGCCTCTTCAACTTCAAATTTGAAACGTCATGTGGAGTTAAAGCATCCGTCCATCCGGCCATGACTATCAAAAAAAGTCTTCAGGAAAGACCAAGAAAACCCCCAACAGCCCCAAACGACCCAAATCACACTCCCTGCAGCTTTCAGGGGTTTGATTTCCCAGCAACAGGTAGATACATTGATAAGTTGAAAAGCCACTAGAACAATACATGATTGTATATAGTGAACAGTTTTAGGATAGGGTGGTGTTTCATTCGTACTTCTCACCTAAAAATATTGAAATGAACTGAATTTGAACTAGTTCAAAGTGAAAATGGTGAACTATGAACGTGAACTGTTCATTTTTAAACTATGTGAACTGAACTTTGAACTAGTTCATGAGAAGTATGAACTTGCACAACACTGGGAGTTTGTCCGGTCAGTGGATCCTACCGGGTCCATCGCTGTCATGGAAACATGGCGGCTGAGAGGAGCGAGGAGGATGTCAGCCCTGTGACAACTCCAGCCTCTAATCCATCAAGCTTTTACCAGAACAATCACAGTCCATCAGTATTTGAAGTCACTTGTGAGTTGTCCTTTACCACTTTACCGGCATAACTCAGTTTTTACATTTTCATTGTCTTTACTCAGACACGAGTGAAATAAAAAGGGATCATAAAGCCCTGAACAGGTGACGCTAGCTGACATTCTTCTCTAAAACTCTCAGAGAACATCGAGAACATGACCTCTGTGTCCGGAGTCGAACTTGCACCTATCTGTAAACTCCCCTTAAATATGTCGTGTTAAAACAGTAAGTGGATGAAAAAATGTAGGACATCAGTCACGTCCCACCCCCGCAGAGCCGGCAGTTATGCGTCCGTGCCGGCGCTGGAGCCCGGCCCGGCTGCCAGACGGACGATACAGCCTGGACAGCTCAGCAGACAGCGTTTCATGTCCACATTCACGCGTCCGTGCGATTCAGACTGGGCCATTAAACTCACCTGCACGTCTGCGGACGGCGCTCAAAAGCGTTCGGATTCAGAACCCCCCGACTGTGGGAGGATATTTCCAACCCCGACTACCTGGAAATGTAACGCCGGTGGCAAAAAATAATATTTGCATTATCATTTTACAATGAAACGATCTTCAGTCCAGCTAGAACCGTCTGCAGATGTCTGAAAGCCCCGACGGGCCACGTACGGGAGGGTGGATGGAGAAAGAAGGCATCCCCACAGACAACATGACGCTCCATCTTCAGCAGCTCAAACGTACTTGGACCAAGTGACACAACTGTACATATAACCATCATTATTAATAGTTAGACCAAATTCCTTCCCAGCTGATGACTGCTGGGAGTCTGGAGTCCGCAGACATCAGCAGATCCTGAGTTTCCTCTTGGGGAGGCTTTTTCTAGACTTTCTTATCGGCTCTTTCCGTCTTCAATTTTGTCTCCAGTATGTAGACGCGTCCGTACCATAACACTGCCTCCACCGTGTTAAGACACATGAAGCGGTCTCCTCTGGATCATGAGAGGTTCCTCTCCTCCTCCAGACGTTTCTCTTCCATCAGTCTGAAACAGGTCTGTCCTGGTTTTACGTGTCCCGGTCAGTCTAATGTCTGATGAGTCTCTCCCGTTCCTGGACGTTGGTTATGGACCCTCTATATTCACATGATTGTCGACAGTGATTCGTCTACCAACTGGTTCAAAGATACATCCTTGAACATGTTCAGCAATGTTGGGGTGTTTCGGCGACACATTGAGGTGATTACATGCTAGATGTGATGGCGTCTCTCTGCAGCACCAGACTCGTCTCGTCCTGTCGTAATAACTGGCCAGCGAAGCCCCTGGACCCGTCTTGGACAGGAACAGTCCTGTGCTGGTCCACCATGTCCTGGCCGACAGTGCAATCCCCCAGCGCCTGGTCATGCCATCATCGGGGACATCCTTCGAAGGACGAGCTGGTAAGTTGGTCTTGTCCCAGATGTGGACGTGTGAGGTACCAGATAAACATACAGATCCAGAAAACGGGTTTGAAATTAAACCATCCAGACAAGATCAAACACTTTCAGCTTTAACTCAAGAGGTTTCACAAAAATATGACATTTACCTCTTTAGGAATTGAACACGGGTTCATTTCAGGGGATTCAAACGTGTGTGGAAGACTGATCGAAGAGCAGTTACTCGTCCAGGATCGGCCCTTTCCCCCGTCAGCTTAAGAACAACGAAGCGGGTCAAAGTTCTGCAGTTGATATCAGGTACCGAGTTGGTATTTGGCGGTTATTTAAAAAAAAAGAAAAAATCTCAACATGTACAAAAGTCAAGAAAACTTTGGATTTATCCCCGTTGACATCTACAACCAAGATTCTTCATAAATGTAGATGCAGAGCTCACGAAGTGGAAACCCGTGATGACAAAAACAGGAGACGCTAAAGTTTACCACAAGACGTCTAAAAAAGCCTCCCATGTCCTGGACTCAGAGTCTTTGATAAGATAAATGAGGCATCTCATGATCCAGAGCATTCAAACACAGTGGAGGGAGTATTATGGTCTGACAGAACAGGTACCAGACAGAACAGGGTTGACCGCCTGGACCAGGAACTTGATTCAATGGGGTTCGTCCTGCCAGATCTTGGTCCAAGAGATCTCCATGCCCTCCCGCTGCCTCTTGGCCATCATCCTGCTGAACCTTCCCTCAACACCCGCCCGCATTTCCTCCAGCAAGAGCTGGTACCAGACTCTCCCAGCGGCCTTAACACAGCCCGGCTGGCTCCCAATGCCCCCGGCCAATGACTGCTCCAGGCGATTTATCTGTTCGCAGTGAGGAGGGAACAGACCACACCTGGCCGACCACTTGTCAGTCAGGTGTCCAAATACCTTCCGAGCCCCTGAAAACTGTACCTCAATGGTACACACACATCCTGATTGTTTGATTTCCAACCCAAACATGTCCGGTCCCAAGCGTATACGTGTTAGCGGTGATAGCATCGCTATTTTGACACGATCACAAAGTCTTTGAGCAGAAAAAAGCGTCACATCTACAGCTGAATATCGCATTGTCAAGTCATCACGCGGCATCTACCATTATCATCCAATCAGAGGAGACAATGGCAGACGAGAGGCAGGATCTCAGCCAGTTGGTACCTAAACACAACGCTCAGGAGTCGGGATCAAGAGTCCTGTGTTCCATCAGTTTAATATCCCCAACATCGGCCCCGGCCAAGCAGACAGCAGCAGTCTGCCAAGAAAAACATATGGGATTCAGCTGAAGGGCTCCAGTTTTTCAAAAACAGTCTCTTTCAGTCAAACTTCTTAGGGAGGTCAGTGTGAACGTGCTCTCGCTTGAGAAACGTTGAGGTGCTGCAGAGTTGAAAAAAGGGTCTGGATTCAGCGCGGACACTGCCACCTTTCACCTTCGGTGTTGTTCAAAGGTGGGCTTGTTTTGAAAAATGTGAGCAAACCTTCGTCATCGCGACTTGCCATTTTCATCTCGAACCCTTTTAAGGAACTTTACGGAGGGGGGAGGGGGCACGGGTTAATTTTTCAAGATTTGTAGGGAGGCTGCTTGAAAGTTTTCAATGATTTGAAATTTCGAGTTTAAAGGTGAGCCCTGTGATGGACTGGTGTCCAGTCCTGGGCGCAATGAATCCTCCAGACTTCCCACGGATTCGGGGGGGGGATTGATAAGCAGATCTCAGTCAGATAAAAACCACATTATGGGCAGAACAAAATGTCAAAATGTCTTCTCAGCAATTTCCACCGGTACAGAACCTACCACACCAACTATAACGGGTCGGGGGGCGGGGGGGGGGGGGGGGGTGGGGTGGGGGGGGGGGGGGGGGCGTCAAGGAGCCACTATTCAACATAACCAAGATGGCTGCAGAGTTTATAACAGCCCCTTGGACCGTCATGGTTTTACTGCAAAAGCAACAACAATCATTCAATCAGGTTTTGTGATTCTGCAGCGATAACATCCAGCTTGAATGACCCCTCCAGTCTCATCGTGTTAAATAATTCTTTCACTGCCAGCAAAGTCTCATAGTGAAAGTCAAGAAAAACTGAAACTCTTACTTTTGCTTCTGACATTTCATTTATAAACTCTGAAGAACGCTGAAAACCTCTTTATTCAGGCACTTTTAGAGACCAAGGGCCTCACGTACAAAGACTGTATGCGCCACTGTCTATGCTCACGGTCGGATGTTCAAAAAGTGACTTCAACGTGAAAGGTTGCGGTCCCTCACGCACACATCAAGACTGGCGAACGCACATTTCTAAGGTCTAGGATAGTCCAAACTATGAGGAAACGTGACATCAACAATAAGTTTATAAGGAGGCCGAGACCTAGACCGGTCTCTCCTCCTGCGGCTGCGACTTTTTTCTTTCTTTCTCACGTTTGCACCTCGATAATCCCTTTGGTACAGCTTGTCTTTATTTATGCAGCAGATGAATCAGATCGTGATGCTTCAAGGATTAAATATAAATTCATGTTGTTCACATTGTTCTACGTATGACTGAAGTTATCGTTGTAAGACTCACATATATGGGGCTTAATGTTATGTTATGTTATGAATCTTTATTTCGGCTTGTACACACTTTTTGCAGAACAAGATGAAAAGGAAAGAAAAAACAACATTTCTTTTGCCAAAAGGTGTAGGCTGAAGCCGTAGCTTATAGTGCCTACCCTTTTTTCTTATGATCAGCAAAAATATGAGACATTAGCTTTTACTCCGTAATCTGTTCGTACGTCAATCACGTGACAACAAATTGGAACGAGGAGAGTCGTTGTTCATCCCACCAACTTAAGTTATAGTCTTGATTCTTAAAATCGAGACCATAACTTTTTTTACACCTTAAATTGGAGGAAATGCCAACAAATAAATTATTTTTCCAGCCTCAACTTCTGACAGGACCGTATCGAGCTCATGGGCGATGTTTTTTTCATTTTTTCACTTGCTTTTCCTAGTTCCTTGTTTAGATGAGTGGTTTTTCATGGATATTTATCCTCATCATCATATTCAACTTTATTTACTTGAGGGAAGAGACAGAGAGGTGTCAGAGAGGACTGTCGTGCTCCCACATCCTCGTTCAATTTCACGTTGGTGGTGATGTTCAAATGAAACGTGTGGATATCACGGAAGGATTCACGATGAAATCCACGCCCTTTTTGCACCTCTGGTCACCTGTCCTCAGCTGTTCAATAAAACTACTTTTGAGCTGGAGTTTCAAACTTGATCATGTTTTAATCTGTTCTTTTTCCTTCAATTTTAAATCATGCTTTTAATTTTTTTCATATCCTACTACGTGATGATGTTTTGGTGTCTCCGTGAAGCACTTTGAACCCCCTTGTTGGTGAACCGTGCGCCTGTTTCATGCTGTTTCTTTGTTTTCAACATTCATTGCTTTTATTTTACTATTTTATCTTATTGTAAAGCAACTAGTGGTTGTTGTCGGTGAAAGTTGCTCCATAAATAAATAATACTCACTCAACAACTAAATTTTACTATCAAGTCACGTCCAGAGTCGCTTTGTTCTGTCTGTTCTGATCCATCAAAATCCAGACGAACAAAACCAATTCTTTCTATCGAAGAGGAAGAACAACAGACCCGCGATGGTTGTCCAGGCAACCGTCCGTGGACTTTCTGTGCATCTTCCTGGGCGGATGACACACGGAACATTTATAATTACTGAAAAACATGACGCAACACACATCGAAGAGACGGGAATGACGTCAGCATTAAGGTCAGGATGCAGCCGAGAGCGGCGAAGTGAAAACTCGTGAAGCCGCGCCACGCCACGAGCAGAAAACCCGTCATCAAATGAATGCAACTCTGGTCTCAGGCTTCGTTCACCCGAAGACTGATGTCAACTTTATCTCCATAATCACACGTCACCTATGTTTTGATGCATCTAAATACACCCTTCAGTTCACCTTCCTGAGGTACATGTAGACTCATACCAGCTAAAGCCAGACAAAAGCAAAGACTTATGGGTAAAAGTGCAAGCAGCAGGGGGAGAAACGGCGTTCACTTTGGAAACAATATGAATTCATCCGCGTTCAGAGTAAACATTTACAGATGGCTCGGAGGAGGCGGCAGGAGTCCACGCCGGACTCAAAATAAAGCTCCAGCCCGGTGAAAGGCTCTCAATGTGCGTCTGAAGCGACGACAGAAAATGTGGGTTGGGGGGTTTATATAGGTCAGGATTAAAAATGTTTAAACACATAAATAATCAGAACTACCCGAGAGGCAGCCGCTGAGCTGAACCGAGCTGCAGAGGAGGAAACTTGGAAGAAATAGCTCGGTTCTTGCATATTTTGGTGCGGCCGCCCCCAGAAGTACCTCAAAGCAGATGCCCACGCGGCTCTGGGGTCAGACCTCTGCAACAAGCCGGGCTTGGGTCAACACGGGCCGCTGAAACCCACCCGCCAGTGAATGAGGCTCTTGTGCCCGGCTGTGAGCAGGCACCCTGATCACGTGGGATATTTTCTTAGCGTTTCCTCGTCCAAGCCGGCTCCAGATATGTCAGGAGCTGTGCATGTCAAGAATGCGCGCTCGTGTCTCCGGGGCCAGGAGTTTGGGCCACCGAGCGGGCGTGGCTCCGAGCAAAGCATCAGCGTGTCTCATTTGCTGCTTTTGTCACTCTGCATGAATCTCAGCGCTGTGAAGAGTTTCCTCAGACGTGGGGCCCCCCCTGGGCCCCCTGGACCCCCCCTCAGGGGACAGCAGCGCTCGCCGGGCCGGCGGCGTGTTTACAGGGTAACACCAGGAGGCGGACGCCCGTCAGGGCGGTCCCCGGGTCAGGTCTCCATCCGTCTCCGTGGCTGGATCAGTCAGTCCACCCGCCATGCATGGTCTGGAGATGACACAAGTCTCCGCCCACACGCCCGTCCGTTCTCACGAAAACAGGCGACTCAGGCCGAGCTGGAACCAGGACTAGCAGAGCTGGAACCAGGACTAGCGGAGCTAGAACCAGGACTAACGGAGCTAGAACCACGACTAACGGAGCTGGAACCAGGACTAACGGAGCTGGAACCAGGACTAACGGAGCTGGAACCAGGACTAACGGAGCTGGAACCACGACTAGCGGAGCTGGAACCAGGACTAGCGGAGCTGGAACCACGACTAGCGGAGCTGGAACCAGGACTAGCGGAGCTGGAACCAGGACTAGCGGAGCTGGAACCACGACTAGCAGAGCTGGAACCAGGACTAGCGGAGCTGGAACCAGGACTAGCGGAGCTGGAACCAGGACTAACGGAGCTGCAACCAGGACTAGCGGAGCTGGAACCAGGACTAACGGAGCTAGAACCACGACTAACGGAGCTGGAACCAGGACTAGCGGAGCTGGAACCAGGACTAACGGAGCTAGAACCACGACTAACGGAGCTGGAACCAGGACTAGCGGAGCTGGAACCAGGACTAGCGGAGCTAGAACCAGGACTAGCGGAGCTAGAACCAGGACTAGCGGAGCTAGAACCAGGACTAGCGGAGCTGGAACCAGGACTAGCGGAGCTGGAACCAGGACTAGCGGAGCTAGAACCAGGACTAGCGGAGCTAGAACCAGGACTAGCAGAGCTGGAACCAGGACTAGCGGAGCTGGAACCAGGACTAGCAGAGCTGGAACCACGACTAGCGGAGCTAGAACCACGACTAGCGGAGCTGGAACCAGGACTGACCGAGCTGGAACCAGGACTAGCGGAGCTGGACCTCGACTAGCGGAGCTGGAACCAGGACTAGCGGAGCTGGAACCAGGACTGGCGGAGCTAGAACCAGGACTAGCGGAGCTGGACCTCGACTAGCGGAGCTGGAACCAGGACTGACCGAGCTGGAACCAGGACTAGCGGAGCTAGAACCACGACTAGCGGAGCTGGAACCAGGACTAACGGAGCTGCAACCAGGACTAGCGGAGCTGGAATCAGGACTAGCGGAGCTGGAACCACGACTGACCGAGCTGGAACCAGGACTAGCGGAGCTGGAACCACGACTAGCGGAGCTGGAACCAGGACTAGCGGAGCTGGAACCACGACTAGCAGAGCTGGAACCAGGACTAGCGGAGCTGGAACCAGGACTAGCAGAGCTGGAACCAGGACTAGCGGAGCTGGAACCAGGACTAGCAGAGCTGGAACCAGGACTAGCGGAGCTGGAACCAGGACTAACGGAGCTGGAACCAGGACTAGCGGAGCTGGAACCAGGACTAGCGGAGCTGGAACCAGGACTAGCGGAGCTGGAACCAGGACTAGCGGAGCTGGAACCAGGACTAGCGGAGCTGGAACCAGGACTAACGGAGCTAGAACCAGGACTAGCGGAGCTAGAACCAGGACTAGCGGAGCTAGAACCACGACTAGCGGAGCTAGAACCACGACTAGCGGAGCTAGAACCAGGACTAGCGGAGCTAGAACCAGGACTAGCAGAGCTGGAACCAGGACTAACGGAGCTGGAACCAGGACTAGCGGAGCTGGAACCACAACTAGCAGAGCTGGAACCAGGACTGACCGAGCTGGAACCAGGACTAGCAGAGCTGGAACCAGGACTAGCGGAGCTGGAACCAGGACTAGCGGAGCAGGAACCAGGACTAGCGGAGCTAGAACCAGGACTAGCGGAGCTGGAACCAGGACTAACGGAGCTGGAACCAGGACTAGCGGAGCTGGAACCAGGACCTGTGGTTCCTGCACCAGCTGCTAGCTTGGACTGGACCTGTTGTTGACAAGAGAACCTGAAGGCTGATTGACTGTTAGAAGTCAACATGGAATTAAGAACAGTTGCAGATCCTCTACTGACCACTAGGGTCCAGATCCAGGTAGATGGATACTGAACTATTCTGTTTCATTAAAAACAGAACATTTTTTTAAAACCTGCTCCCGACATTAATAAACAGAGATGAATGTACAGAAACAGGCATAAAGAACACACCATCCTGGAGATTAACTCTTAAAACCAGATCCTAGTGGTTGGTAGAGGAACTGCAGGTCCAGGTCTGGATACTAATGGTCAGTAGACGACTTGTAGGTTTACATCCAGACCCTAGTGGTCAGTAGAGCAACTACAGGTCCGGATAAAAAAAAAAATGAACAGGAAGTTGACTAACGCCGGTGTGTCTGAAGTCTGGGAAGACGACGAGTCTCAGTATTTATTCCTTCCATGACGACGCAGGGGAGGGACTTATCTCTGCGAGGTTCAGAAGCCAGAGATTATTTCCATCCATCATTTCCTGCTCGTCACAGTTGGACGAAACCCAGAACTGGAGATTAAGTCCTGGACCCTCAAGTCCACAAGTACCAGCGAGTCGGACTAGAGAAGCCTCCCGTCTTTGCCTTCAGGGGTAAAAGCTCCATGATGAAAGGCGACCACGTGAGCACACGAGCGTACGTGAACTCGGACTCACGAGGAGGGAGGATGGGGACGAGGTCAGCGGCATTCCTGCAGTGTTTACTCTGACCCTTCTTCTAAACAGCGCCGAGCCGGACGTTTCATCCACGCCAACAAAAAGGAAAATACTTCTGCGCCTTGGCGCTCTCCCTCTAGACTGAACTAAGATGACAGCTTCCAGTTGTTTCTGCCATCAAACGCTGTCGTTACGACCACGAACCGACCTCCAGCCTCCCTCCAGCTCCTGCTGTTTGATCTTTACATGAATGAGATGGGTTTCAAATGTTCTTGAGTTTGCCCGTCTAATCGATTCTCTTGATAAGAAAAAAAATTGCGGAGCGCTCCGGAACCAGACCAGCGGCTACCAGACGAGGCCGCGGTGCTGAGAACGCTCTCTGCATCCAAGTCCTTCACTTCAATCGCCAACCAGCCGTCCACACGAGGAGATTTCAAAGAAGGCCATTAGGACGAGCGTGGATCCCCTGCAGCCGATCGACGTGCAGTCGGAGCTCCGCCAACATGAGCTGCACTTTGAACCAGCCGGCGCCCGACGCCCCCGGGCCCAGACGGTTGCACGGCAACGCGAGCCTCAGAGTTTCGGCTTGTTTTACACCTAAAAGCAGTTAAAAACCACCAGGATAAAAACGTGATTTTAACCCGCTGGTTTCAAATACATAAAAACTGACTTTGTCCAATCCATGGGGGTCTGGTCTGGACGTGGGGGCTCAGAGAGTCTCATCTCTTTGTTTACCCCTCCGGACCTCTGCTTCGGGTCAAGTCGGCGTCAGCGAGAGGAGAGGAGGAAGCTGTCGCAGCGAAAAAGCCCCCCAAAAGACCCAAACCTGAATCTAAAAACTCGTCTGGTACAACGTCCATACGCAGACCGGCTCTCGATCTTTCATCTGATGAAATCTGACGTAAGGTGTTCCGGGCCGAGGTGGCCCGAAGCCTCTCTGACCCCCCAGACGTCTAGTTCAGAAGCAACGGTCACTCGCGTGTTCACATTTACAAGATAAGGTGTGGTTTGTTTTGAAATATAGGTCAAACGGTTCTCTGGACCGATCTTGTGGGACTGAACTGGACTCATCATGTTCGGGTTGCAGGTTTGAATGAAAACAGCAACAAAGTACTTCTTTACTGCAACATTATTCAACAAGAAAGACCGAGGTGACTCCACTTCCTCTGAGGAAAGGACGAGTCCCCCCTCCCATCACTCTGTTCTTCTGCCGAGCCCCACTGAGAGCGTCCTCATCGGCCGCATCACTCTGTGACGGTGGATGGTCCAGCAGGGTCCCGCAGGGTCCCGCATGGTCCCACATGGTCCAGCAGGATCCAGCAGGGTGCAGCAGGGTCTAGCAGGGTCCCCGGTGTCCCTCTGGACCTACCACTTATGTTTATTTACGCATCGTCTCACTTTACGTGTGATCTTTACTTGTTTGTCATGTGATGAGAGAACAGTGTTTCGATTCTGACATTTGGTGAATTGACAATAAAAGTTTTGAATCCAACAACGATAACATGAAGCAGCAGCTTCCTGACCGGAGCTCTGCTCCTCCACCATGGTTCTGGACACCGAGACCAACCATCTCCACGCTGGTCTCACCTGTCCGGAAGACATTGTCCCAGAAGTCTGCTGGTTCCAGGGTCCTTTTAGACAGAAACCTGGTTCAGTCTTTAACATCCACCATGTTCCTGAGGCCTGAAGGCTCTGAGACGGAGCTCTGAGTTTTTTTGTAGCTTTGTGACCAGTGCACGGCATGATCTCGGGGTCTTGATAATTAGGGCCCGAGCACTTACAGTGCGAAGGCCCTATGGTATCCGTAGGAATTTTTATTTTCCTTCTTCTGACGAAATGAGGGCCTTTTTGCCCCCCTAAACGTGCCCCAAAAGTCACCAAATTTTGCACGCAAAAAAAATTAGATATTTAATGTGTGCATTAATGGACGTGGCAAAATGGCTCAACAGCGCCCACTAGAAAACTTTGTGACTCAAGCCCCACAATACGGTTTGACGTACATCCACGAAAATCAGTACACACCTGTATCATGTCGCAACTTAAAGAAAAGTCTCTTGGCGCCATGGCCGAAACCGAACAGGAAGTCGGCCATTTTGAACATTTTGAATTAATCGTGTAATTTTGGCGCAATTTATGCCATTCATTCGGCAGTTAATACGGCCCGAACCGTAATGTCCACCCAGTGTTATACATCAGAATGTGCGTCTCGATCCTGCAATAATGCGCATTACTTTTCTCAGTCAAAAGTGTTCCGTGGCGACGCTAGATGCCAAAAAGCGCGCCCCCCTTCATCTGATTGGTCCGTATTTGATAGTTCCTACTTTAAACCATAACTTTTGAATGGGTTGTGATAAAGGCATGTGGGGGGTGTCATCGGACTTAGTATTGAGTACTTGACCTTCATTGGCCTGAATTAACCCCGCCCCTTCTTCTGATTGGTCGATATGTAATAGTTCCGATTTTCTGCAATAACTTTTGAATGGTTTGACATAAAGACTCATGGGTGGTGTCATCGGACTCGGTTTTGAGTCCTTCAACATAATTGGTGCAAATTAGCCCCGCCCCTTATTCTGATTGGTCGATATCTGATAGTTCCTACTTTCTGCCATAACTGTTGAATGGTTTGATATACAGAGTCGTGGCTGGTGTCATCCACTAAATGTCCAGGCCTCAAGAATCTACATGCAAGTCATACAAGCGCTTCCACTGCAGCACGCCTGAACGTGCACAAGGGTGCGAGGGCCCGTTCATCGCTGCTTGCAGCTTTAATTATCTTTGTACCTGCAGAACATTTTAGAAATGATCTATTGCCTTTTCCAGATTTATGTGCAGCAACTATTGCGTCTCTTAGACCATGGCTGATGTCTTTCCCTCTTGGCAACATCTGCTTTTATGGAGGTGTGCACCCCTGCTGGTGACCAGTTAATCAGCCCCGGGCTGCAGCTCGCCCTCCTAAACCCTGCGGAGCCAGGAAGGGGGTACCTGATGTTGCCCGTATGATTTTACATCTTATTTTTGTCACAGTGAACAACACCAACGCCACCATGGCCTCTGCTACGGAGGCAGTTTCTGCCCCATAAGCATTCAGCTGCCGACCGGCCGGCCGCCTGCAGCAGTAAAGACTTCCAGACAGCAGCCTGGCTGTAATTTAGAGACAGTAAAACACACACCTCGCCAGGACCACGGCTACCACTTGAGATGAAAGAGCGCCGGCCCTCAGCGATGGGCTTTTCATCAGAAACCACCACTTTGAGTGTTTGATCTCCAGTCACACACTCCTGCACGCTTCGGGTCTCAGCTGCAAACGCCACGGAGGAGCGCGGGCCGCGTTTCACGCTAAAGCAAACAAGACAAGCCGGCGGCAGAGCGGCGGAGAATCAGTCATCGTTCAGAGGCGCATCACAGCGTTTTAATCCAAGTTACGATACAAGACTTTTGGCCAACAACAGACTGTATAAGAAGAACTGGATAAAAACCTCTGTGATGTCATGACTGGGTTTCTGAAGAGTCTGTCTGAACTAGGGATGTATCGCTGTAATAAAGCAGGTGGAGCCTTTTAAAAACAGTCCAGCAGGTGACGCTCTTCACTTTGCATACGCCACCTCGCCGATAACCAAGCGTAGACCTCGAGTCAAAGTCGCCTACTATTCGTAGAGCAGTCACGGCGCCGCCCACAGCGGGGCGAGTCCCGTGTAACAGGGAGGGACCTGAGTCTGCGTCAGAACTAAAAACCGTAGAAGATAAAGTAACAGCAACGTCGTCCCTCACATTCCACATCAGCCGGTGAAATAAAACGTCCTTTGTCTCGCTGCCGAAACTCCGGAGTATTTCACAGTCCGGGCTCGGCTGGCCGCCGCAGCGCCGGACCACTCAGGGATTCTGGGCAACCCGGTCGTCCTCCAATGATCGCTCAAGTGTTTTACGAGCGGTGACGTGCAGGAGGGGACCGCAGGCTTTTGTGCTGCACAAAAGCAGCTCAAGTTTTATGTTCGGGAAGATGTTGGGTGGGGGGGGGACCGTGAGGGACTGAATCCGCCCACCTGACGCGGATCTGCAGGAACAATGCGCCTTAAAGATGCCGAGCACCGACGGCAAGAAAGGCCGGAGTCAGGAGCTACAGGCATCTCTCAGAGCTAAGGTCACGGGGGGGGACGGGGACTTACCAGTCCATCACAGTTGTTAATGGCAACCGACCCCCCGGGGACGTCTGTGATGTCACCAATGAAAGTGCAGTCGGTCTTTAGCAGCTCCCGGCGCAGAATCCTCTCGGTCTGGTTGCCGGCCTCGGTCAGGTTGGCGCCGACGTTGGCGGCGGCGTCGGTGGCGACGCTCACGTTCTCGAAGGCCGGCACCTCGTCGTGCCACTCCACCATGGCCCCCGGCGCCACCAGCCGTGTGTTGGGCTGCAGCCGCAGGTGGAACTCCTTCCCGAAGGCGGTGATGTTGAAGAAGAGCCGCTGCTCGCCGTCTCCGGACGAAAACGCGTCTCTCTTGACGCGCTGCTTGTGCGTGGCCGACAACAGGTGCGACAGGAAGTGGCCGTGGGAGTCGGTGCTGAAGGGCGTCACCAGGCCGTACTCCTTCAGCCGACTCCTCAGCTGGTCTGCGGGACGACACAGGGACAAAACATTGTTTCAAAAAATTATCTGGAGCTAATTATTCACGCTTTTGTGTCGTCTCGTTTGGACGACTGCAACAGTTTGTTTTTTTGCTTAAACAAGAAAGAACCGGCTTGTCCAAAACTTCTGCAGTAAGGCTGCTGACCTGCTCTGATAGAAGGAATCACCTCACCACTGGCTCCCTGTCCCTTTTTGTTTTAACTTTAAAATCTTGGTCCTGACTTTTATGGCACTTTTCCACTAGCACCTACTCGGCTCTACTCATCTCAGCTCGGCTGGACTCAACTTGGCCTGGTTTCTTTTCCATAACAATTCAGCACCTGGAGCAGAAGTAGGAGGTTGGAGCGAAGCTGCTGTGACGTATTTGATTGTGTGATCTAAACGAAGAAGACAACAACACTAAAGATGTAGATAATGGAGGAGATGATATATGTGCTGTCGGGTCTGTGGCTTGTGTACGAAGTTAAAAATGAGAGTGAGAGAAGCTTCAAGCGGCGACGCTTTTTAATTTTTTTAGTTTTTTCCGGCGCTGCTGAAAAGTCCGTTGGTAGCCGCGAGCAGCTATGAAGTGACAGAGCTCCTGGTAGATCTTGTCGTTCCTTATCGCCCGTCTACATCCCTTTTTAATTCTCTCCTCAGCCACCAGGCTAATGAACATCTGGTTCATATCGGTATTATTTTATTTTTATCGTATTTCTACTTTTATTGTAGTGTTTTATTTGTGTTATTATTGATGTTGTTTCATTTTTTGTGAAGCACCTTGTGACATTCCGTTGTCTGTGAAAGGTGCTATATAAATAAACTTTACGTACTTACTTACAAACGCATCACTGGGAGCATTTATTCATGCTTCCACCTGCTTCAAGGGCTGATAGTTAACACTTTTAGGGGGTGCCGTCGATAAGTCCTCCCAAAGCCTCCTTAAAGGGCGGCTCCGATCCCGTCGGGTTAAACTCCCAGCAGATGCCGAGCATCACGATCAATAGTTCCCAGGTGAGAGTCAACGGCCTCCCGAGCAGAACCTCCCACCGCGGCGTGACCCAGCACCACCTTAGATTTGTGTGGTAAAACGCCACTCTGACACTGCTCCCCGCTCACTTTGCTGTCATCCATTACCTTCCGAAACCAATCAAACCCATAACTGCTACTCACGTGGCCACGGTGACAAGGACAGTTGGAGGATGATTCTTTTGAACTGTATCTGGGGGCCGGCCTGAAGGCCTTTTTTCATTCGTCATTGACAACTGTAACTTCAACAGCCATCTAAAGTCTATCACTAAATCTGCCTACTACCACCTGAAAAACATTGCTAGAATTAAGGGGTTTCTGTCTAAACAAGACACAGTAAAACTTATTCATGCATTCATTTTCAGTAGGTTTGGATTATTGCAATGACATCTTTACAGGCCTTAACAAGAAATCTATCAGGCAGCTGCAGCTGATCCAGAACGCTGCTGCCAGAGTCCTTACAAACACCAGGAAACTGGACCACATTACACCTGTCATGAAATCACTACACTGGCTTCCAGTGAGTCAAAGGATAGAGTTTAAAATCTTACTGGTCTACAAAGACCTGAATGGTATTGGACCAAAATACATCCTTGATCTGTTAGTTCCTATGAAGCTCCCAGACCCCTGAGGTTCATCTGGATCTGGTTTGTTGTTTGTCCCAATACCAGAACCAAGCAAGGTGAGGCAGCGTTCAGTTATTCTGCTCCTCACCGGTGGAACAAACTTCCTGTAGACCTGAGGTCTGCTCCACCTGTCAGCTCCTTTAAATTAAATACTTACCTGCTGTACTATACTGCCATTACTTTTTAACAACTTGTGCTTTTTCAGACCGGTTTCAGTCCCGCATTGATTGCTGTGACGGTAACTGCTTGGTGGATAAGCTTTTTATCTAGTTTTGCTTTTCAAATTAATCGAGTAGAAAAGAAAAAATCATCATCAAAAGCCACGTGTTCATGTTTTTCCCAGCAGCCATCGTTTCAGACGGGCTCCCGTCATCTTTCAGAGCGGCATTCGTCCAAATGAGAGGACGAGGCTTCAGAAGTATGTTCTGAGTGTGTTATTCCCTGGACTCCTCAGTTTGAGGCAAAGTTTTTAGTTCGGGCCTGATTTTATACCAAAGAAGAAGAAGAAGAAGAAGAAGAGTTGCTTCAGAAGACCCGGACGAACCCCCCCCCGAGACGTGGCTCGCCGTTTCCTGAAGAGCACGTTGGTGGGATCTGGCTCTCGTTAGAGGAGTCAGGTACACTCTGCATGAACTCCATCTTCATTGAGGATGGTTGCCTGGCAACGCTATCCCCACACACACCACAAGTCCAGGCAGATCCTCCAAGGAGAAACGAGGGCCGCGACTAGCAACTATTCTGATGGTTGATCGGTCGTCAGACTAGTCGGATTATTGGTTTCTTAATTATTAAATGGATCTTATTTAGGTTGTTTATTAAAGAAAATAATACATCTTTTAATGAACTTTGCTGCCCGTCACCGTGGTGATGCATCAGCCGCCACCACATTGTTTACCTGGCGCTGTACTGTATTGCACACGTGCAGCTCTCGGCAGAGATAGAAAGGGAGGAGGATGCTTCACTTTGTTGAATTATTTTTGTCGACAATAGTCAACAATAAAATTTGTTGGCGACTATTTTTATTATTGATTTAACGCCTACTAATCGCTGCACCGCCACCAAGGACCACCAAGCTGGAAATGTGGACATTTTTAAACGTAGACTAAAAACTCATCTCTTTGGTCTGGCTTTTATGTAGCATCACATTTTTATAGTTTTATTCTGTTTAACATTTTTTAAAGGTATCTGTTTTATTTATTTATCTATCTCTTATAATGTTTTTATTATTATATTATATTTTTTTTTATTGTTGTGGACTGATTATTTTTTAGCCTTAATCCTTGAACTTTTATCTTTTTATAAATTTTATATATTCTATATTGTATGTCAGGGTGCATTGGTCTCCCAGTTTTTTATTTTTTGGTCTCCCAGTTTTTATTTATTTGTTTATTATGCTTATTTTTCAATCAAAATGTCAAAGCACCTTGTATTTCATGTACCTGGATGAAAGGTGCTATATAAATAAAATTTGATTGATTGATTGAAGTCCTTCTCTCCTACGATATCAACATTCTAGACCATCAGCTGATTCTGTTTATTTATTTATTGTTTGTTTGTTTTGTTTTTCCACCTTGGACCGCTACCAGACCACCAGCCTCTTTCAGGGCCGGCTCACATAGCAACCGACATGGAGTCACAGGCATCCACGACCCCCCCGCCTAGTTACCGGCTACCGGCCGAGACCCACGGTTGTCACTCAAAGAGCCACGCCCCTCGAAACGCCCTTTTTTTTTTCTCCTGATGAGTTTCTCCTGATGAGTTACCGGGCGCTCGGTGCGTTTATTTCTGCAGTAAAGTTGGACACTTTAACTTGCTGATTTTTTTCGTCAGACAAGAATATTTAGGTTTTTAAATACCTGACATGTTTCGGCAATGACTTCCGCCCTCATCAGAGTTTTTATCGACTCTGATGAAGGCAGAGTAATCGCTGAAATATGTCAATACAATCTTTGACTAAAAATAGACTAAAATGGTCCTGGACAATTCTGACTAAAATAAGACTAAAATGCTCAGACTTTTAGTCGACTGTAACTTGACACGACTAAAAGGAGTATGAACGTGACTAAAGCTAATAAAAACTGATAGCTTGACCCAAAGACTTAGACTAAAACTAAAATTGAAACAGGCTGACAAAAACAACACTAGTCCTGCTCACTCCTCAAGTAAGGAGGAGACTTGAGCTCAGTGCAGGGCCCTCCCGGGGTTGGTAGAGGATCGCAATGCCTAGCACCGACTTAAAGGAGCATGAGGCAGGATTAAGGCAGGATTTATGAAAAAAATTCGTATACGTTTTAAGTTTTCTAGTAATAATGTCAGATGAAGCGTTCCAAACCCAAAAGAATGAGCCCTCTAGTGTATCTCTCCTTTGCCTTGAACAGGCTGTGTGCTGCAAAATGTGCTGCAATTCGGGCCCAAATTTCCCGCGCTGTCCTGCAGATGTGACGTCACATGACGCTGCATGTGCGTTCTCCCCGTTCTCCCGTGCCGGCTTCACTGTTGGCTGCACTACCCCCAACGGCCGTCGTGGCGAAGGGTGGCGCTAGAGAGTCTCATTTCTTAAAAGGAGCCTCATGCTCCTTTAAGCAGGAGCACTGGGTGATGAAATGGGTAAAAAATCGGGGATAAAAATATATATAAAAAAAAAAAAACAACAATAGTTCGACGAAAAGATTAAATTGTAAAGCCATGGACATAAAGATGGACATGTTCACGTGTAGGTCACGTTTGGAACCGGCCACCTGGTGGTCAGTGAAGGAACTGCAGGTGAAAGCAGACTGACTGTTTACACGAGGTCCTGAGTGCTTCTGGACCTGCAGCCTCATTCAGATGCCGAACCGACGCCTTTGGATCCAACCAGCTCTCCCTGACGCGACGGCCTCATCCTCAGCCCCGGTGTGAGTAACTAACCCTGATTCAGATGTCCATGTATCTCTACTTCCATCTCTCATCCATCTTTTCCTCTCCTCCTCTAAATCGTTCAGCATTTTCAGCTCGACCTCGACGGCTTTCCCCCTGAAAAATGTCCCCAGCTCTGTAATACCACCAGCGGTTGTGGATTAGTTTCAGAGGAGGATTGGAGGAGCGGAAGTGTTATCCTCCAGCACGAGTACAGCCTTCCTGCCACGGTGGGGGGCAGAGCAGATAAGGACGTCTCGCTGCCTCGGCCCTGATTGATTTTTCTATTTGCGCAGTTGGTGAACAATGTGACAAGAAAGCTTTCTCACAAAAACGCTCTTTTTTTCTTTTCTTTTTTTCCTGATTAATGGGGTCCAACATCAAATATTGGAACGCCTGGCAGAGAGCTGGAGTTACTTCAAAACGTTTTGTTATCAAAGCAGAGGACCATATGTCGCTGCCGCAGCTGCCGCGGTCCTCCACCGAGACAAAAGACGATCCGGGGAACCCAGATTTAGAGCAAATACGTAAACGAATACGCCGATTTTTCCACATTTAGGAATCTCAAACAAAAGCAGGCAAGAAAGTACAAAGATCCCATGGGGAAAACTAAGGACCCCCTGACATCCGCAGTGGTGTCAGGGAAGCAATCGTTCAGAGACCAGGACTCATTCAAGACCGCCGTCGCTCTTCCCGGAAGATTTACCCCGAGATCAGACCATGTGACATCAGACCCAAGAGGCACATGTCAGAGCCGGGACCTGAACCCGGTTGTATTGTTTGTCAGCAGAACTGTGCATAAACCGATGACCAACAACCCTGAATGAATCAAAGCAGCGCTGTGAAAAAGAACGACGGACCAGAACCCCCAGAAACCACCTGAAAGAGGACCAGCTCACACAGAAACCTCTGCTTCGGTTCAAGGCTGCTAGAAGTGAATCTGCTGGTATTCTTACAACCGCCTGAAAACGCCTTGTACACAAGTCAGCTCGTAAAACTGGGCCGAGAGAAAGATAACGAGTGTTTGTCCAGAGCAAACAAAGTTTCTGAGTAAAATCATCAACGATAACGCAAAGTAAAGACGACGCTGGGACATAAGACGCAGGGATCGGTGGAGTTGGGGGAAGGACACACGCTGAAGCTGTAAAGCCCGGTCAGTGCCCATTTGGCGTGATACGACAAACTAAGTAAGACAACCCCCCCCCTCTGACGATGCCTCCGAAGAGCTGGGGTAAAATATCTTGGACGGTCGGTGGTTTCAGATGCTGCTTCTATCAGCGCCCAACCGCCCGTCCAAGTTAACGACGCAGCCACACTTTATAGGCAGTGTGGTGCAAGAAACCCTCCCAAGAAAAGCTGCTGCAGGACCAAAACGCACATGTGCGTGACTTCGTTTTTGGCAAATTCGCTACAAAGCATTAATAAATGTCTGACGTGGCTTCGTCGTCCCAGAAACAGTCCCCATTGGCTGAGAGTGGACTTTGGTCAACTCCTGGCGTCCACAGCGCCTCAACGGACCTGCGAGTCGCCCGTCGTGGCCCCATTCCAAGTCGATGGATGCTCACGCGACGAAGGAACCTATCGGATAGCTGACTGGACCCTGAGAGACGATGGACCGCAAGGCTCGGTAGTACGACGCTGCCATCGACCACGAACCGGGATGTTTCCAGAGAAACGTCTACATTTGTCCAGGCCTGAGGAATCTGCTCCAGCGTAGGAAGGAGCGGCGGACTGAAAACCCCGCCATGGCGAGCTCGGTGAGCTAACAACGCCTCCGGTTGACCTGCTACAGCATGCACAAGGAAGCCAGAGCCTTCAAATGGGCAAATGTGGCTCTTTGAGCCGTGTCACGTGACCTGTGGATGTGGGGGAAAAAAAAGAGTTTCCAGAGCAGTTTTGTAAAATATTCCTTTTTCTGAATTTTCCTGGATGGCCGTCCAAAACCCCGTCCTCTGTGGCTGTAACAGCAGACGCGGGAGGAGCGTCCAACAAATGTTCTGGACGGTGGATTTTAGACTGTTTTCTCAGAAGATTCAAATTCATTTCGTTTGTCAATGCTGCAGAAATACGTCCCTTCTCTCTCTGGAAACCTCTCCGGTGTCACCCCAGGATCTTCCTGTGAGCTGTCTAACTGTCTTCTCAAGTGATGAACCCCAATCCTCCTCAACGTACCCCAAACTCTCCCCACTGGTTCGTGTTAATATAATCTTAATTCAGCTTTGCTCAGAACCTCCCGGCTCGAGAACTCTGTGCAGACTCGGGGACACTGACGCCGACGGCTTCGTCCGGACGTCCGTGGAGTTCTGCTTTTTTTTCTTGCTTATTCTGCCGAGCTTTGGTTGTGATTTTGGTGCAAATACCCTGCATTTAAAAAGATTTAACATGTACGTTTACGCTTTTATTCCACCCACAAATCCAATTTAAAGGCAGAAGGGTCCCAGTTCGTGTTCTCTTAATGGTGACGGGACAGAAAAGACTTCCCATGACCTTCCCCTTACCCGCCAGCGTCACTGACCCAACAGGAAGAGTCACTTCCCCGTCTAACTGAACGAGCAGCAGCTCACGAGACCTGCTCAGAGCAGTTGTTCACCACCAGCGACGAGACCGAGGTGGAAAGTTGTGGGGGCCGCATCAAACGGGGGGAAGCAGCCGCTTTACAAGGCCGATAATGGCCACGTAGAGCCGCCGGGGACCGACTCCAGCCAACCCGGCAGCCGCAAGCGCCCCACCACAGCCGAGCGCGGTCCCACTGTGCGAGGCCCCCGAGGTGTTCGGGAGATAAGTGTGAGCGTAAAAGGATCCTACGTGGACACTGCTGCAGCTCACTTGTTCCTTAACCTCAGAATGGAGAACAGATGTGCAGGATTTGGAGGTGGAACTCTGTTTCCTGTATAACAAAGCCCTTGAAGCAGTGGTAATATACGTGTGTGTGTGTGTGTGTGTGTGTGTGTGTGTGTGTGTGTGTGTGTGTGTGTGTGTGTGTGTGTGTGTGTGTTTGTGCCGGAGGAGTCAGACTGTGTCAGGGTGGGAGGGGAGGGGAGGATATTACAGAACTCCTCACCCACAAACTCCCCTCCCACTTTGATCTCGACTTGTCCGGGTGGATTTCGTCAGCGGCTGCAGGACAGACCCGTTTGCTTCCACAAGACATGGATCTGATTATCGACAAGACGGCGGCGGATTAGAAGCAGGACTTACCCTCTCGTTCTCCTCCGTCGGCCTGGAAACAGAGAGGAAAAACACTGTTAACTGTGCCGAGACCAGAGGGAAGCCACGACGGAGGACGAGCTTTACTTGAACCCGACACGTGCAGAGCCCCTCCGCCGCCACCAGGGGGCTCGTTCACGAGAAGTCAACGGCGTTTACGGAAACTTTACGGAGTTTTCTCTTATAAGAAAATATCACAATCGCTCAGTTTTCGTTCAGAAGTTAATCGTGTCAGTTTTTTCCCTGAAAATGTCGTAAATAAAGTTTCTCGCAAATTTCTAAACTTCTAACATCAAAAAGCGTAGGTGTACGAGCACAGGAAGGCACAAGTTGTAGGTGTTTATGTGGAGAGTTCAGAAATTGTGTTAATTTTTATTTCATTTTTACCCCCCCACCCCCAGTGTTCATCACCCTCAAGCCTCGGGACCTTTACGCTAGTTCGGAGGGTTTAGTTTACTAGCTCCCACTAACGCTCATGTTTTAGCTCAGAAAACTGAAATTTTTGTATTTTTCTTCTGTTGGAAAATAACTAATTTATAAAATCAATTTTATAAAAGTTTCATATTGAATGTTTCAAAGTCCACAAAGTTGGATTTTTTTGTAAGTTTAAAAATAATGAATCATTTAGTTTCGCTCTGAAATTTTACCTCCTGTCTTGGATTTTTTTTTTTTTTTTTTTGAGAGGGACCATGTGCAATTAAAAACATAAATGTAAACATTTGATGCATTGCACCAGAATTAGCCTTAGGCTAATTTGCATCTGCAGTCCCTGTTTTGTTCAGCTGTGTATTTTGTTAGCTTTTTATTTACAGAAGCTGTTTTGTCTCAGTAATCTCCCACAATGCACTGTGTCATCCGTTTTATTCTTTTTAACTTATACCTGTCTCACTTTTCTCTTTTATTCTGTTTTTAAACTCTTTTAAAAGCCCTTTGAGTTATTTCGTACTTGAAAAGTGCAGTACAGATAAACTCTAGCTGGCTTGTTTCTTGAAAATGAGAGTGTATGGTCGAATTTTAGTTTCTTATTCCTGTGAAGTTACAGTTTCTGAAATTTGGTTTTCAAATATCCAAGTTTATACATAGAAATGATCTATTTTCTTGCAAATTCCTGAGTTTTATAGTCAGATTTTTATAGTCAGGTTTTATAGTCAGTTTTGTTATGTATTTTTCTCATAATTTTACACGTGACTCAAATCAACTATGTCAGCTTAGCTACTTCAGCCAGAACACCTGATAGTCAACTACGTTTATTTTGCTGATTCAAAATTAAAATGAATGTTTTGTTGTTCTTTTTACAAATAATTGGTGTTTTAAGTCAGAAATGTTGTTCTAGATCAAAATTAGCAAGTTTATAGACTCAAGGGTTTCTGATTTATTTTTCTTGCCAATTTATGAGTTTAAAAAGTGAGAAACTACAGATTTTTTCATAGAATTTTCTCCCTACTTCATTTTTTTTTTTCTCAAATGTCCAAAAGATGCTCAGCTACATAGCAAGATTTAGGTTAGGTAGATATCTAGGTTTGTTTTGGTAGTTTAGACTGAAGAATTTTGTTTAATTTGGGGGTTTTCTTTTCCAAATGTTGGGGTCTATAACTTATAATTCACTATTTAATTTCCAATAATTCAAAGATCTGTGATTTCGTGGAATTTGACCTTAACCTACATACCCCGACCTCAACTCTATTTACAAATCTAGTCTGTTTTATTCATAAAAAATAATACACTTTTTGAATTCCCATATCCTTATCCCGATTAGGTGTCCCCCCAAATAAAACCTCTCATTGGGGCCCCCAAAACGCTGGGAATGGCCCTGTGCAGGGTTTACTGCTCTGAAAGCTCGGAAGTGTGTCTGAGAGGTACCAGTCCCATCTAACAGGCTCAAGTCATGCAACACGCTGCACAGAGGAAGCAGTGTGAGAGTTTTAAACTTCCCTGCCGCCCCTTTTCCTCCTCGCGACTGCGTTCGTTAAATATGAACAGGGATCGGTTCAGATCGCACTTGGGAGGAAAAAGTGAAACACTTACCTTGTCAGCCGAAGTCAATACAAATCCTACAAGTAGTACAGCTAGTGACAGGACAGCCATCACGAGTCTCAATGGGAAAGGAAAACTTTATCCCAACGTAAAATTAAAATCAAAACGCAGAGGGAAAAAGGTCGGCAGAGCTTTTACGCAGCGGCTCATTCAAAACTCCTCAGTGGATGTGCGGCTCGATCCTCTGATCACACTTCTCTGAAAACACTCCAAAGCAGGCAGAAAGTAGGTAAAAGTGTCATTAAAACGGGACTGAGGCGAGTTGCGAAACTTTTGTCAGTCAGTCAGTGTTTCTTTTTTTTTCTGTTTGACTGAGTTTGTGGAAAGTTTTGGTGAAGTCAGTCGGACAGTCGCGCGCCGCCGCCGGACTGAGCTGCAGCCTGGAGCTGTGCAGACCTGAACCGGACTAATAAAGGACTGGGCCAGCCCTGTGCGACGTCACTGGGCGCTCTCCCCGAGCCCTGACACATGCAGGAGGAGGAGGAGGAGGAGGAGGAGGAGGAGGAGGAAGAACCCCCACCCCCAAAAACTCCCCACGGGACACAAGAGACTCGCAGAAGTTCATGGTGTTGTAAACCGATGACGCATCCCTGACGCCACACTCCTAAAACTGAAAAGATGTTGGTCCGAGCTTTAAGTTGGGAGACACGTTGAATTGTTCCTTCTTTTCCTGCTGCTGTGGGGATAATGATCACTTCACAGGATGACTACAATTGTTTCTTTCAAAGATATATAAAAGCGGTGTTGACGTTAAAGGGTCTTTTCTGCAGAGAGGTACCCAGGAACATACCTGTCAAGTTTGGGATTTAATAATAACTCGAGTTGAGGGGGGATGAGGGGGGATGGCATCCCCCCCTGAAATAAAAACGGTCAAAATCATCCCCCCTGTAAAACTGCCATCCCCCCCTTTCCATCCCTTATGTCATTTCATCAATGAATGTGGTTTTACTGCTATTTCAACATTTAGCGTCATCACCAGAAAAATAACACCAGAAAAATAACTTATTTGACACTTTTCACCTGTTTCAAGTAAATTTTCACTTGAAATAAGTAGATCTGCCAGTGGGACAAGATTTATCTTCTTATTACAAGCAAAAAAATCTTGTTCCACTGGCAGATTTTTCTACTTATTTCAAGTGAAAATCTACTTGAAACAGGTGAACATTGTTGTTTTTTTTTTTCCAGTGATGAGTCTTGTTTTAAGTGTAATGAGATTTTTTTTTACTAAAATGAGACATTTTAACTAGAAATAAGACAAATATTCTTGTTAAAATTTTGAGTTTTTGCAGTGATCCATTTTACTTATCTTGTGAAGGACAGAGTCATATTTATAAGTTCAGGCTGCATTTAACTAGTGCTTTGTCATTCCTGCAGTATTTCTGCAGGTGTTTTGGTCAGTGCTATTATTTGTAATATATTATATTATTTGTAATCAGCACAAATTATCTGTCCCCATATGATAAAATCCATCATCCCCCCTGATTTCTTTTTTACAACTCGAATACTGATAATAAGGGACATTGTCCCACAAGCCCAACCCAGGTCCAATACCTTACATTTTTAGACAGGTTTATATAATTCCAAAATAACTACCTGTTAACCAGTTACAAACTACAGTTATGTGCTCAGAACCGGATAGTTCGACCTTTGTTGACACTGAAATGCTGTGGACATTCCTATGTTTGTAATTCCTATAATAGAGCCTATAAATGAAAACACAAAGGGGAATTAAGCACATTTATCTATTTAAAATATTTTATTATTTTAAATAGTTTTATATACACATTGATTGTCTTCAAGTGAAACATTTACATTTTCTTATTTGTCCTTTTCACTCGTGTGGCTCTGAGACTGTGCTGCTGACGGACATCGGTCGTTCCCCCGTGAGAGACACTAACATCGCAGTTACAAATCTTTCAGAACACGTAACTGTAACATCCTGCTCCTCTTTGGGAAAATAAATTAGAAAACTAAAATGCCTTCTCTGGTTTCATCCATCCATCTCTTGCATTTGTTGTTCCGAGTTTGCTCCCGTTGTGGCCACTAACCTCGCAAGAACACACCTGCTGTAGCCTGGGTGGAAGGTCTTGCGACGATAGTAACAATTCAGTTTGGAGAGGCGCGTGAACGCTTTTAAAAAATTATTATATTATAAAACTGGAAATTTATGGGAAAATACTAATACGGGAGGATGGTGGGAAAGAGGTGTAAAATACGGGAGGCTTGACAGGTATAGGCTGGAATGATTGAGTCCCTCTTTTTGCACCTCGTCCAGGTACTTACAGACAATACGAGAAAAGTTACACCTGAGTGGACTAAACACAGCGAAACAGCGAAGAGGAAAACTGGCAGAGACGGTGAGAGTGTGGGAAACCGGGTCTGTGGCCAGACAAACGGGCCGAAGGTTTGGTGATACGTTGGATCAGAGAGCTGTGTGACGCGGCGGTGGTCAGAACCAGCCGTCATCTTCCTCTGCTTTTCCCGTGTAGGATCCCAGGGGTCTGCTGCAGCTCTCACCACACACACAACCACACACACTCACTCCCATACATGACGTGGAGTCACCAGTTGACCTGGGACACTGTAGGAAACTCTGTACTTGGAGAAACCCCGTGCAGGCTCAGGGAGAACAGGTAGACCCCTCCTGGGGTTCCCAGGAGGGCTGAGAATCAGCTCCTGCAGGTCTGAGACCAGGGTCCAGAACGGGGTCGGGAGTGAGGTGCTGTCTCCACTGGAGGAGTTAGTGGTCTCGTTCATGAGTGGGGGAAGAATGGAGGAGATCAGGGTTGCGGTAACGTTGACTCTGCTGGTGTGTTGTGAGTGTAGTGATTTTTAGTTTCGTCTGCAGAGACAGAGACAGGAGCAGCAAGTTGATGATCCTCCACATCCACAGGAGACAGTTAATGTGTTTCATGTGTCAAGATGTCTCACAGACGCCTGGGGAGGAGGTCCTGACCCGGGATGGATGGATGGATGGATGGATGGATGGATGGATGGATGGATGGATGGATGGATGGATGGATGGATGGATGGATGGATGGATGGATGGATGGATGGATGGATGGATGGATGGATGGATGGATGGATGGATGGACATGTGGTCAGATGATGGATGGATATGGATGGATGGATGGATGGATGGATGGATGGATGGATGGATGGATGGATGGATGGATGGATGGATGGATGGATGGATGGATGGATGGTCAGATGATTGATGGATGGATGGATGGATGGTCAGATGATTGATGGATGGATGGATGGATGGATGGATGGATGGATGGATGGATGGATGGATGGATGGATGGATGGATGGATGGATGGATGTGTACAGACAGAAGGTGGAACAGTTGGTCCACTGCAGTCAGAACCACCTGGAGCTGAACCCGCACAAGACTGTGGAAATGACAGTGAACTTCAAGAACCCCCCCCCCCCCCCCCCTCCCTCACCATCCTCAACAGCACTGTCTCCACCACAGACTCCTTCAGGTTCCTGGGATCCACAATCTCTCAGGACCTGAAGTGGACCACCCACATCAACTCTGTCCAAAAGAAGGCTCAGCAGAGGTTGTACTTCCTGCGTCAGCTCAGGAAGTTTAACCTGCCACAGCAGCTGCTGATCACGTTCTACACTGCCATCATCCAGTCTGTTCTCTGCTCTTCCATCACTGTCTGGTTTGGATCAGCCACCAAACTAGACAGGCACAGACTGCAACGGACAATTGGTCTGGGGAGAGGATAATTGGGACTAACCTCCCATCTATCCAGGATCTGTACCTGTCCAGGACCAGGAAACAGGCAGGTAACATCTCTGCAGACCCCTCACACCAGGACACAGTCTGTTTGAACTCCTCCCCTCTGGACGGCGCTACAGAGCACTCTACGCCAAAACCTCCAGACTCAGAGACAGTTTCTTCCCCCAAGCTGTTGCTCTGATGAACTCACATCACTCATAGTCTCAGAGTAATCAACCACTGTGCAATAATAATAATAATTAAAGCTGCAAGCAGCGATGAACGGGCCCTCGCACTCACGGCCACCGCCCCCCATAAGCATATCAGAAACGACACCACCCACGACTTCCTATCTCAAACCATTCAAAAGTTATAGCAGAAAAAAGGGACAACCAATCAGAAGAAGGGGCGGGGCTAATTCAGGCCAATGAAGGTCAAGGACTCCATACAGAATCTGATGACACCACCCACGACTGTCTATGTCAAACCATTCCAAAGTTGTAGCAGAAAATCGGGACAACCAATCAGAAGAAGGGGCGGGGCTAATTAAGGCCAACAAAGCTTAAGAACTCATTACAGAGTCCCATGATACCACCCATGACTTCCTATGTCAAACCATTCAAAAGTTATAGCAGGAAATAGGGACAACCAATCAGAAGAAGGGGCGGGGCTAATTCAGGCCAATGAAGGTCAAGGACTCCATACAGAATCTTATTACACCACCCACGACTCTCTATGTCATTGTCAAACCATTCCAAAGTTATAGCAGAAAATCGGGACAACCAATCAGAAGAAGGGGCGGGGCTAATTAAGGCCAACGAAGCTTAAGAACTCATTACAGAGTCCCATGATACCACCCATGACTTCCTATCTCAAACCATTCAAAAGTTATAGCAGAAAAAAGGGACAACCAATCAGAAGAAGGGGCGGGGCTAATTCAGGCCAATAAAGGTCAAGGACTCCATACAGAATCTTATGACACCACCCACGACTCATTATGTCAAACCATTCCAAAGTTATAGCAGAGAATCGGGACAACCAATCAGAAGAAGGGGCGGGGCTAATTAAGGCCAACGAAGCTTAAGAACTCATTACAGAGTCCCATGATACCACCCATGACTTCCTATGTCAAACCATTCAAAAGTTATAGCAGGAAATAGGGACAACCAATCAGAAGAAGGGGCGGGGCTAATTCAGGCCAATGAAGGTCAAGGACTCCATAAAGAATCTGATGACACCACCCACGACTCTCTATGTCAAACCATTCCAAAGTTATAGCAGAAAATCGGGACAACCAATCAGAAGAAGGGGCGGGGCTAATTAAGGCCAACGAAGCTTAAGGACTCATTACAGAGTCCCATGACACCACCCACAACTCTCTATGTCAAACCATTCAAAAGTTATGGCAGAGAAAAGTATTCTAGGGGGCGCTGTTGAACTGTTAGGCCACGCCCATTAATGCAAACCATGAAATATCAAATTTATCACCAAGTCTGGCTTGCATGCAAAATTTGGTGACTTTTGGAGAACTATCAAATATGGACCAATCACATGAAGGGGGGGCGCGCCTTTTGGCGTCTAGCGTCGCCACGGTAACACTTTTGAAAGAGAAAAGTAATGCGTGGTGTCGCAGGATGTAGACCATGGATCTATAATAATAACTGGATCGGACGTCAAAAATGGCCGCCCATTCATTTCAATGCATTCTGCTCAGCCAGCGCATCCGCCGAAAAAATCTCTGACTTCCGGGTTTACTTCCGCATACAGCGGCCCATAGAGCATGCGCAGTTGAGTCACCTCCCATGATGCTCTGGGGCCTCCCATCATGCCCCGGGGCAATGACGCGAATATTAATATAATATGTATTAATATAAAATATTAATTAATGTATATTATTACATGTATAGCATTACATATATTATTAATGTATTAATATAATATAATTATATAATATATATTAATATAAAACATCCGTGGAATGCACGGACACGGCTGTGACGTCAGCCGTGACGTCACGCCCAGAAAGAGACTTTTCTTTTACTTTTCTGGCCGTTATAAAACATTTTTGACGGATATAAAGTCCATGACTTAAAAATATAGAATACAAAGATTAGTAATTGCCGGGGATTACAGCTAGAGGTGTCCTGTGAACAGTTTTAGAGGCTTCTCTTTTACTATTGCGGTCTATGGGAAAAAAGCTTTCTGGGCCGCATGGGATTTTTGGTTGCAGTACCGCGGTTGGCCACTGGAAAAAATCGGCGCGCCTTCTGACTGCCAGACCCGGGGGCTGATGTAGACGCACATTTTGATGTATAACACACCTGGGTGCACGTTACGGTTCGGGCTGAATTAACTGCCGAAGGAATGGCATAAATTTCGCCAAAATGACACAATTTATTCAAAATGGCCGACATCCTGTTCGGTTTCGGCCATGGCTCCAAGAGACTTTTCTTTAAGTTGTGCCATGATACAGGTGTGTAGCGATTTTCGTGCATGAACGTCAAAGCGTATTGTGGGGCTTGAGGCACAAAGTTTTCCGGGGGGCGCTGTTGAGCCATTTTGCCACGCCCATTAATGCAAACCATGAAATATCAAATTTATCGCCAGGCCTGGCTTGCATGCCAAATTTGGTGCCTTTTGGGGAACTATCAAATATGGACCAATCAGATGAAGCGGGGTGCGCTTGTTGGCGTCTAGCGTCGCCACGGTAACACTTTTGAAAGAGAAAAGTAATGCGTGTAGTCGCAGGATGGAGACGCACATTTTGATGTATAACACATCTGGGTTCACGATACGGTTCGGGCTGAATTAACTCTCGAAGGAATTGCATGTATTGCTCCAAAACTACGCCATTAATTCATAATGTTCAAAATGGTCGACTTCCTGTTCGGTTTCGGCCATGGCGCCAAGAGACTTTTCTTTTAGTTGCGACATGATACAGGAGTGTACCAATTTTCGTTCATGTACGTCAAACCGTATTATGGGGCTTGAGGCACAAAGTTTTTTCAGTCGAACCAATCAGATGAAGGGTGGGCGCGCTTTTTGGCGTCTAGCGCCGCCACGGTAACGCTTTTGAAAGAGAAAAGTAATGCGTGTTGTCGCAGGATGGAGACGCACATTTTGATGTATAACACACTTGGGGGCACGTTACGGTTCGGGCTGAATTAACTTTCGAAGGAATGGCATAAATTTCGCCAAAATGACACGACTAATTCAAAATGGCCGACTTCCTGTATGTCAAACCATTCAAAAGTTATAGCAGGAAATAGGGACAACCAATCAGAAGAAGGGGCGGGGCTAATTCAGGCCAATGAAGGTCAAGGACTCCATACAGAATCTTATTACACCACCCACGACTCTCTATGTCATTGTCAAACCATTCCAAAGTTATAGCAGAAAATCGGGACAACCAATCAGAAGAAGGGGCGGGGCTAATTAAGGCCAACGAAGCTTAAGAACTCATTACAGAGTCCCATGATACCACCCATGACTTCCTATCTCAAACCATTCAAAAGTTATAGCAGAAAAAAGGGACAACCAATCAGAAGAAGGGGCGGGGCTAATTCAGGCCAATAAAGGTCAAGGACTCCATACAGAATCTTATGACACCACCCACGACTCATTATGTCAAACCATTCCAAAGTTATAGCAGAGAATCGGGACAACCAATCAGAAGAAGGGGCGGGGCTAATTAAGGCCAACGAAGCTTAAGAACTCATTACAGAGTCCCATGATACCACCCATGACTTCCTATGTCAAACCATTCAAAAGTTATAGCAGGAAATAGGGACAACCAATCAGAAGAAGGGGCGGGGCTAATTCAGGCCAATGAAGGTCAAGGACTCCATAAAGAATCTGATGACACCACCCACGACTCTCTATGTCAAACCATTCCAAAGTTATAGCAGAAAATCGGGACAACCAATCAGAAGAAGGGGCGGGGCTAATTAAGGCCAACGAAGCTTAAGGACTCATTACAGAGTCCCATGACACCACCCACAACTCTCTATGTCAAACCATTCAAAAGTTATGGCAGAGAAAAGTATTCTAGGGGGCGCTGTTGAACTGTTAGGCCACGCCCATTAATGCAAACCATGAAATATCAAATTTATCACCAAGTCTGGCTTGCATGCAAAATTTGGTGACTTTTGGAGAACTATCAAATATGGACCAATCACATGAAGGGGGGGCGCGCCTTTTGGCGTCTAGCGTCGCCACGGTAACACTTTTGAAAGAGAAAAGTAATGCGAGAAAAGTAATCTATCTAGATAGATAGATAGATAGATAGATAGATAGATAGATAGATAGATAGATAGATAGATAGATAGATAGATAGATAGATAGATAGATAGATAGATAGATAGATAGATAGATAGATAGATAGATAGATAGATAGATAGATAGATAGATAGATAGATAGATAGATAGAGCAGTGCTGCTGGGAATCAGGGTAATTTATTTCAAATGTTTTATTATTATCCTCCATCTCTGTTCCTTTTTTATTCAGTGATTAAATTATCTTTGATCTGATATTATTTTATTTATTTCACGTTTCATTGTTTTATATTTCTCTCTGATCTCATCTTTGACTTTCCTTTCTCTTTTCAGAGCTGTTGGAAAAACTTTTGCAACTTTTGTTTCCCCGGTGAAATCAAGAATGACTGGCCCCTAGTGGTCAGTAGAGGACCTGCAGGTCCGGATCCAGACCTTAGTGTTCTGTAGAGGAACTGCAGGTCCAGGGGGCATGCAGTGTGTGAGTGAAGCCCTGATCCGCCACCCGTCACACGGACAACACATGACCACTGTGTCAGGACATCCTGCTCGTTTTCCCTCGACCCCTTCACCGTTCTCGCCGTCCCTGCCGTCGTGACGGCGAGGGACCTCCTCGTCCTGCTGCAGACCTGATAAGAAGAAGTAAAAATAACCGTCTGCTGGTGATGGCTGGTGTCTGTGTGTGATTAGGGGCCAGACCCCGCTGCAGGTGAGCCTCCCGAAGATAAGGGAACCTGATTTACTCGCACATTTCTCACCGGCGAACAGACCTGCGGAGAGCGTCAGGAGCAGCGGGTGACGAGGTGGAGTAGAGGGAAGATGGAGGGAGAATAAATAAGCAGCCGCGAGGTCTAAACCGGAGCGATAATAAGAGGAAGTAACTCATATGCTCTGTCCCAGTTTGCTGTCGTAGTGTCCTTGGACAAGACACCTTACCCACCTTGCCCCGTGTGAATGTGTTTGAATGTGTATGAATGTTGGTGGTGGTCGGGGGTCCGTTAGGCGCGATATGGCAGCCACGCTTCCGTCAGTCTGCCCCAGGGCAGCTGTGGCTACAAACGTAGCTACCACCACCAGTGAGGATGTGTATGAATGAATAATGATCTCTGTAAAGCGCTCTGGGTGCCTTGAAGGGCGCTATATAAATCCAAGTCATTATTATTATTATTATTGTTATTATTATTATTATTATTATTATTATTATTATTATTATTATTATTATTATTATATGAAGGCGGCTGAGCTGCAGAAACTTTAAAGGGGTTTTAGATTGGCTGGTTTTGTTTGTGAGTCGACTTCCTGTTCATCCTTGACCCGCCGCAGAGACGCAACGCCTCCGACTTCCCTCATCTGGCCCCGCAGAGCCCACATCTGGTCCTGCTCGCAGCAGATCCAGACAAATACGTCGCTGTTAACACTGGCGGAGGATCCCGGGGCGGATTGGAGGCAGGTTTGCCAGGTGGAACTGGGTTTCAGCGCGGACTCCCCTCCAGCGCCTCCAGGGAACGACGCTATTGTTCCTGTTTGGCTTTATTTTGAGGTTTTTGGGAAGAACTCAGGAAGACAAACGTGTGGTACCAGTGCCACTTTCATCCCGACAGCTGCATCCGGTTTAGGAGCAAACCTCCAGTAACCTTCGTGCTAAAACGCCCAGACCTGCAGCAGAAACAAAGATATTTACAGAATCATAATTAATCACAGTTAGATGTGACAATTAGAGGTGTGGCCAAGCTGAAATAACAAACTGTGACTGACATATGGTGGGCATGTTCCAGGCCTGTTAGCTCCGCCCATTTGCAACATGGAACACAACCAGTGCAACTGTGAGAAACCTTGGTGTTGTTTTCGATCAGGATTTGTCGTTTAAACCATATGTTAATCAGGTTTGTAAAATAGCGTTTTTCCATCTCCGTAATATTGCAAAAATTAGGAAAATCCTCTCGCAGAGTGATGCAGAAAAACTAGTTCATGCGTTTGTATCTTCTAGACTGGATTACTGTAATGTGTTGTTAGCAGGATGTCCAAGTAATTTGTTGAATAGGCTCCAGCTGATCCAGAATGCAGCAGCACGAGTACTGACAGGAATCAGCAGGAGAGACCACGTCTCTCCAGTGTTAGCGTCGTTCCATTGGCTACCTGTAAAATTCTGAATCCAATTTAAAATTTTATTACTTGCATATAAAGCCCAAAACGGCTTAGCTCCGCAGTATTTACAAGACCTGATAGTGCCTTATGTTCCTGGCAGAGCTCTCCGCTCTCAGAGTGCAGGTTTACTTGTAGTTCCTAGAGTATCTAAATGTAGATTTGGAGGGCGGGCGTTCTGCTATCAGGCACCATTACTATGGAACCAACTTCCAATCTGGGTTAAGGAGTCTGACACCACCTCCACCTTTAAAACTAAACTTAAAACCTTTCTGTTTAGTAAAGCCTATAGTTAGTGTTTAGTAAACCTCTAGCTGGTGTTGGTAAATCTCTAGGTAGTGTAAACTCTAGTGTGTTAGAGTCAGTAGTCATAGTTGCAGCTATAGAACAAGACTATAATAGTTAGTCTCAAATATAGCTTCACGGTAGATATGCTGCTATAGGCCTATGCTGCAGGGGGGCACCGACATGATCCGCTGGGCGGTGCCTCTCACCCTTCTTCTCCTCTCCTTTTCTCTGCCTCTCTTCTCCATTACCATTTTTATTTATTATAAATATCTCATAACTATCGTTTTTGTCCATCGTTCCTGTAGTTTCTTGTGCCGGGCCCCCTTTCTTCTCTTTTGTGCATGTTTGCAGGCCGGAGCCTCGGGAGCTGCGTTCTGGCCTGCGGTCCCGGTGTCCCCCCACCCCCCCCACCCCCCCCCAATCCCCGGTCATCCCGTTGCTGCTTCCACCTGCCTACGTGGATGTCTGCTGTGTGCTGCTGACGCCCCCCCCTCTGATCATCCCGTTGCTGCTTCCGCCTGCCTGTGCGCCACCATCTTCAAGTCCCTCCGATTGTGCCGGGGGGGTTCCCATCACGTCTTTCCGCCATCGTTGTTGTCTGAGGTTCGGAGTTCATTAAAACTGACTGTCTATCGCAGTTACTTTTACTAAAGTGTGAATTTTTGTACTGATTCTTTGACATCCTTCTATGTTGATGAGGGAAAGATACCAGCGGAGATCTTAGAGCAGCTGCATATCCTACGGACAGTGTTATAAAAGCATTTGTTCAACACCGATCTTATCTTATCAGTCTTCCAAGGATCAAAACTTTTTTTTTCTCTAACAAGACTGTAAATAGGTTTATTTCTGTCCTGATGCTTTCTTCTCAAATTTGTCCAAATGAGTCAGAATTCATTGATGCAGTGATTTAACCTTCACAGACGGTTCTGTTACCTTCTCCAGCCTGTTGAGCATCAACAGAAGACCTAACATCAACTCTGCCTTCAAACCACTCACTCATCACGGCCATCGTTTAATTTATTATGTATATTTTTGTAGATAAACATGATAAAAATCATCTGATCTTAGTGGGTCCTACTGTTTTAACTATGCATGAATTATATAACAAACATGAAGCCAAAAAATAAGAAAAGAATCGTGCCGGCAATCCTAAATTCCGTGTCCATGCAACATTAGCTGTCTTGTGTTCCCGCTTCTTTGACACATGCCGTCCTCTCATGGACAAGAGGAGGACTCAAGAGCACCAGCTGTTCTCTCTGATAATATGCCAGTTTCAAAGGCGCTTTTCTGTTGAAAGTTGCTTTTAACCAACTACAGGCATTTATACACAATAATCATGTTTGTGAAAGGTTTTAGGCTCATTTTTAAATCACATCGTAGCAGAAAAACGGCTCCTTTAACCCTCACAAGGCACCGAGGCCCTCAGGTACCTCAGAACGCTCACCCAGCTATTAGCGCCTTAACGGCCTTCTTTTTACTGTCGACTCTGGTAAACCTGCTGTTTTGGACGTGTCTGCAGCATCTGATATGGCGGATCACATGTCAAGACTTGAACAACTTGTTCAAGCTACAGATTTAAAGTGGATCATGTGGTACCTGTCGGACCCGTTGGACGGAAAAGGTTCACTTCTCCTTCAGCTCCCTTGACTTACGGGGTTCCTCAAGACTCTATTTTGGCCCCCATGTTACTCTCATTGTACAGTATATGTTGCTTCTGAGGTCTATATTTAGGAAGCATAATTCATTCATTGTTTGCTGATGATATCCTGGTTTATAGGCCCATCAGGTCAGAGAGCAACTCTTCACTACAGCCTTCGTTAGACTGAAAGACTAGAGATGCACCGAGGTGACCGATCGGGATCGGTCAATAGTGCCCCTATCGGTTTTGATCAGCATTCTCAATATTATAGCTCAAAACAGGCCGATACGATGACATTTGCAACAACAAACCGCTGCCTGCACGTGGGTTCTCACATCTCAGACCCAGGTCTTCTAAGGGGGCGTGGCAGTCTCTACAGAACATCAACACTGAAAATGGCGTCGCCAGTATGGGAGTTTTACAATGTCCGAAAAGGACAACAAATTTGCAGTTTGCAAGGTGAGTAGGAGATACCCCTAGGAGGAATTTTACAAAAGAATTTCAACACAACGAAGCTGATAAGACATTTAAACGTTTCTCACTCGAAGGAGTATATTAAGTTGTCAAAGTCGGCTGTTGCTAAGGCAGCGAAAGAAAAGGAGGTGCAGCAACACTGCTAACTCAGCTGTAACAGGGACAAGGTAAACAGCAGCAGCCTTGATCATCAGCCGCTTTCTGTTGTAGAAGACATCGGGTTTAAACGCGTCATTAGCAGCTTGGATCCGCGGTACGCGCTGCAGAGTCGTAAATATTTCACTGATGAAATCCCATCGGAGTTATACCAACTATACATAGTCACATCCAACCCTAACCCTCACGCAGGACGACAGTCGTGTCAGTCGGCTTCACGAGTGACATTTGGAGTTCTAGTGTGAAGAACACGCAGCGGATGATATCGCTAAAGCTTTCGCAAAGCTTTCGCAAAGCTTAATAATTCATAATTCATTTTTTATTTAAATATTTAATTCCTTTTTCCACAGGAAAACTAAGGTTTATAGTTTACAACTTTTATCAACTCTAAGAATGACATGTCTACTGTCGTCTGTGTTGGTGCACTGCACATGTTGTGTTTTGCACATAATAACTGCCACAGGAAAGCTTAAGCTAGTAAACTACACTTAATCTACACTCTCTGTAAGCGAGTCCAAGTCGTTTCAAAGAGTCTCTAGAGGGTGAAATATTGCATATTGCCTCGGCCTGCAATAAAACAGTCAATTCATACTTTCTCATCTCCTACGTTTTATACCTAATAATACAATGTCAGTGATGTGTACATGAGACAACAATATTGACGAATTTATGGATTTCACGTTGTGATCGGCAATATCGGGATCGGCAGATGTTTTTGGTGATCGGTGATCGGTCTTCAAAATCCTGATCGGTGCATCTCTATGAAAGACCTGAAAATTTTGGCCCTTTGGCCTCATGTAGCCGCTCCGCTGTCGGGATCTTGGACAGCTCTCTTAAGTTGGACCAACAGATCAATGATGTGGTAAAATGAAGATTGTTTCCACCTCCGGCTCGTTGCTAGGGTGAGGCCCAGTCTCCCTGCAAGGATCTAGAAAAGGTCATTCAGGCCTCTGTTAGCTCACGTTGCGACTCCTGTACCGTGTCGCCTCTGTGACGTCTACTGGTGGGTCAGAAGAAACGTGATTATATTGCTCCAGTCTCGGCTCTCCGCCCGATTCTGAATTGATTTAAGATTTTATTATTGTATTAAGTTTTAAATGGAGTCAAACCTCCTGCACGTCCAGTAAGATCGCTGGGGTCAACCAGCCAGCTGCTTCTGGACGTTCCGCTTTAATCTGAAACATCTTAGTTATGCTACTACAGAGAGAGACTGCTGGGGGACCTCCCATGATGCACCTCTCCTCACCCTGTTCTCTTCTACTCCAGCTCTATTAATTACTCTATTGTTGTTGTTGTGAACCCATGTTCCTTCCCGGTGGATGCTGCTCCTGACTGGTTCTGCCAGAGGTTTCTCCCTGTTAAAGGGGGAGGGCAGGAATCTTATTTAGCTATGGGTCATATTTATGCAGAAACTCAGACAATTCTGTGGTTTTCTTTGAATGTTTTGCCCACAAGTGACTTCATTAGGAGCCCAAAACCGAGGCTGCACACATGTCTGTGAGTTTCTTAAAGACAGCAAGGCTCCTCTGGGTTCAGACTTCAGGAGTCCTTGGGGAGCACTACTCTTAAAACATGAATCCTCTGCAAAAACCTGACAGCGCGATCAGAATCGGCCCCCGCGTTGCGAGCTGCGCCCGCCTCGGGTCGCCTCTGTGATCAGGTGAAGAAAGCAAGTGTTTGGCTGATTGTGTGCAACTCTGCCGGGTGAAACTACACCCCGGTACGAACCAGGCGCGTAGCCAGTAATGGGCCTGGGTGGCACTGGCCCACCCACATTACTCACTTGCCCACCCAGCCAACTTTGATCAAAATACATGTTTCACATAAACATATTCTAAAAAATTATATGAGAAAATGTATAAATATAAACGTGATTTGTTGTTGACTTGTGTTCACCCTTTTTATTTTTTTTCTTCTGATTAAAACAGAACTTTTGAAACAAGTTGTAGGGAGCCTCGGGACATAATTGATTGCTCTGGTTCCGACAGACTGAGCTGCCTTTAGCCAGCAGGCTACCTGGTGTTGCAGCCGACTTTATCGCCACAACAATGGCTAAACAGAGTTCATTGATTAGTTATTTAAAAAAAACAAAACTTGAATTAGACACGCCACTGCTGTTTGGGTTTATGTTTAGTTGCCACTTTGTACAGTTAAATTGTTAATTATTGTGTTGTACGCTAGAGAGCCAATGCGCTGCCAGTTCAGCAAATAGGCTACAATAGTGGCCAATAAGCTACTGGCCTATATAGACAAGTTTTCATGCTCTGTTGGTTGAGCATGTTGTGTTTAACTGTCATAATGCATTTGTAATGCAGATTACAAAGTAACATTGACACTGCCTTTAATCTGTCTGTCATGTTTTCTGCTTAAACGTTTTTATAAGTCCGCATTTTCTGGGACAATATGGCCCACCCAAAAAATATTTCTGCCTACGCCACTGGTACGAACACGGCGCCGGCCGGCGGGTCTGGCCCTGGAGGAGCGTTGACAACCGCAGCGCCTCCCACCCAGGATGACCCCCCAGTTGCATGATAAAGGGAGGCGTTTCCGAGAAGACTCTTCTCTCTTTCACGCTTTGTCCTGGGATACAAAAACGCCTGAAACAATGACTTGTGACGTCTGACGGCAGAGATGTGCACGTAGACGCCCCGCGGGGTCAGCGCTGGTGGGACGGCGGCAGGCGGGTGGGCCCGTCCGTGCATGTGCTGAAGGAGGGAGGGTACGGCTCTGAACCTACATCATTTAAAGCGTGGTTGTCACGTCCTGAATGGACCGGAGACCTTTTCTCTGGGCTGTTGTTCTCGGGGTTCATGTGCAAATGACAGTTCAGCCAAAAACGCTTCCTTGTGAACAAAGAACCCCACAATCAAACGGAGGGCAGGAGGGTGATTTCAGTGTGTTAAAATCTACATATGAAGAGAAGGGGAAGTCATCGGAGGGAAAAATACGAGCGATGAACTGTCCTCCCCGGTTCAACAGCGGGATTTATGTTGATGAGAACATTTTAGTCCCTCTTGAACCGCAGAAACCCTCCTGGTCCAGAGCCAAAGCCCTGAGGGCCAAATAAAACTGTTTATTTGTTCTACAATTTATGTTCCTTCTACCAAGAACCAACACGAGGAAGTATGAACATGTGCAGTTCCTCCACCGACCACTAAGGTCCGGATCCGGAACTCCAGTTCATCTACTGACCACTAGGGGCTTCATAGCCGTCTCTCTTGATATTTGTCCAACTTTACAGCAAAATTAATCACATTCATTGTCTGGTATTAGATACCCTTTTGGTCTCCATAGCAACATCCTTGTAAACTGGATGGGAAGAATTCGTATGCAGCTCATGAGCTAAGAGGATATGAAGCAGAAAAGGGTCCAGGGTGAGGAGGTCCAGGGTGAGAAAGTCCAGGGTGAGAGGGTCCAGGGTGAGAAGGTCCAGGGTGAGGAGGTCAAGGGTGAGGAGGTCCAGGGTGAGAAGGTCCAGGGTGAGAAAGTCCAGGGTGAGGAGGTCCAGGGTGAGAAGGTCGAGGGTGAGAGGGTCCAGGGTGAGAAAGTCCAGGGTGAGGAGGTCCAGGGTGAGGAGGTCCAGGGTGAGGAGGTCCAGGGTGAGAAAGTCCAGGGTGAGGAGGTCCAGGGTGAGAAGGTCCAGGGTGAGAAAGTCCAGGGTGAGAAAGTCCAGGGTGAGAAGGTCCAGGGTGAGAAAGTCCAGGGTGAAAGGGTCGAGGGTGAGAGGGTCCAGGGTGAGAAGTTCCAGGGTGAGGAGGTCAAGGGTGAGAAGGTCCAGGGTGAGGAGGTCAAGGGTGAGAAGGTCCAGGGTGAGGAGGTCCAGGGTGAGAAAGTCCAGGGTGAGAAGGTCCAGGGTGAGAAGGTCCAGGGTGAGAGGGTCCAGGGTGAGAAAGTCCAGGGTGAGGAGGTCCAGGGTGAGGAGGTCCAGGGTGAGAAAGTCCAGGGTGAAAGGGTCGAGGGTGAGAGGGTCCAGGGTGAGGAAGTCCAGGGTGAGGAGGTCCAGGGTGAGGAGGTCCAGGGTGAGGAGGTCCAGGGTGAGGAGGTCCAGGGTGAGAGGGTCCAGGGTGAGAGGGTCCAGGGTGAGGAGGTCCAGGGTGAGGGGGTCCAGGGTGAGGAGGTCCAGGGTGAGAGGGTCCAGGGTGAGAGGGTCCAGGGTGAGGAGGTCCAGGGTGAGGAGGTCCAGGGTGAGAGGGTCCAGGGTGAGAGGGTCCAGGGTGAGGAGGTCCAGGGTGAGAGGGTCCAGGGTGAGAGGGTCCAGGGTGAGAGGGTCCAGGGTGAAAGGGTCGAGGGTGAGAGGGTCCAGGGTGAGGAAGTCCAGGGTGAGGAGGTCCAGGGTGAGGAGGTCCAGGGTGAGGAGGTCCAGGGTGAGGAGGTCCAGGGTGAGAGGGTCCAGGGTGAGAGGGTCCAGGGTGAGGAGGTCCAGGGTGAGGGGGTCCAGGGTGAGGAGGTCCAGGGTGAGAGGGTCCAGGGTGAGAGGGTCCAGGGTGAGGAGGTCCAGGGTGAGGAGGTCCAGGGTGAGAGGGTCCAGGGTGAGAGGGTCCAGGGTGAGGAGGTCCAGGGTGAGAGGGTCCAGGGTGAGAGGGTCCAGGGTGAGAGGGTCCAGGGTGAGAGGGTCCAGGGTGAGAGGGTCCAGGGTGAGAGGGTCCAGGGTGAGGAGGTCCAGGGTGAGGGGGTCCAGGGTGAGGAGGTCCAGGGTGAGAGGGTCCAGGGTGAGAGGGTCCAGGGTGAGGAGGTCCAGGGTGAGGAGGTCCAGGGTGAGAGGGTCCAGGGTGAGAGGGTCCAGGGTGAGGAGGTCCAGGGTGAGAGGGTCCAGGGTGAGAGGGTCCAGGGTGAGAGGGTCCAGGGTGAAAGGGTCGAGGGTGAGAGGGTCCAGGGTGAGAAGTTCCAGGGTGAGGAGGTCAAGGGTGAGGAGGTCCAGGGTGAGGAGGTCAAGGGTGAGGAGGTCCAGGGTGGGGAGGTCCAGGGTGGGGAGGTCCAGGGTGAGGAGGTCCAGGGTGGGGAGGTCCAGGGTGAGAGGGACCCCCCTGGACACTTACATCTGGAACCCCCTGGACACCAGCATCTGGAACCCCCTGGACATCAACATCTGGACCCCCCTGGACACCAACATCTGGACCCCCCTGGACGCTAATATGTGACGCTAAGCCAGGCTCAGTTTAATTTCCTCAGAAATCAATGGCAGTTGATGGTTCTCCCCAGACGATTTTTACGTTTGGTATGATGAGTATCCATGACAACTGCAATTTGTTTACACGTGGACACGTTAAGGACAAAATACATCAAAGATGTAGAACAGGAGAAAGGCAGTGGCAAAAATAAGATCCTGCAGCGTGGAAACACCTTCCTCACGTTACGATATTGCTTCTATAAATATGCAGATGATGACGTTTAGTCACATCAGTTGATTTTACTGAAAAAGTGTTGAAAGTAGTAAAATGCCCCCGTGCAGGCTGTGCCATTGGGACTCCTCCAGAATTGTTCTGCCTCAGTTAGCTCATTTGAAACCTTTTTGTCCAGTTCTGTTAGTGTGTGAACTCCTGTCAGACGGAGTTTCCAGATCTGTGTGATTACTGGATGCTGGGCTCAGACATACTGTAACTCCTGCTGTCAATCAGCGGGCTCCGGTTTCCTGTGCTGTTGTGGCACAAGCTCCTGGAACAATGATGAGTAATGAGGCTGGAGCTGGGCGCCCACAGCCCCCGCCATCATCTGCTTTCAAGAGCCCACTGGAAACGGCCATAAAGTCTTCCCTAACTGCAAAAGAGGTGAATTAGTGGCCCCCGTGCGGAGTCAGAACTGGGTCACGTTGCGGCGTCTGGCGGTTTTACACATCACCTTGTTAACAGGAGATGAAAGAGACCACCAGCCGAGCATTAGTTAGTCACCGACTCAGGCTGCTGTGTTCTGCATTTTCTCCTCTTCTGCTGAGTTTACCTGCAGATGTTGACAAGCTTTCAAACCAGACGTGGTCGTGCAAAATCTGTGTGCGATGCAGTTGTAGGTTTGTCATCAGCCGAGAGTTAAAGATGTGGTTTTGTTTTTTAGACATTTAGATAAATAGCGCTAGTAACGGCCAGCTGCACGGTTGGCTTCAGGTTGACTTAGCTGTGCTTTAACGCCACTCTGTGCAGCAGTACCGCATCTGACCACACGGAGGCGTCTGGTTCTGCTGTGGTGGCGTGCTAGCGATGGCGTGCTAATGAGTGGGGACAGTCCGGCACGTTTCCTAAAACCACTTTGTCCCACTAGAGGTGCACATTACCGGCCTTTTATTTGTTCCTAAGGTTAGAACATAAACTTTTGACGAGACTAGGGTTCTCATCTGTGGAACAGCCTACCAGGGAACCTAAGGGCCGCAGAGACTGTTGACATTTTTAAAAAGAGGCTCAAAACCTTCCTTTTTAGTTCAGCTTATAACTGGATTTGTTTATTTTATTAGTGTGGTTTAGTTTATTGTTATCTAATTAGGGCCCGAGCACCTTCAGTGCGAAGGCCCTATTGTATCTGTAGGAATTTTCCTTCTTTTCCTTATTTTTCTTCTTCCGACGAAATGAGGGCCTTTTTGCCCCCCTAAACGTGCCCCAAAAGTCACCAAATTTTGCACGCAAGGCAGGCCTGGTGAAAAATTTGATATTTAATGGTTTGCATTAATGGGCGTGGCCTAATGGCTCAAAAGCGCCCCCTAGAAAACTTTGTGCCTCAAGCCCCACAATACGGTTTGACGTACATGCACGGAAATCAGTAAACACCTGTATCATGTCACAACTTAAAGAAAAGTCTCTTGGCGCCATGGCCGAAACCGAACAGAAAGTCGGCCATTTTGAATTAATCGTGTAATTTTGGTGCAATTCATGCCATTCCTTCGGCAGTTAATACGGCCAGAACCATAACGTGCACCCAGGTGTGTTATACATCAAAATGTGCGTCTCCATCCTGCGATAACGCGCATTACTTTTCTCAAAAGCGTTCAGTCAAAAGCGTTACCTTGGCGATGATAGATGCCAAAAAGTGCGCCCCCGCTTCATCTGATTGGTCCATATTTGATAGTTCCTACTTTCTGCCATAAATGTTTAATGGTTTGACTTAAAGACTCGTGGGTGGTGTCATCGGACATGGTTTAGAGTCCTTAACCTTCATTGGTGTAAATTAGGGGGGGTATATGTGTGCTGTGTGGGTATTAAAGTGAGGAAGTGTGCGAAAATGACCAGATGTGTTTGTAATCATGATGACTGTGTTTTTCTATGTTAAATGTTGATTTTATTATGTAAAGCATAATCAAACATGTTACTCGTGTATGAAAAGTGCTACATAAATAAAGATTTGATTTGATTTGATAACTTACAGTTCCTCTACTAACCACCAGGTTAAAAAAGTCCAACTTTCCAGCAGAAATACACATATTTACATCTCCATGACAACTGTACAAGGAATTGGTCTTTGTATGGGACTCATCTGGTAACAATATGTAATGCCACGTATTAGGAGAAAAGTCTTTTGATTGATGGCTGGCACAGCCACTGGCTAGCTGTCATCACTTTAGCTACTTACCTCTTTCTTTACTTGACTTCTGAGCTGTGAACAGATATCTGACGGAGCATGGTCGTTCTTTTTAAAGAGAACATGGCCTGCAATGTTGTTAATGGAGACAGCTGGAGTGCCAACAGCTCGAGAGGTTTTAACCGCTCGCAGAGACGGCTCTTCTGTTTGGGCTGCCTTCTCCTCAGATCATTTGAGGACCCTCTAAAGCTGACTAATAGGACTAATCTCAACTACGACATCAGAAATCAATTCTGCCAGAGCTGAAATATGAACCGACAGAGATCCGGAGGGACCTCCACTCCTTCGGCAGGCAGGTCTGGATCCAAACCCTAGTGGTCAGTGGAAGAACTGCAGGTTTGGATCCAGACCCTAGTGGTCAGTAGAGGAAGTGCATATATTATCGGTTTACCAAGCTGAGTGTTCAACCTCCGACATAACCTTTATTTCTTCCTGTTTAAGAGAACCTCCCATGTAATTAACCTTTGAGAGCGGCACAGCTGCAGGCCTGCCCTCCTCCCACCCTAAATGTCACAACCAAAGGCTGGAAACATCTCTCCTCAGACCCGGCCAGGGAAGCTCCCACAGGAGCCTGTTTATGCATCCATGCCGTAAAACTATAATGCATAAACATTGCACATAATCATACACAGATTTATCCCATCAGAGGAGCTTTGTTTTGATTCAGTCTTACGAGAGTCTTACTTTAGTGTTAGTCTTTAATATATTTTATTTATCACTTGAGATCAACACTTTTCTTAAAGTGTATATGGGTACAAGTTTAATCATTTTTGGGATGTAATTTTTCAGTAATTATGAAAAACCTACAGTGAAATTAGGTTTTTATGCACCAGGGGATGAAGAAATCCTCAGCAGGTCAGGCTGTTGTGACACTAAGATGATCACCAAGACAAAATGTAGAGGCACCCACTTAAGCAGCAATAATGTTGAAATACTGTTTCCTGGTGGACTTCATCGGCGTCTCTCATAGCTGCTGAGGAATTCTGGACTGCTGTTCTTTCCGGTTTTTTGGATGTTCCCGTCTTCACGGCTCTCTGGAGGTCCCACCACAGCATCCCAACCAGGTTCAGGTCTGGACTTCCACCGGGTCAGTCCAAAACCTCTATTTTTGATCATTCTGATGTGGATCTGCTGCTGTGTTTTGGATAATTTTCTGTCATATGACGGTCAAGGAAGCATCCAAGTCCACTCTCTAGTGTTCATCAGGAATTCTGTAAATGGACAACAGAGAGATCAGTTTACATTTAAAACTCACTTTCTGGTGTTCAGCTCAGTCACCAGCCAGAGGATTAATTAAGGGCTGCATGCAGACAGATTAGTGAGTTTGGTCTCAGCTCTTCGTTTTCACTGAGGACGAACTGAAGAAGCCACAGCCAGCAGAACATAAAACCCAACTGACAGACAAATAACCGCCATGGGGGACTGTTTGCACCCACGCGAGATAGAAGAAAAGACCCAAACAGATTTAATGGTTAGTCCAAGTATTACATAATGCCATTAAATATTGGACTAGTCCCCTTATTATTATTATTATTATTATTATTATTATTATTATTATTATTATTATTATTATGGGCATGCACTACAATAATCAAGCAAGCATAGCAATTCAACCTTTTACTAACATAAAAAAAGAAAACACCCCCCAAGAACCTCCCTGAAAATAAATTGAGAAAAAAAACACCCGAAAAAATAAGAAAAAAAACATTTTTACAATGCGAAAGGTTCTGGTTGTTTTCACCCCGAAAATAACCAGAACTTCACCCCCTGCGAATGGTCCATTAACCAACCATCCTCTAACCGTCCTCCAACCGTCCTCAAACCAGCTCTCACTGCATGGGTCAGAAGTGCCACGGCAAAGATAACGAATACTTTCAGGAACCGCAGAGAAAGAAAGACAGAGATCCTGTTGGTTGGCAAACACAGTTGTGGTGATATATTACATCACCACAACCCCCCCAAGGCTCACTGCTCATAAAATGCAAAAACGTGTACATTTATCTCCCTGTGATCAAACCTTTGTTTTGCTTCGTTCGACTGCCGGACGTCAGTCACCAGAGAGGGATCAAGCCCGTCTACCCAGAACGCCAAGATTTCATTTAATAGGAAACCAGATGTGCATCTGAATCACGTTTTATCCACAGAACACCCAGCGCCGACCTGTCCCCTCCCTGCCTCTTTTTTTCTTAAACCCTTCACGGCGTGATGAAATTGACTTCTGAGTAAATTAAACATGAATACTGGTCTTCTAGTACTCAGACACCTTCACGAGAGAAAGGAGATTCATAAATACGTTCAAATACAAACCTTTGTCTCCAGAGTGTCCGATATAGATTGTACAAATTTAGTTTTCAAGTGTTTGGCTGGACGCTCGTCTCCAGAGGCAACGGGCTCAAATTAAAAACTAATAAAGACATCCAGAGGATCCTCCACATGCAACCAGACTTATGTTAGAGCTTCATACAATTAAAAGATAGTAGAAACAAAAATTATTCAAAGAACCACAGTAATTAGCTGGCTGGATCCAGACCTGCGGTTCCTCCACAGACCACCAGGTTCTGGATCCAGACCTGCGGTTCCTCCACAGACCACCAGGTTCTGGATCCAGACCTGCGGTTCCTCCACAGACCACCGGGTTCTGGATCCAGACCTGCGGTTCCTCCACAGACCACCGGGTTCTGGATCCAGACCTGCGGTTCCTCCACAGACCACCGGGTTCTGGATCCAGACCTGCGGTTCCTCTCCAGACCACCAGAGGCGGAAATCCCGAGCCAGGAAGAGGAAAGCATCCGGGTGAGCTGTCTGCTGCTCACTGATGGGTTGGTACAGGTCCATTCAGAACATCGCTCCTGCTGCTCCTGCACATGTTAGATGTTCTGGAGATAAAGAGGCCGGACTGAGATGGTTTGGACGTGTACAGAGGAGAGACAGCTAGTTTACTTGGAAGAGGATGCTGAGGTGGGAACTACCAGGCAGGAGGCCTAGAGGAGGACCAAAGAGGAGATATAAGGATGTAGTGAAAGACGTGTGAGAGACGAAGATGCAGAGGTGGGTGGAGACGGATGACTTCCTGCGACCACCGCTGAAGGGAGCAGCCGAGAGGAAAAGAAGAATACGGTGTTTGTCATTAGGGGGTTTCAACATGTGGATGGATGCAGTCTTAGCTTAGTTTTGAGTGTCCGAGCAAGGCGCTGCAACTCAACAGGTGAGCGCAATTGGACTGATAACAGCTCGAGCCAGAGACACGTGCACCCGCTTGCAGACACACCTCTCGGCAGATCAACACAACACTTATAATTAATGAGTGACTCAGATTCAAACACCATCTGTAATTGTTTAGAGTTGTTTGATGGGAAAAAGGTTTTCTTTAGGAGACTATTTTTGTTAACTGTAAGTTACTAATTTAAATTTTAAAAAGTGTTTTCTTTGGTAGATTATTATTTTTTTGTTAACTCTGTGAGTGACTTAGACTCATTTTAGTTATTGTTAAGAGTAGAGTAGTATGATTAGGAAAAAAAAATTCTTTGGTAGGCTATTTTTTTTCTCTACTACATTTGTAATTTTACATTGTGTTACCGGTGTTTTCATGTACCAACATGCAATTATGTTGACTTGAGTTATATTGATATTTGATTGATGTAAAAAAAAATATCCGGCCCCCTTAAAGGAGCTGTATGTAAGAGCAATAATAAAACGAATCATAAAATGACCCCGATATGTCAACAGACATTTAAAAATCATGTTAATTTCAAATACTTATGTCACTGACAACAGCACTCAAGCCAGGATATTCCAGTTTAAAAAGAGGAGTTGCAGCCCTCAACTGATGTTTATGTTGTCATTTTTTGTTTTGGCCTGAAGCTCCACCCTCCACCTATCTCCCAATCACCAAGTCAGTATTGTTTCGGCATCCAGGTTGCCAGCTCGGCTCTAATTATCGCAGCCATGGCAGCCTACGTTCCTGCTGCATTCTGCAGCCTACCTGGCAACCTCTGGTCGGGGGGAGGAGGGGGAGGGTACACGCCGCTCAACAATATTTTGAAAGTGACTGCAGTACCAGTTTTGGACATTTCTTACAGACGGCTCCTTTAAAGTCTCATTTGAAGGAATGCGGCCCTCTACCTAATATGAGTCTGACATCTCTGGCCTAGACGTTTAGCAACAAAGCGCAGCGTTGACGGAGTCAAACTCACCTGAAGTGGATCCCAACAGCCAGTTTCAGCAGCACATTTAAAGACAACTTAGGTCGACAAAAGGATCTGCGCGGCTCTGTGACATCACAGACTTAACTCCACGTTGCTGGATGTCAGCAGTCAGCCGTCTGACAGTATAAAACTTACGTTGCTGAGATCCTTGGAGCTGCCGTTTCCCAAGAGCCTTTTAAACCGTCATCAGGCCTCTTAGTTTTCTGAATGCTGAAACTGAAATGACTGAGTGACACGTGAAAGACTCTGAAGACGTCTGCTTTTATCCGGCGTATCCATGCCTGGCTGTCATCCTTGAGTTTATCCTTCTGCCAGTGATTTTCCTTTGAAGAGCTGTAATTGTCAGCTCCATGTCGAGCCTTTCAGACTTTGAGCTTAATATATTTATTTATGACAAATAAAGCCGTGTTTATGGCGATAAAGCCGCTTCGCAGGCCTCCACACGAAGCTGGTCTCTCATCAGGACTGCAGACGGACGGTTTGTTCTTGTGCTCGCTGCACGTTTGGTCAAAAGAGGCACTTCATTTCTAAAGAGAGACATTTGAACAAAAGCAGTTGAACTTTTCCCGTCTATTTTTAATTGTCCTGTGTTTTGATCTGACAGCTTCTGCTGCGTAGGATCCGTTTGGACAGAAAGAAATGCTTGAATCCAGGTGAAATGTAATGAAATTGTGAACATGTAGCAACCCAAGCAACAATTTTCAGGGTTTTATAAAATTGCAAATGAGGTCCCATTGCCACTTGCAAACAGTCTCTGTCTTACTCCACAAAATGAGAAATCCAACCTGCTATCGAGCGCAAAATTGGCACCTGCATGACGAGAATAAACATTAGGAGAAGCTTTATAAGCTACCCCCGATGTCGGAAACACTCCCCCGACTGTCAATCATCCAGGAGCCCAGAGACGTAATTGACGCGAGTTGACTCGCCTTTTTGCCCCCATCGTTTACTCAGTGCAGTAATTACTGACGCGGTAATGTTGGGAGGCAGCTGCAGAATGCAGCAGATGATTTATGTTGCTCGTTAAATTCACCACAGAATTGGACAAACCTGCGAACTCTTTCATAGGTTTGTGAGTTTGGCTTCGGAGCCCATTATTCCGAGGCTTCATCGCTGACGTTTGCCAGGAGCTCCTCCGGTGTGGATCGGCTGAAAAAGCCAGGGAAGCAGTTCAGAATTCTTCCAAGTTCAAGTCCGCTGGGTTCTGCTGGACATCACGCGACGGAGTCAAGCAACTATCGGTCCCGCTAGTACTCAACTGGAGATGCGCTCGTCCTGGTTTCAGCTCTGGCTGCAGTAGTTTCAGATGTTGTCTTGGTAGCGACATTTGAAAAAAAAGATGTTTGGACAGAGTTGTTCAGAATGAGTGGTTCCTGGACCCCATACTGGAACGATAATTTGCTGCAATTTCTGTTACAATGACCAATGCTAAACATTTATCAGCTCCAACTCACCAAAACATGGTTTATTTGCTCTGTTGCTACGTCTGAGCCAGTAGCGGAACGAGTCAGAGGCGGGCCGGGGGGGGCGGAGCAAAGGACCGGGCCCTTTAAACACAATGAAGATTGTCAGTTTTGGCGTAGTTCATTAATAAAAAGTAAATGAATCAGTGTGAGAGTTTTTTTTCTCAGCACTTCCTCCTGAGAAGACGTGCGGCTATGAGTCTGATTATAACATTATTATCACTGAGTCGTCTCCACCTGTGACAGGCTGTCACAGGTGGAGACGTGCGCTGCAGTGTCAGTGACACCTGTGATCACCTGTCAGTGATATATATATATAGGCTATATAACGTCGGACCCTGACATAATTTTGAAACCCACTCGCCTTAATTCTGTATTAATGCAGTTTAATGTCCCAGGCTTACTCACCACTATTTGAAGGGCACGCGACGTGCCTTGCGCTCCGCGAACTCATCCACTATGTGCTGTATATCCAATTTCCTCACTTGATCATTTTCTATGGACAACATGGCCAGTCCACTCAGTCTCTCCTGTCCCATCGTGCTCCTCAAATAGTTTTTGATCAGTTTTAGCTTGGAGAAAGACCGCTCGGCGGTTGCAACAGTGATGGGAAGAGTCAGAAAGAGCATGAAGGCTGCGCAAACCTCGCTGAATGTGGAAGTCACCGCTGGATGGTTTACAATCAGCACCTTGGCTAGATCCGTGACAGTTTTTTGCTTTGGCATAATGTCCCTGAAACATGTCCTAAAGGACAGCAGCTGGCCAGGGAAGCTGGGAGCGATATCCCGACTGTAGTGGTCAGTAAGCCGCCGGGCAGCTCGTCATCCTGTGCGTGCTGCAGTGTGCTGGTGAATGGCCTCGAACAAGTTTGCAGTTCCAAATAAGCTGCTGAATCTTCGGGACAGTTGCTGGATGATTATATCCAGGCAGGCATTAAAAAAGTTTACTCTAAAATTGCTCTCTGCGTCAGTGAGGCGGCTGTCTTTAGAGAGTTCATCAAAGTGACGCTTAATTTTTCTCGCCCTGCTTCTTTCAAACTGTGTTTGACTGCCCCATTTAGTGGCTAGAGCAAGAGAGGTGGACTTGACCTCATCAAATTGCTCCCTGTACTCCATCAAAACACTGACAGCATTTTTCAGCAGAGTAGATGCTTTGAGGATATCAGTGTCTTTCGCTTGCAGCAACTGCGAGGCAGCGTTTACGCACTCCAAAATCTTGGTCTGCACGTTGACCAAACATATGAATGAAAATTTGCTTATGGCATTCTTGAGGGCACTTGCTTCATCACGCTCATCTTTTTTGTCACTTGTAAGGGATAGTTTGATAAGGGCCTTCATAATGTCTCCATATCTGTGCCTCAACGCAACACGCGCATCGTGGCGAGAGGACCAGCGAGGACATAAGCGCTTTAATGTAATATTTCTGCTCTCTAGCGTCATAAACTCACTGAGCAATGCCCATCGTTTAATACTGTGACCAAAAAAGTTGTATAGTGTCTCTACAGTATCATAGAACTGCTTCACTCCAGGGACGTTTTTAACAGAGTCGTTGAGTGCTAAATTGAGATTATGAGCTGCGCAATGGACATAACGGGCAAGGGGCTCCTTCTCCGCTATTCTTGCTTGTACACCTGAATACACACCACTCATATTAGCGGCACCATCATATCCCTGTCCGCGACATTTCAAGAGATCTATTTTGTTTTTCTCTATAGAGCCCAGGATTTTGCTCTCAAGCTCTGAAGCTGATGAGCCCGCAGTTGCTTCAAACCCCAAAAAAAAAATCATTGACTTGTATATCTGTAGCAATGTCCGTGTCATTCTTAAGAACAGTTACATAACGGTAAACCTGGCTCAACTGGTCTACCTTTGACACATCCTGCGTTGTGTCCATGATAATAGAGTAAAACGGGGCTTCGTTTATTTCATTAATTAAGTCGGCCTTCACACGTTGAGATAAGATGTAAATAATCTCATCTTGAATCTGGTGACTTAGGTACTTCACTGATCCTTCTGGTCAGTTGATTAGCTCTCTCAAAATGGGGTCATAGCGAGCTAATAATTCGATTATGGACAAAAGGTTGCCAGCATTTCCCTGACCAAGAACTTCTCTGTGTCCCCTGAATGCCAAGTTGCATGAAGCTAGGGTCAGTGTTACATTTACAATGCGCTCTACGACCTGTCTCCAAAACAGAGCTGCATTGCGCACATTCCTCTACATTTCAGCGTCTATTGTGCCATTGAGTTTCCACTGCTCATAGATTACGCATGCACCAATATGTATTTGAGTAGATTCATGCTTCTCAATTTTGGAGGAAAGGTGTTTCCAGTCTTTTATTCCGTTTACCCACGCATTGTTATAGTAAGGTGCATTTCGGTTGGCAAAAAGCCAGCAAGGCTCGCAGTAACAGCAGTCTAATGTGGGTGAATAGCACAACCAACTGCGTGCCAATTTCATCCCGGCTTTAGTGGTGGAGGTGTAATCATTTTCCGAAAAACAACGATTGTCTTTATCGGTGGGAAATTGACTTTTGGGTTTGCATGGGCCCATCTTAAGGATATATCTTTTGATATTGGCGTCCTCGATATTTTCCGGGAAATTGGCCCGATCAGTTGGAAAACTATGCAGAGGAAGGTTTTCAGCATTTATGGTCTGAGATTCACCCGTGCCGTGATGAGGAGACCTGCTGCTTTCAGTGCCCGATACATCCACTTGTAGCGCGGGTGAGGAGGGGGGCTGCCGCCGTTCAAGTGTTGGGTCTGGCGCCTCTTTGGAGCAGCTTGGGTCCCTATCCTCATCACTCGGGTCTGGTTTCTCTCCTTTGGAGCAGCTTGCCGCTGCTGGGTCTCTATCCTCATCGCTACAGCTGTGAGAGGCATACAATTAAATCAGCTAGGCGGCTACCGCATGAGAATCAACAATTTAGGCTGCTTTTCTCTCACATTTCCTTGGTGAAAGTGTCTGTGACTGCCAGTATTGTACCTGTTAATTTGGATCCCTGACTCCGATGCAGAAGAGGTTTTTGGCGGGCCACTGCCAACAAGGTCAGCTTCATCTCTGACCGGAGGATTAGGACGAGCAAAGAATGAATGTAACTTGGGCAGTTTAGCTCTTTCCTGCTCCCTTTTTCCCTTTTCTTTGCATTTGTCGCTCCACTTTTATGCTTATAGGCACTTCCACTCATAGTTATGCCTGCCGTGCACCTTGCTTGAGCTCTGTTTACAAGTGAGCGATGATGACATTGTTGATGACGATTTTAGCCGCGACTTACTGTGATACTTTTTTTTAAATACATTTTTAAATTTACTTATTTATTACTGGGCCCTTGTAAATATGATAGGGCCCGACCGTCACATCTAAACGAAATGAAATAAAAATAAATTAAAAAAAAAAAAAAAAAAACATCAACAGCCAGCCCGGGCCCCTAGAGACTCGGGCACGGGGGCAGCCGCCCCTCCAGCCCCTCCTGAAGCCCCGCCTTGTCTGAGCTACATATAGGAAGTAAACAGAAGGAAACTCTGCACTGCAAGCTACAGTCCTGCAGAAAGAAACCAATGCTCCCGCCAAGCAGCTGTATCCAATTACAGAGCGACACGCTGAAAAGCATGCAGAAGTATAACGTAGGTGACGTGCGTAGCCTACGTGTAGCTCAAGGTAATGTCAGTTAAGCTAAAGAAGCTAGTTTGTGGCATAGACCAAGCCCCAACCAAGTTTCTGTGCAGGTCCTCGATTGGCCGCTAGAGACTGCGATAGCCAGTCAGTTTCCATCTAAATGAATTGTTGTTGCAACCAAGCTCAACGCGGAAGTTTGATGGTTGGTGCTTGGCGGAGGTTTGCGGTAGCTGAAGTGAGGTGGGCGTGTTCCAGGGTTGTTTGTTCTGCCCATCTTTGTATTGGGCGGAATCAGAACAGAGAGACACAGATATATATTATCAAAGGTCCAAAAGAGCAGATTATTATTAGTATTAATGATCGTTAACTGGAGAACTAAGAGTTCTACGTACATATGACTGATACCTGGTCAGTTGGTGGACTACAGAGACCACTATGTACACAGGTCGGATGGGGGGGGGGCTGCAGGTCAACATGCAGCTGCTGAAGCTTTGGCCCGCAAACATACACGGAAGAGAAAAGAAGGGGGCAGACCAGCACAACAAGAACGATGGACAACAATGATGGTGATGAGATACTTAATAATTATGATAATAACTGAGGGTTGATCTGAAAAAGGGAAGTTCAACCACATACTGACCAAGTACGTGTAAATATCTGACTTTCAAAATAAAATCTCGAATTTTTCTGACATTTTATGAATGAGAACTATTTCGGGAACTTTCCCCAGTGACACGGTACCGGTTCTGACACTGATGGTATCAGATGAAGGTTTTGATGGCTGTGTGTTGTGATAAGGACGTACAGCACCCCCAGTACCCTCGAACGGACGCCTCCTCCGCGCTCCACCACCCCTCATCTGTACAGACCTTGGCTCACATTTCTCTCTAGGATTTGATTTGCACTCAGTCTTTCAGACGTCCCCACGACATTGGTCCTCCTAAATCATTTAAAAACCCATCAGGATAATCGGACCGCCTAAACATGGAATTATGAACCATAAGTGTCCTGACGCCGCGTCCCTGAACCACTTGAAGTGGCTGCAGTCTAAAACCACGCCCACAGTGGACATCCGTCTACTCATTACCTCCAGACCCACCCAACTATCCATCTACCAACCCACTCATCCATCCATCCATCCATCCATCCATCCATCCATCCACCATCTACCAACCCACTCATCCATCCATCCACTCATCCACCCATGCATCTAACCACCTCCTCATTCACCCACCCAACCAACCATCCATCTACCAACGCATCAATCCATCCACCCATCCATCCATCCATCCATCCATCCATCCATCCATCCATCCATCCATCCATCCATCCATCCATCCATCCATCCATCCATCCATCCATCTACCAGCACACTCATCCATCCATTCATCCATCTACCAGCCCACTCATCCATCCACCCACTCATCCATCTATCCATCCATCTATTCATCTATTCACTGTTGTGGCACAGACGGGGTGCTGGTTCAGTTATCAAAGAGTTATTAATGATTGTCGAAGGACAATCATTAATAATTAATAAAGTAGATTATCAAATTGAATCATCAACATTTATTAATCAAGACAGGGCACCACCTGATGTGATCAGGAAAATGATAACTAAACCGCAAAATCAGTCTCAAAATAAGTTCAGAATAATAGTGAAGGGGAGGGAGTCTGAGCACATACCTTTATAACCAGCAGTTGTGACAAATATGTGTGAAATAAGCACAAACAACTTCTCTCATTCAAATTAATCAGAATTTATTTACACAAGTGTCAAAAAGATGGTAAAACAACACTTTGGATAAATTCTGATGGCTAAACTACACAAAACAACAACTAACTAAACATAAACACAAAACTTCCGATCATCCGCGTGTGTGTGTGTGTGTGTGTGTGTGTGTGTGTGTGTGTGTGTCTCAGAACAACGTTACATCACGTGGACATATAGCCAAGATGGCAGACCACGCCACGTCACGTGAACCAAAAGGAAAATAGTGGACAACGTTACTTAGACCAAAAGGAAAATGGCAAAACAGCGCCATACAAGCTTAATAAAATGGCGGACCCCTTCACAACACGTGGACCAAACAAAATAGCAAGATAACGTCACGTGGATCTACCATACACGTGATGGGCTGAGACAAAGGAAAAGATGGCTGACCAAATCACGTGGTGACTGGGTTGTGCGCTGTTTAACTATGGGGAAGGTTTCTCCACCCAGGTTACCGGGAGTGTTGGAGGCCTAGTGGTCTACGTGCTAACGTGCCCGTGTGGGTTAGTGAGAAGTAAGAAAGAACAGTCACAGTAAAATACACATGTAACGACCGCCGGTCTGCATGAGAGACCGTCGGCGCCACACAAAAATAAGCAAACAACACTGTAGATAATCACGCCAGCAGCTGTGGGAAAAACAGGCGTGATTTCTAACTGCCGGTAGCCTATCGTCCTACGGTTTTCCACTCAGGAGCCAGGGTCTGAGGTTGAAACCACCACCCCTGCTCTAAGCTTTGATGGGAAACCGTAGTCCGAAGAGTAATCACGTAACAGACGCAACAGTCGCCGGTCTGCATGAGAGCCTGTCAGCGCGTTACACAGTAATATACAAAGCAAACAACCGTAAACAAAATCAACGCTAACCGGTTTAAACTAACTCTGCCCAGACACAAGCCTCTTACTGTGGGTTGGTTTGGAGTTGTCAGCGGCGTGCTGAGGGTTTTAGAACTCTCGGTTCAGTCCCGGTTTCCGAAAGCACTGGCTTAACGCTCCCACTGATAAGTAGGGTCGGCTTCCGTTTTTTCCTCTCTGCCCGACTTTGAGAACAAAAGAAGACAAGCAGCGTTGCGGGAAGCCGGGCGATTCCCCTTTACCAGTGGTCCCGACTGATCACGGCTCCTCTTGCGCACGGGCCCCGTCCCTGTTGTCGGGACGTCGCGGGTAAATCTGTTTACCGCTAGTGAGTACGTGGATCGCACGTCCACGTACTCGGAGTCAGCTGGTGGGGTGCTACTGGGCTGATGCGCGGTCGCGCTGATTGAAGCTGGGTCCTCGCGAACCGCAACAGTCCCTCGTGCAAAGAGGGACGCGGAGCGGAGAAGAGTCGGAGACGGAAGTCCACTCGGAACGAAGTCGCTGACGGGAAGCAATATCGGGAGCGCGAGCAGCTGATCGTTACGCTCCGCAGGTGATCCTGGTCGAGAACGGCCCTTTTTCCTCGGCTCTGGAGGGGGAAAACGACCTGGAGCAAAAGCGAGCCTGAGGAAAAAGAGAAAGATTTCGGGGAGCCCCCGCTTTTTATCCACCGGGGACGCGCTGACGTCAGCAGCGCGCGCGGACCAGTTCACTGTCCTTTACTGTACGTGCATCATCTCATGCGCACCTTTTCCTGGCCGCACCCCCTCAGCGGACTACAGACCCCCCGCCGGGCTTTGGAGTTTTTCCAAATTCCTTTGTTCTCAAAGCCCTGCGGTCAGGTGTCATAAACTCAAGGCTGGTTTCAGCCCGAGGCCCCAGAACTGTTCATATAATCACACATTTCACATAGTTCACAACCACATAGGACTGTGGCCCAACACCCCCCCCTTAGGTCCGATGACTGGGATGCCGGTCGTAGTCATTGGAGCTAACAACGGTGTCACAGTCCATGTGTTATGCAGTCCAGTCCTGGTTGGGGTAAAGCACCTGAAAGTTCAGAGGTCAGGCACAGTGCCGACTGGAGGCTCGGTCCGGACAGAGTCGAGGCAAAGTCTGGGCAGACCAAAACCATCTATTCTATACGAGGCTGTGGTATAAGATTACTTATCCACTTCCTCATCCAACCGCCCACCCAACTACTTATCCAACGATCCATCCACCCACTGACCCACCCCCTCATCCATCCACCAATCTACCCATCCACCCACCCATCCATCCACCCACCCATTCATCCATCTCCTGCCACCTCCAGCTCCTCCAGAGGGGTATCCAGGTGTGTCAGGCCATCAACTTCATGCCGAGTCTCTCCTGTGTGTCTAAGGGTCAGTCCAGACACCCTGCAAAGATTACCCCCAGTTGAAGGTGGGAGCGTAGGTGGCCTTGCCTCTTGGCTCAACACCACAACATCCCCGTTACTGCAGATCAGGTGACTAAAACCTCAGAGCTGAGATGAACATTAACACATGACACAAAGACTAAGTAGACATTTACAGTTTCTACTTTGGGAGTACATTGCAGCCACGCTTTGCTTCTCTAATCCATCCGGACTGATGATGGTCTGCCGCTTTCAGGAGAAGCTCACAGAGAGGTTCTGATTTAACTTCACAGCCATTCAGAAACGATTATTCTGTGGTCCGGGTCAGCCGCCCTGAAGGCTTGTCGGCTGAATCATGGAGGGGCCTCGAAGGGGCCCACCTAGGGGCCACATATTCTCTTTTCTCTGTTGCTTCGTTGTTGAATAACTAATGATTTTTTCTAATGAGACCAGCTCAGATCAGATGATTTTGATGTTTTCCCATCAAACATGTACGAATACCTTCACGGACCGATTATCTCACTCCTCGGTTTTTTCAAACATGCGGTCTTGAGAGGATATTGATTAGAATCAAATGATTTGTTTTTGTTCAGCTTGGCTTTAATCAGGCTGTGCAGCCGCGGCGGGTTTCAGTCTGCTGTAGGAAGTTTCACAAGAGCCCCCAGGTCAATATGATGGACAGAAGTTTACACGCCGACATGCTGATGTGGGACCAATTATGACCTTCTCTCGCTGGTGGAGACAAAAACAGAACTAAAATAAATCCTGGACTTGAATCTAACGGGGCGGCACAGACACCGCCCCTGATGAACGATTTGTGTGCTGCATTTAAACGCTCCGGAGCGAGATCTGCTCATGCATCTGCAGCAGTTTGGTCCTGTGTTACATCGACGCCTCAGCTCTGTGAGGTTTCCTCCACAGAACTTCACTTGGGCACGTGAGATCATCGTCCTCTTACACGACCCAGGTTTAGATGCATTTCTGGACACATGACATCACAGCTGTGCTCTTATAACAGCTTCTGTGGCTGGAAAACAAACCCTGACCAGCATCCCTCCACCGCCGTGCTCTTCAGTGGGTCTGAGGTGGTTCTGCTGGTTTTCTCCAAACTTGGTTCTGGACGTGAAGACCAAACATGTCCACGTTGGTCTCATGTGTCCACAGGAGAAGTCTGCTGGCTTGTTCAGATGCAGGTTTGTGGACATCAGTCCTGCTTCCAGAAGAGGTTTCCTCCTGGAGACCATTCCAAACCACCCGTCCTGGTTCAGTCTTCTTCCAACTGATGGTCAGGACGCGGACTTGAGATGCTCGGTCGTTCATCAAGGGCTGACGGCTGAAGCTCCAGCCGACAACTTACCATCTTAAATCCTATAGAAGCAGCAAGGTGGTACTTAGTACTGCCCTTGTTTTTATTAATTGATAAGGAATAACATGGTGCAAAAAAGTCTGATTCTGTTGACCGAAGTTGTATTTGTCTGAAAGTGTGAACTGTGGAAATTTTGCGGCACGTCTGCTGGGAAACCGAGGAATTAAAAAAGGCACAGGTCATTAAACCCCAGGTGGTGCAGCTGCAGCAATAATCCCGTCAAAAGACCGAACCCTGAGACAACATGCTCCGATTTACCGCCCTTTTTTTTTCCTGATCCAGCCAGCTGCTTTAGCGGCCGCATCTAATCCCGCTTCTCTTTCAGACGTTGAATTCCTCCGAGTCATTTGACTTCTCATCAGAGTCAAATGATGGGATGAAGAGATGAGAGGAACCCTGTCCACGTGCCTTCTCAACGTTTTTGTCCCATCCCTCTCTTTGAATATATCGCTCCCTTTAAGGCGGCATCCCAGGAAACTATCAGCTGATATTTATGTGTTTGTTGGGTTTTTTGTGTTGGTTTTTGGGGGGCGTTTGGACAGATTTACAAAGATCTTACAAATACTGTCTTTTCCCACCTCTGATTGGATGATGACTGAAGTGAGGTGGATTTGGGAACCGTCCATTGATTATATTGGCTGTGAAGATTCCACCGAGGTGTCAATTATCCTGATCCATCATAGTTCATGAGATATGTCCTTGGACAGATCCAGGTCTTAGACACAAACAAACCCAAATCGCTTGTATTTGGAAGGAATTCAAGCATTTAGTTACATTTACAGCAAATTAAGTCAGTTTTACTGGAAAACCTTGGCAATGCCAGTTTAACCAAATGTGGTAGAAGTCCGTCTAAACATTCGTCTTCAAAAACGTCTCCATGATGGGAGAAGTGGTTCTGGAGATGATGTCTCCACCATTTAAATGCATGAACCCGGACAGATGTGAGCAGTAAAAGCCTTCGCTTTAGTCCACTCGGACCCGTTAACGGGTGAGCTCAAGTCCAGCTTCTGCTGGACCTTCACATGAGTCGACTTTGGTTTGAGTGCACATTTATCCACGCTGCTGAAATCAGACTGAGCTGGACGGATCAGACTTCATACCTTCGTTGTTGTTTAAAGGTTAGTGATGTGGCGGCTCCGGGGCCCAGAACCGCCCCCTCAGCTGAGCTGGTACGGGCCGAACACGGAGGTTTATTTACAGTCTGGTCAAACCCATGACAACTGTACTGGGGACTTTGTTTGTACCTCATCAGGTAAAATAATATAAAGTAAGACGTTCATGGTCAATTAGGGGCGTGGACTTTTGATTGGCAGCTGTCAAAGCCAGTGATCACCTGTCGTTATTCTTCAGCTTTTGGCTTTGACACATCTGAGCTGTGAATACGGACCGATCAGAATATCAGAACACCGATATTTTAAGGAGAATATGCCGTTGTTACTTCGGCTTCACGGCAGATCTTCCCAGCGGAGCGGCGGTGCCAGCAGGTTGCCCGGCTACCAGAAGTGGGAGGTAACCAAGTACAAACACTTTAATACTTAAGTCGATTTTTCAGGTACTTTGAGTATTTGTTTAGATTTTTTTCTACTTCAAACACAAAAATCCATATCTTCTACTCCTGACATCATGAAAACAGGCTTGATACTTTTCCAACCACCACAGAAGACGACGACATAAAAGACGCTACTGGCTAGTAGAGATGGGAATTGATAAGATTTTTACGATTCCGATTCTGCTTAACGATTCAGTTCTTTATTGATTCTCATTTTGAAAAAAAAAAAAGAACAACAATGATGCAAAATGGCGCTAATATGATAGTAAGTATTCGTTAGTTAATTAGTTAACTGCAGTATTATTAGCCAAGGACATGCTAACGTGGCTGCTGCTGGGTTGAAAACTACCGGCGTTGGTCCGGAGCGGCTCGAAAACACGACATTCATTGATCGTTATTAGCTGTTGGTCGTATTACTTCCCTTTGAGGAAATATCCACTTGGCAGGTATTGCAATCTTTTTACTGAAACGTGACCACATCTTCGAGCGTTTGTATCGCTTGGGCGCCATGTTTACTATTGACTTCTAGCTTATGCACATTGCGTAGCATGTTGCGTGATGACGTCATTCGTGACCACTGGAATCAAACAGGGAAAATTTGAAAAAGGCAAAATTTGAGGAACTGGTTCTCGATTCATGTCCCTACTGGCCAGCGATGGAGGATGAGCGAGAGTCCGTGTTACGATGGGAGGAAGTGAGGGATCCAGGGAGTGTTCTCCAGAACCACAATGTTACAGCCGATTCGGAGCGAGGAGTTCCCATCCACGGCTCAACTGAAGGAACTGTTCGATGATTGACACAAGGTGGGCGTGTGCCAAGCGGTTTTCCAAGCCCCTTTGCAACATGTGCAGAACGAGGGAAAAGAGGCTTCAGAGACACGGCCAGAAGACCAACGGGTAACGTCTGAGCTCTGGTGCCGTTACAGCCGCCGTCCTTCTGTCTCGCGGGCAGGACTCATGGCGTCACCAGAACCGGCCCCCACAGAAGACTCTCTGACTCTGATTCCTGCTCTCTGCTACTTCCCAGCAGACCAGACTTCGGTTGGATGACACCGCGGCTCTAGCCTGGGTGCCATCTCAGTTTTTAACAGTAAACTGAAAATTATTCGCTGTAATGAACAAAAACGGCAACAAACAAGGGAAGTAAAGTAATTTCATATCGGCGGGATTTCAGGTCTCCATGTTCCTGCCTGCGTCGCTTGTGTGTGAAGAGAAAATGGGTTTCACGCTGAGAAGAGGGGGCTGCTTCTATAAACAGTTTAAATGGAGTTCTGTCCTACTTTCACTTTGGGTTTTAAATTAGCTCAGAAAGAAAAAAATGCTTCCAATACAAGAGCTGCCAAATACGGGAAGTGTAAAATGTAATTATGCCGCTGAATGCAGAGCAGGATTGTGCTTCTGCCACCAGTTAAAAGCTGCTCTCAGTGTTTCTGCCGTTGTTTTATTTAAATATAGTTTGGTGGTATTGTCCTTCCTCAGGGTGTCCGTCGTTCCAGCTCGGTGAAATGATTCGCACTGCTGCCTCACAGCAAGATGGTTCCTGGTTCCACTCCCAGGCCCGCAACAGTTCTCCCTGTGCTTGGGTGGCTCCGGACCTGCAGGTCCTCTACCGGCCACTAGGGTCTGGATCCAGACCTGCAGTTCCTCTACTGACCACCAGGGTCCAGCGTCCGTCACATCAGCTGATTAGCACTTTTCCACAAACTTACCATGACATCACAGTGCCATGGCAACGCCAGACGCCTCTCATTGCCTCTCCTCAGAGGTTCCCCAAGGCTCTGTACTGGCCTCCTTGTGGACACAGCTTTGTTGGTCCTGCTCGTCTGATCACATGGGTTCTTAGAGACACCCAGACCAGCCCACAGCCAGTCCCGGTAGTCTCTCAGTAACAAAAACCAAATCTCTTTTCTTTGTAATTACGACGACTTTGCTCTGCTAGTCCTTTGTTCTCAGTTCAGAAGTCAACACAGGGTTAAGAAGCACAAGTGATGACCAGTGTTGGGACTAACGCGTTATTTAGTTACGCGTTACAGTAACGCCGTTACTTTTGCGGTAACTAATACTCTAACGCATTACTTTTTAAATTCAGTAACGCAGTTACCGTTACCAAGGGTGCGTTACTCCGTTATTTCTGGCTACAGTGAAGCCTTTTTTCCCTGCACGCGGAGACCGGAGGAAATGTAGTGTGGATGTGTGTGTGCGTTCAAAAACATGACGCTCATGGCGTCATGTTTTTGTTTTGGTTTTTGTTAGTTTTACGTTGGATATTCGTTGGATATTCGACAGAAATGCCCCCAGAGCGAACGTCTGTCGAATATCCAACATAAAACTAACTTCACCGCGGTCATGGAGAGCCGAGAGACGGCGAGTTTCGCAACGTGGAGATATTAGCTGTGTCCCAATTGAGGGGCTGCGTCCTTCGAAGGCTGGATTTGAAGTCCGATTACGTCACAGCGCCGCACCGAAGGCTGTCCCATTTCGAAGCCTCCTTCAAATGCAGCCTTCTTTTCCGCTGTTTGAAGGATCCATCGGTTGTATCCTCCGTGGCCCACCATATCCCAAGATTCATTGCGCACAGTCAGAATAATATTTTTTTTATATAATTTTTTCAGAAAAATATATTATTTCCGCCGGCGCCGGCGGACACGCCTCTTTTCCTCCTCCAACAAAATGAAAAACAAAAAAAAACAAAAACAAAACTTCTGGCTCCATTTCTTTTTTTTTTCTTTTGGTTCTTTCTTTCTTTTCTATCGTGTTTTTTCTTTCTTTTTCTTTCTTTCTTTCTGTCTATCTTGCTGTCTGTCTATCTTTCTTTCTTTCTACTTTGTTTAGTGACGTTGGACAAGGGCGGGAACAGCTGGTGACGCAACCAGGAAATCCCCCACAGGCTAGACCGTCTCATTTCACCAGCGTCCGTCCAGCCTTCGGTACGGCCTTCGCGGTCTTCGAAGGCGTGGCCTACGAAGACCGCGTCCTCAGAAGGACCCAGCCCCTGAATTGGGACACAGGCGTCGTCATTACAGTAATCCCTCATTTTTCGCAGCGGTTACGTTCCAAAAAGAACCTGTGCTAAGTGAAATTCTTTTTACAATTAAAAAGGCTTCAAATTGCGGAGATCAGCACGGCCTCGCACGTATTACACTGCTCTTCTGACTGCGCCGCTGCACCCCGACTCTGTAGCGTCTTTTTCTCCTAAAGCCCGCGGTGCAGCTGTGTTTTTTCGAGAGAAGAAAATAGTTATAGGTCGTTTTGTCGCTGTCTTTCTTCTGGGCAAAAAGATTCTTATAAACCGACATGCTACCATTGATTATATTTGAGACTGTAATGAACGATTCATCAAAGGGTCCTGTTCCTGAGCTGCTGCTGAAGCTCATTGGCCATTCTCAGCTTGTTGCTAAACAACCAACGTTATTGACACGGGAAGTGAAGAAGCGGGGAGACTGTTTAGCCAATCAGAATGCAGAACACAAGGCACAGGGGCATTAATGGGAGCATTTAAAAAAAAAAATGTTATTTAAAGTAACTCAATAGTTACTTTTCATAGTAACACATTACTTTTTGGTCTAAGTAACTGAGTTACTAACTGAGTTACTTTTTAATGAAGTAACTAGTAATGGTAACTAGTTACTATTTCTCAGTAACTAGCACAACACTGGTGATGACATCACTATCGGCTCTGCCACCCGTCAATCAAAGGACAACACATCTAGCGATTGTTTTTTTAACCAGGCTGTAAATATTTTTAAATCAAACTGACTTAGACCCCGTCCACACGTAGCCGGGTATTTTTTAAAACGAATATTTCCCCCCTCCGGTTATAAAAAAATTTGCATCCACATTACATGGTTTTTAAAAAAAACCCCGTCCACACGTAACCGAAGATCTCCGTTTTCGACTACATTCATACGCATTCCAAACCTGTAGGTGGCATTATTTCCGGTTATTTCCCCAAATCCTACCCTATCAGAAGAGCCCTCTGTTGTCGTCACTTCCGCCTAAACAAGCAAAATGGCGCCAAGTTCCTTCGTTTGGACCGACAATGAAACAGAATTGCTTTTAAATATCATTTTGGAGTATAAAGTTCAAAAGACGCAGGAGAGCGTGGATTGGGAATCTGTCCAAAATAAATATGCGGACATATTGACACAATTTTTGGAGCAGTATCCCGCGGAGAAGACTAACGACTTCCCTCATGAGAGGGGCGAGTTAACGCGGAGTATCCTGACAACTAAAATCAAGGCTGTGAGGAGCAGATATCGTTTGGCTGTTGACAACGGACGCAGGAGTGGATATGGCAGAGTCGTTCTTCTTTATTTTGAGTTATGTGAACAGATATGGGGTGGTTCCCCCGCGACCACAGTCATCCTGTCCGGAATAGAAACACAGGACTTGAATGACAACGTCTCTGTTCTTGCTGCGTCATCCTCGTCCGCCGTGGAGCCATCCGAGGCTGCTTCGGATACTTCCCAGGAGAGCAGTGTGACACCCTTCCGGGCCCGAATTTCCTGCGCTGTCCTGCGGATGTGACGTCACATGACGTTCTCCTGTGCCGGCTTCGCTGTTGGCTGCAGTAACCCCGACGGCCGTCGTAGCGCTAAGTCTCATTTCTTATTCTTGCCTCAAGCTCCTTTAAATGTTTATCACATGTTCTTGCGATAAATGTGAAGTGTTTACAGTTGGTTACAGGAGCTGAATTTAGGTTACTTTTTTTGCATTTAAGATGCAAACTTATTTTCTGTAGCATGTTTTTAAAATGCGTTCTTTGTTAAATCCTTTTTCCAAATTCTTTCATACTGAAATAATTTTTTTTTTTTTTAAAGAATATTTCATACATTTATAACACTGTTTATTCATGCTGTTTAGTATAGAAAGTGGTAATATTAGTTTTTCAACAGTTTTATTTCTGCAGCAATACTGACGGCAGTGACTCCGATACATACAATATGTTATAAATAATATCAGCCCCAGATAGGGACTGAATTAAACGGGTGATAAAAAGAAAAGATTGTGAGGAAAGAACGGAAACATCCTCTTGTGCTCTTTTTTGCCTAACTGTTCTTGCACATTTCCAAATGTTCAGTGACAAGTGCAATGTTTGTTTTAACAGAACTATAATAATAAAAAAATTTTGCCACTGCAGTAAAACAGCTTTGAAGAGTTTTCTTTGCTTTTTTCTGACAAAATTGTCCCCTTTATGGATCCAGATACTGGGTTAGGACTCTCCTGACCCTTTTCCCTTCAGCTGTCAAGCTGTCTCCTCTGACAACAGCTGGTTCTGGGTCTGGCTGGTTGTCTCTGTTATACCGAATGGCTTCAGCAACACAGTTGTCATCTATTGTGTCTTTGGAGGCATCGCAGTAATTGTGAAGCACAAAACACGCATAAATGACATAGGGCAGGTCATGTAGATTAATATCCATGGCTCTCCTCAAAGCTCCAAAACGGGCCTTTAGCCTCCCAAAGGCACATTCGATTACCATGCGCGCTCTGCACAAAGAAAGTCCGAAATACTGCTCCTGAACAGTGCTTCCTCCATTAGCATATTCCTTCATCAGGTATGGCAATAAGGGGTATGCGGGATCGCCCAAAATGTAAACTTGAATGGGTGCTTCATTGTCAACAATTTGTTTTGGACAAGGAGGGATTTTTCCATTTTTTAAAAAGTCATTGATGGTTGAGTTGGAAAAGACACGGGCGTCATGGACAGATCCTGGCCACTTCACTACCACATCCATAAAGCAGTATTTATAATCGCATGTTGCTTGGATATTTAAGGTAAAATTACCCTTTCTGTTCACATACTCAGTGGAATTTGCTGAAGGCTGCTTAATCCCCACATGTGTCCCATCCACTGCACCCATGCACTGAGGGAGGCCATGTACCTGTTCAAATTTTTCCACTTGTGAATGCACTGCACTTTCAGTTGTTGGTAGTTGTATGAACTGGGGTCCCAAGTGCACTGTTATGGCTCTACACACCTCCCTGACAATGTTTGAGACAGCCTGTCTTGACAAACCAAATGCATTGGCTGTTTTCCTTAATCTGCCCTCGTCAGCTAAATAGTAAAGCGTGCACGCAACTTTTTTGATCACACTGACGGGTGATCGCATGACCGTGGACCGCCCCTCGATATGAGGACGTAACATCTCCGACAGCGACAGGAGTGAGGACCGGGACATACGGAAATTTTCACGCCATTCCTCTGGGAGCACGACTTCAGTCTCAAAGTTTTCCCACCAGCTGGCAGTGCGTCCCTGTCTGACCCAAAAGCAGCGCCGACGATGACGTTGAGGTTCACGCCCACGGGGAGTGTCCAAGAGGTGGCAAATGACCGACCGCAGTCTTGTCCGTCGCCTCTGCTTTTGGAGCAGGAGTTGGAGCGTGTAAAATAAAAGAAGTAAACAACGCCTGCACAATAATTAGAGCCACCGCAGTTTTCAAGGCATTCATGTTTCTGTAGTTCTGTAGTAATTACAACGGTCGCTGTATGACGTCAGAGCAGATTTGTTGTTGTTTTGGCGGATAATGTGACGTTTCGAAAACGCAAATCTCCGGTTATGTGTGTCCACACGCATCTACATAAACGGAGTTTTCAAAAATCTTCACTTTGCCCGGAGTTTTTTTAAACCTTCGTTTATTTGCGTTTTCGTGTGGATGACAGGTCAAAACGTAGGAAAATATCTCCGGTTTAGCAGATATCCGCAGATATCCGGCTACGTGTGGACGGGGTCTTAATCAGTCCTTGATGACTTGTCACAGCGGCCGTACCTGTGTCTGCCTGAGGAAGCTGCAGGTTCTGGATCCAGACCCTGGTGGTCTGTAGAGGAACTGCATGTCTGGATCTGGACCCTGGTGGTCCTTAGAGGAACTGCGGGTCTGGTCAAAGCAGCTTGTTCGGAGCCAGTTTCATGTTTTTGAGTGTTTAGAAAAACATCTGATCTGGTTCTGGTTCTAGTGCATCAGGCCTGACGGGCTCCGCCGGCCTCTCGGGGATGTGATTGTTCCGCCTTCGTAAGAAAAGGTTTCAGCACAAACACGAATCTGACTGAACTCAGACGACTTTCACAGGAAACACGTTCAAACCCAAACAAGAAAGCAGAGACGACAGCAGCTTTGAAGTTGCCTGCAGGGAAGTTTTCTGTGAAGTGAAGTCTAAGGCTCCGCCCCCTCTCCAGGTTGTTGTAGCGCCTCGTTATCTCAAAACCCTCAAAGATAAACTTTAAAAAAGTTATGTTTCTTAAATTATTTAACAAATGGGTAATCCTTAACTGGGTCTCTTCTGGAAAACAGTCAGACCCACAACATTTCAAACAATTTGTTCCTAAAGACTCCAAACGTGTTTCTGCTTTTGCCTCATGGTCGTTTCCAACGAACCCGTTAACGTTTTATGTGTTTAGACATTTAAACGCCAAATGAAAATCCTTTTAAAGTCACCCATCGTATCTCGGCAGGTGTTTGTGCACAATTTAGCCCAGATCTGAGAGACCGGGGTGTCATTGGGAGAATAAATCCCACCGTGCTGCAGGTTTTGGTCGGCTGGGACCTGCTGGGGCGTTGGTTCCTTCAGAAGCCCGGTTCAGATGTTTGGATCAACGGGTCATCTTGGTTTGACTGAAACAGAGAAGTTTTATAAAAAAAAAAAAAAAGTTGTGGGTTCTACTGCACATAACAAGACTTTTGTTTATCTTTACCAGGAAATAACGTGATTAAATACACGTGCAGAAGTCAGTACCGCCACCTTCAACCTGAGTCCTTTCTTTCCTTTTTGTGTGTAGTAACATCAAAGATCATCGGGGTTAATGTCAAACAATTCAGCAAACAATTCACCACTTGTGATTAATCTCTCTTATCCTCTCTAACCCAGGGGTCGGCAACCCAAAATGTTGAAAGAGCCGTATTGGACCAAAAACACAAAACACAAATATGTCTGGAGCCGCAAAAAATTCAAAGTCTTGTATGTATAAGCCTTAGAATGAAGGAAAATGGCGAAAGGCGAAATCAAAATGTTGAGAAAAAAGTCGAAATTTCGAGAAAAGTCGAAATGTCGAGATTATTGTTGAAGTACAATCTTGAGAAAAAAGTCGAAATGTTGAGCAAAAAGTCGAAATGTCGAGAAAAAAGTCGAAATGTCGAGATTAAAAAGGAAAGGAAAAAGGAAGAAAAAAATAGAAAAAAATGAAAAAAAAATGAATAAAAAACAGATAAAAAAGAGAAAAAAAAGAAAAAGAAAAAAAGAAGAAAGGGCAAAAAAAAAATTAAAAAAGAAGAAAAAAAGAAAAAAAAAAGATCAAATATTTTTGAAAAATTCTCCAGGAGCCACTAGGGCGGTGCTAAAGAGCCGCATGCGGCTCTGGAGCCGCGAGTTGCCGACCCCTGCTCTAACCTCTAACCTTTGGGTTGTCTGGAAATGGTTTTATCAGCCTTTCCTCATTTACGGACATCAACAGCTGCTCCTCTGGGACCAAAGCTGATATCTTTTTCTCTTGTCGTTGTGTTAACACACACCTGAAAACTTCAGACAAGCAAACTGACAAAACATCTGCTTTTCTGATCAGGGTCAGATAATTAAGAGCATCTGTCTCCTGAATCTTTCTCATCACAGGACCATGGACACGGGTTGATACGAGGTTGCTGGTCTCCTGGTGTTTTCGTGCAACATCGCACCGATCCGACCGTGACGGACCTGCAGAGCGCCGACCAGAGTTGTGGCAGCCGCCAGGGGAATCCATCACGTCCTGGTCACACGGCAACCCGAGTTTTCCAGATCGAACTGACAACCAGACGGACATTCTTCAACCATCCCACTAATGAAGGAACGTGAGGAGAAGGACGGCGCGTTCTGGAGCCCGTCAAACTGTCAAGAGAGGAGCGGCGAACAAAGACGACAGCATGAAAGAAGGAAGGTGGAAGAGCTCAAATTGCTCGGAGATGTGGCGCGGCGCCCGCGTGGCTCTGTGCCTCGGGGTCATCATAACTCCGTTTGCAGATGTCAGGCGTCTCTTTTTAAAAAAGTGTTCTACGACAGCTGGGAACTGAACGTCCTGCCACTCCGGACCGTGTTTGTGACTGCCGGTCCGTTAAAAACGTCACGTTTAAGAGGAAGCACGGAAGTGGAAGACACGAAGAGACAGGCCTCAAAACACAAAAGGTGATGAAAAATAAATAAATAAAAGTTTTTCAGCGTCAACAACCCGGGAAAGAGAAGGGAAGAGCGACAATGTCTCTGTGTCTGGAGGACAGAACTGTTCTTTTCACATATTAGATAAGACTCGGGTAGATTCAGTTTTATTTACTGTATAAAGTGTCTATTACAACACAAGTGGTCTCGGAGGTTTCCAGAGAGCCGGAACGTGACCCCGAGCAGTTATTACATAAATAACGGCAGGTATGACTGACCTGTCAGTAAGCCCCGCCCCTCTAACACAGATGAGCCAATGGCTGTTGAGTGTCAGTTCCACAGAACACAAAACTCTGGAAGATCCTGAAGATCCTCTCATTCGTTTTATGGAGTTTTAGGCCAAAAAAATAAATAAACAAAGTGTCTGGAGTTCTTGTAATATTTAGTCCGGGTGTCCAGAGAGGAGGAACAATAACTTTTAAAATATACTATTAACTAAATCCAAACTACACAGGGGCTAAACGTCTGTTTTGGATTAAAATGCCAATTTACCATCTCCAATTTCAACGTGGATGTCTTTATGGTTCTGTCCTGGAGGATGTCATCTGTAACCATGACAACAGTCAGATGAGGCTTCTTTAACCCCCCCCTCATGGCATCTCACCAATGAAAAGCGTTGCATTGTGTGTCCAGAAAGGTGTCTAATACACTATTGTGAAACTGTAAACACACAGTTTATGGCTGAGCAACAGTAACTAAAGGGGGGGGGGGCTTACTGAGGTCAGTTCATGGCATGTCCTTCAACAACTAGGTTATAACACGGTAACGAGTAAGTACACACAGGAGAACTGATATGGTGTCCCCGTACAGCTTCAAGGTTCAAATGTCTCAATATGAGACAACAATAAAGGTTGGTGAAAGAAAAAGTAAATCAAAAGACCAACAAACACAACAATGAGAGCAACAGATTGAAAGGTGTTTGTGATGAAGAGAGATGAAGAGAGGATCCGAACCGCTCTGGGGAGGAGAGCGCTCTAGGATCCAGTTGTACGTGTTTTTGTGGTTCTCCCACATTTCCTGGAGGGTGAACAGATGGAGGACGGGATGGGATGGCTCTCTGGTGATGTTTTCATCCATCTGTTGTTGGATGCAGAACAGGAAACTGACGACTCAGTTCAAACCGGTTGGTTTTTTAAACCGTTTCAGATTAGAGCATCTTTACATTTACATGCTCCTGTATCTGAACTGCGGATGTGAGGACGGACCTGGTCCCGAGGCCACCGTCTTCTCCCAGGGGAGCGGTTTACCTCCAGGTTGTGTGTGAGGGGTTTATAAATGAGGCCAGCACTCGGGTGGAGAGCACTGAGCTCTGAGGGCGTCCAGACTTAATTTTCTGCTGTGTTTCTTGGGTGCAGAGGGAACGAGGTGGTCAGAGGGCCGGAGAGGGTTAATGATGGAGGGAAGCCGTGGAGGCAGCTACAGGAGACAAGAGAGCACTATTGCAGCTCGTATCACCTGGTCGTATGAAGATCTTTAAAAGCATAAGTGACGGCAGGCGAGAGTAAACATTACCACCACCTTTAAAGTAGAATATTTATATTCTACTGTGATTGACTCCAAACTCCACCGTGACATCACTTTTATGATTTCGTCGTCTCTCTGGAAGGCAGAGACAACAAGCCAATATAATACCAATTAGGGCTGTTCGATTAATCGATTTTAAATCGTAATCGCGATTATGTAATTAGAACGATGTTAAAACGTGAAAATCGGAGTGCCCCATTGGAGAGGCTCTTTAGTGTAGGAGTAGTTGTAACATGCCACCGGGCATCCCTCAAGCCAGATGCGGTAGACCGGCTCGTGTTCCTTGCAAAAAACTTGCAAATGTGAATAGTAAATGTAATGACTGACATTACACACCTCTACCTCCTTCATGGGTTGCATTATTATTTAGCATGCAAAGACCCAGTTTAGTTTAATTAGAAAATGTCTTGTTTTATTTAATTGGAAATATAACTTACTGTATGTTTGCAAGTGCTGATTTGCTGATTTTTTTTTCAGAGATAAAACTTTATATTTTATTATATTTTTTAAAACTTTTTTTCAACTTATTTTACAGAGTTTTGCACTTTATTCATTCATTTTTGGTTTAATAAGAGCAAAGTTTGCACTTAAAGCCCAATGGGGCAAATGTTCAATAAAAAAACAGCATATTTGAAATCATTTCTTTGCCTTTTGTCAATTCACAAAATAATCATAATCGAAAATCGGATTTTGAGAGAAAAAAAATCGAGATTTTATTTTTGGGCAAAATCAAACAGCCCTAATACCAATAATAATCATTAATCCACTAAAGACACCAACAGATTGCATCAAAACTTTCCTTTGAGATGAGGGTTCTCCTCAGAGACCCCGGTTCTCCTCAGAATCACCAGTTCTTTTCCCGGGATTTACTTCCTGGAGTTTTGGCACAAACATTCAGCGTCTCTGTTAAATTAATTAAAAGATTGATCGTACAAACAAATCTGGAGCCGTTCAAAACTAATTAAGAAACCAGCTTATATAATACATTTTACACTTCTTCCTACTCCTTTTTGAACATGTAAATTAAGATATTAAGTGTTAAAGTATGAAATTCTTTGTTTTGTTGTTGTTTTTTTTTCGTTTGTTTTGTTTTCTTATCTTCTCCTTTAATTGTTGTCTTTTACATGTACAAAACAAAAATCAAATCAAATCAAATTAACCTTTAACGGGTAAATGTGTCTGTTTCCTATCTATTACAGAGATGAATGATTTCTGTCGCCTTATTTCAGGAAATAAAGAACGCACTTGAGTGTAAACAAAGCGCCTGTTGATGTAAATGATCCGTCTTAGATGCTGTAAGAGCTGATCCGGGCTCAGAAGACTGTGATGAGAAAACGCCCCCCAGTCAGCAGTCCAGCGTTTACTCACGTATTCGCAGCGGTGAAATCCTCCAGCTCAACAAGCTGCGTCTGCGTTTCCCTTTGTGTCAGGCGACGTGTGAATCATGTCGGCCTGCGGTGAACTCACGCTGTTTATACTAATTCACGCCGGTCGAGCTCCGGGGAAATTATCGGTTTTGTACCCCTAGAATGTGTTTGTGCCGCTTTGTGAAAGATGACAGAGTCTTGCTGCAAATTAACATACAGTACACGACGTGACTTCAAAGAAGAAGCAGAGTGAAGAAGATGAAACACGCAGGACGGATAACAGGACTCCAGCTGAACCAGTGAAGACCTTAGGAAACCGTTTTAGGGACCACAAATGACATCCAGAACCTCTGGACCAGTAGACTCTCTAGACTGGTAGACTCTCTGGACTGGTAGAAACCTCTGGACTGGTAGAAACCTCTGGACTGGTAGAAACCTCTGGACTGGGGCTTCCGGCTTAGCTATACATGGGGTGAGACGTGCTTAGCGGAGCTCCTGCAGAGTTAATGTAATTCTCCATTTTTTGGCACTATTTGAATTACTCCCACGGCTTGGGTTTGAACAAATTTTTTTTTTCAACGCGGTTACATCGTGAACTCACCAGAAAAATGCCTCCAAAGTCCATCAAAGCGGGGAATAACCCTCCAGCTAACCCGCGGCCTGCGGCTCACGCTGTCTCCTCGCCCCGCGGTGATTCTCCTCCTCCGGAAAGCACCTGCGCCGCGCCGGCTCCCGGCGCGGAGTTCAGCCAGCTCAAAAAGGAACTGCTCTCCGCGCTTCGCAACGATGTTGCGGCTATATTTAAGACAGAGCTTCAAGCAGCACTGAGTGACAATTTAACTTCTATTAAGTCCGAGCTGCTTTCACTTAAAGCGGATCTCTCCGGCAGTATTTCCTCCATGAAGGCGGACGTCGCGGGTCTTACAGCCACGGTTGCTGTGATGGAGCAGGCTCTCTCAAGCTGCTCAGACGACATAGTTGCTCTCCAGAAAAAAGTTGATCACTTGTCGAAAGAATGTGTGAGGCTGGAGGACAGATGCGAGGATTTGGAGTCAAGGTCTCGTCGGCAGAACATACGGATTATTGGTGTCCCGGAGGAGGATCCTGACTCTTCATCTGCAGCCGGTGTTTCCAGGCTGTTATCGGAAGCCTTCGCCCTCGACGCGGAGCTGGTGGTGGACAGAGCCCACCGCACCCTCATGCCGAGACCCCAGCCCGGTGCCCGGCCCCGCGCAATAGTGGCCAGGCTCCATTATTACACGGACTGCGCTGACATCCTCAGAAAGGCGAGAGAGCGGCAGCGGATAACGGTTCGGAATATGACCATCTCCGTCTTCCCGGACCACACCGCCAAGACAGCGCGGGCGCGCGCTGCCTTTAATGAGGTGCGCCGTCAGCTGCGGGAGATTGAAGGAGTCCGGTATGGATTGCTGTACCCCGCCCGGCTGCGTGTAACTCATAACGGCCAACAACGTGACTTCACGGCGCCAGATGAAGCCTTGGCATTCATCAAGAAAATAAAAAAAGTGACTACCAGCTAGTTTTCTGGGACGATTTATCCAGCTTGCTGTCCATGCTGGACTCTGGCCCTGGCATGCTGTCCATGCGGGACTCTGGCCCTGGGTGGGTGAGTGAGTGAGTCAATTCATAAAACGGGACTTTATGTCTTAATTATTATTTTTTTTATTTTTTTTATTTTTTTTTATTTTATTTTTTATTTATCCAGCATGCTGTCCATGCGGGACTCTGGCCCTGGGTGGGTGAGTGAGTGAGTTAATTCATAAAACAGGACTTTATGTCTTAATTTTTTTTCTTTTTTATTTTCTTTTTTTTTTTTTTTTTTTTTTTTCTTTCTTTCTATCTTTCAATGGGAACAGCACCGTTTAAAATTGAAGGCCTAATCATTTCTCTGGTATGATGCCTTGATTAGAAATATGCACACACCCCTGTCTATTGTTTAATTTGTGTGTATGTGTGTGCGTGTCTGTGTGGGTGTGCGAGTGCATATATGTATATATCATTGTTCTACAGGCCAAAGATCTACTTAATTTAATTAATGTTTGTTGTTACCCTGACAAGACAGCGATTGTCAGAATGGCTCAGACTGTTGGTCTTATATGCCTGATATTTTATTTTTATTTTTTTAAGGTTTTAACTCTGCAGGAGCTGACTTTGTTTTTGTTTTTGTATTTAGCTTTATAGTCGAAAGCATTTCTTTTTTGAGAATGGCTTCCGTTGAAGCCTGCACGGCTGTTTCCATCGTTTGGGGATGGGATCATCAAATGTGCGACGGGTGGGTGGGCGGGAGTTATGGGTTGTTGGCTTTCGGATTATGTCTCTGTAGGTATGTATATACTCCCGAGTTTTGTTTGTTTTGGTTTTCCTTTTTACCCCTTTTTCTTATATTTCTTCTTGTGGTGGGTGAGTCTGTCTTATTTTCTCTCAAAGAATGCCCATATGAACGATCGTAATCTGCACAAGCCTGATACTGGATCAATCATCAGATTCACTAGCTGGAATGTTAGAGGTGTGAATAATCCAATTAAGCGATCAAAGATTTTTTCACATTTGAAACGCTTGGACACTGACATAGCTTTCCTTCAGGAAACTCATTTGCGAAATAAAGATCATTTTAGACTCAAACGTGCTTGGGTGGGTGATATTTTTCATTCAAATTTTGATTCTAAGTCTAGAGGAGTAGCAATTTTGATCAACAGAAGAGTTAATTTCTCCGTCTCCAGGACAATATCCGATAAGAATGGTAGATATCTTATTGTGGCGGGCACTCTATACTGTAACCCTGTATTGTTGGTGAATATATATGCCCCTAATTTTGATGACCCCAATTTTACAGATAGGCTGTTTGGCAACCTCCCTTTCTTAAATACGCATATTACAATTCTGGGCGGTGATCTGAATTGTGTTATTAATCCTTCTTTGGACCGCTCGAATCCTCGTACTTTGACTCAATCCTCTATGTCAAAATCTATTACCGATTTTACAGTCAAGAACGGGCTTGTTGATCCGTGGAGGTTCTCACATCCTGGAGATAAGGAATTTTCTTTTTTTTCACAAGTACATCAGTCATATTCACGTATTGACTATTTTTTTGTTGATGGCTCTCTTCTTTCCAAAGTTACTTCTGTCATATACCACCCAATTGTTATTTCAGATCACGCCCCTCTAACTTTGAATATAACATTGTCTGAGCGCCCCCGTTTTTCTTCTCCCTGGAGGTTTAATCCATTGCTTTTATCCGACGATGCATTTAATGTTTCTATATCTGCTTCAATAGATGATTTCATTGCATTAAACAAAACAGATTCTACCAGTTTTTCGCTAGTATGGGAATCACTCAAAGCATATTTGCGAGGACAGATTATCTCTTATTCAGCATATGCCAGTAAAATCCGCAGGGCTAAATTACAGGAGCTCACATCTAAAATTCAGGACATAGACAGACTTAATTCAGTTAACCCAAGTCCGAATTTACTGAAACAACGGCTTGATTTGCAATCAAAATTCGATCTTATAGCGACAGCCGATTCTGAACGGCTCCTATTACGCGCTCATGCCAACTATTATGAACACGGCGATAAACCAAGCAGGTTATTGGCTCATCAATTAAAAAGGCAAGCAACGTCGAGACTGATTCCCAGCATTAGAGATTCTACTGGCACACTTACCACCGATCCAGTCGCCATCAACACAATTTTTAAGTCATACTACTCCTCTCTATATGAATCAGAATCTCCACTTGACACAGCAGAAATGACCTCCTTTCTTGAAAGTATCACTGTTCCTACTATCAATTTGGATGTGGCTAATGGCCTCGATGCTCCTTTTAGCTTGCAAGAAATTGCTGCCGCCATTGAAGCTACGCAAAGCAACAAGGCCCCTGGTCCGGATGGGTTCGGCGCTGAGTTTTTCAAAAAATTCAAAGACAAATTAGCCCCCCTTCTACTCTCAATGTACAATGAGTCCCTTGATCATGGCTCATTGCCTCCTTCTTTAATGCAGGCGTCCATTGCCCTCCTTTTGAAGAAGGACAAAGACCCTGAATCATGCACTTCTTACAGGCCCTTGTCTTTACTGAATGTGGATGTCAAAATTTTAGCAAAAGCACTAGCAATTCGTCTTGATAAGATCCTTCCTAGCATCATATCTGAGGAGCAGAATGGTTTCATCAAGGGACGCCAGCTCTTTTATAATGTTCGTACACTCCTAAATGTGATTTTCTCTAAAGATTCTTCCCCACTTCCTGAAGTTGTTATCGCGATTGATGCTGAAAAAGCGTTTGATCATGTCGAATTTAACTATCTTTTTGCAACACTTCATAAATTCGGATTTGGACACAGGTTTATATCTTGGATTAGACTTCTTTACACTTCCCCTCAGGCCAGCATTCACACCAATGACAACTACTCCACTTATTTTACATTATCACGTGGCACGAGACAGGGCTGCCCTCTCTCCCCTTTGCTTTTCGCTCTATCCGTCGAACCACTTTCAATTGCTTTAAGAACTCTTCCTTTATTTCGCGGAATCTCTAGGTCCAATGTGGAACTCAAATTGTCACTTTATGCAGACGACCTCCTTTTATATGTATCTGACCCTTTAACCAGCATTGCACCAATATTATCTCTGTTGAAGAATTATGGATCCTTCTCCGGCTATAAGGTCAATCTTCACAAGTGTGAATGCTTCCCCATAAACACTTCTGCTTTACTACTCAAACAATCTGATATCCCCTTTAAACTCAGCCCGTCGGGCTTTAGATACTTAGGGATTAATGTGACCCGCACTCTGCCCTCTCTTTTCACCGCTAATTTTTCCTCACTGGTAACTCGAGTGAAGGCGGACTTACAGAGGTGGAACTCCCTACCATTGTCGCTAATAGGAAGAGTTAACACAGTGAAGATGACTGTATTGCCTAAATTTCTTTTTTTGTTCCAATGCACTCCTTTATTTCTACCAAAATCTTTTTTTAAATCACTTGACCAAATTGTTTCCAACTTTTTATGGGCCGGTAAGACACCCAGAGTGAGGTATTCGCTTCTCCAAAAATTTAAATTTAATGGGGGTCTAGCACTACCAAACTTTTTGCTTTACTATTGGTCAGCGCATATTCACAAACTAATTTACTGGCTTCAGTCTCCTGAGTTATTATGGTGCAGATTGGAGGCTCAGTCACTCTCTTCATCCTCTGTAACGGCCCTACTCTCCTCCTCTTTACCATTGAATTCCTCTAAGTTCACAAATAGCCCTGTGGTGCTTTCCTCCCTTAAGATTTGGTCACAGTTTAGGCGCCATTTTAAATTTGCTTCTCCATCCGCCTATACACCTGTTACTAAGAATCATCTGTTCCCTCCATCACTAATAGACACCACTTTTATGATTTGGCACAGCCGGGGCATTAAGCACTTCAGGGATCTGTATAAGGATGGGATCTTTTCCACATTTTCAGATCTGAGGTCAAAGTTCAATTTGCCTGCCTCCCATCTGTTTCGCTACTTCCAGCTTCGACACTGTGCCTCTGCTCTGTTTCCATGCTTCCCTTCCCTTCCTGCTAACCAACCGTGGGATGATCTTCTAACAATGAAACTTAGTCAAAAGTCTCTCATATCTAGGATATATGCACTGTGTATGACATTTGATGGTCATTCTGTAGATAAAGCTCGGGAGGGTTGGGGACGGGAGTTGGGCCTGGACTTCACAGGGGAGCTGTGGGATAAAGCTATCCGTAGCATACGATCTAGCACGCCTTGCGCTAGACTTGAACTTATTCAATTCAAGGTGCTGCATAGAGCCCACCTATCAAAATCCCGATTATCCGAAATATATCCCAATGTTGCAGACTTATGCGACAGATGCCAGGGCTCTCCCTGCAATTTAAGTCACATGTTTTTCTCCTGTCCTAGATTACAGAAATTTTGGAGTGACTATTCTGTGATCATGTCTAAAGTTCTGGTGAAAAATGTTGTTATGACCCCCCTCATAGCAATATTCGGACTTTCGGTTGACTCCTCACATATCAGCCCCGTACAGTCAGAAGTATTGGCTTTCACATCTCTTCTAGCTAGACGTCGTATCCTACTCTCATGGAAATCCCCCAAGTCTCCGTCTATTGCTCTTTGGCTTAGTGATGTTATGTTTTTTCTAAAATCTGAAAAGGTGAGATATTCAGTAAAAGGCAACTCATCTAAATTTGTTCGTAAATGGCAATCTTTCGTAGATTATTTTAACTCATTGAAGACTCTACCCACCGACTGATCCCTCCCCCTTACCTTAATTTTCTTTTCATTTCTTTCATTTATTTATTTGTTTTGATTATTGTTATTTATGCTGCATTTTATGCTGCTTGCTTTTTTTTTTTATTATTATTTCCAATTAATGGGATATTAGTGATGGGCATTTGCATTTATCACTGCATTTGTTTTTGTATGCCGCATTTGCTCATCCATACTCTACTCCATTGTTCATTTGTTGCTCATCTGTTTATTTTTTATTTTATTTAACTCTACAGAGACTCTGTTCTTAGTTCTGTGTGTTTATTTTTTTGATATTTTTGATTATTTGTGTCCATGTTGTCATTGTATGTTGTTTTCTTTTCTAAAAAGATCAATAAAAAAAAAAAAAAAAAAAAAAAAAAAAAAAGAAACCTCTGGACTGGTAGAAACCTCTGGACTGGTAGAAACCTCTGGACTGGTAGAAACCTCTGGACTGGTAGACTCTCTGGACTCTCTGAACCTCCTGGCTGTGAAACACTGGACCAGCGCGGTACTATGGCTCGACTCTTGGAGGGAGCGCGGGAGTTTACCCGACCAGCTCACATGTGTTTTGTGGACTTGGAGAGGACAGCTGACCGTGCCCCTCAGGTACTTTGTGGAGGGTGCTCTGGATCTGGTACTGTGGGTCATCCGGTTTTATGTAAAAAAGGAGTAAGAGTTTGGTCTACACAGTGAGTTCTGGTCAGATTGGTTCTAGGTTCGACCTGGACTCAAACCAAAGTGCGAGCTGATCTACTAACAGCGTGCAAAGAGGACTGCGCCTCTCAAATGCGCAAAATTGCACACGCAATTCAGTTAGTACTTTTGCCCTGATGAATAATCAATATGGGGCGTACCCGGCAGAAATCCTAAATACTGGGAGGGGAAGATGCAAATTGCTCCATTTACCACACGCAATGAGATTTACCAAGCCTGAAAGTAATTGCGCGTATTGTGATTGCGTCTGTATTTAATACGTTCGAAAGGAAGGTGCTAATCTGCTGCTGCTGTTATTGTGGCAAGGAGGCGACATCCAAAATCAAAGAATACGCAGAGAGAGAGTCTTTATTCTGCTGCATGCTATTTTAAAAATGGTTGCACAAGTTTTATTAAAGGCCACTTTTTCTTTAGTTCTCCGCCTTATATCTTGCCACCTTCTTTTAATGTGCCCCCCTCCACTCGCCCACAATCAGGCCAAGCCTTTGTGCCAAACTTTGTATTTTATTGATTACTTATCTTATTGAACGTGAAATCATCCTTCGTAAATTACATTTAATTAAAACCCGTGCTTATTAATCACAAAACACAGGTTAAACATCATGACCAAATCCGCTCCGACCCGCTGTGTCAGGATCAGCGCAGAGACTGCAGCTTCGCCTGAATTATGGTTCTGCGTTAAATCGACGGCGTAGCCGACGGCGTAGGGTCGCGGTGCGGTGTGCGTCGCCGCGTACCCTACGCCGTCGTTTCTGCGTTGGTGTGACGCGGAACCATAAATCAGCCAATCAGGCAGCAAGGGGTTGGGGGAGCTGGGTTGATGTTGATCCGCGGACAAAACTTGTTAAGGAGCATCAAACTCACTCTTATCTACGCGGAAATAACGCTAAAATATAAAGAAGGCTTCCCAAAGTGTGATCTATGGTGAAATAGGAAAATTAAGATGTGCAACTCTTCTAAAGGTGAGACATGCATTTAATTGACTTCATGGCGCCAGCCTTGGCGTTTATTATTACGCAAATGTGGAATGTTTGGGTCCGTCTAATTTCGTCAAATTAAATTTGGAGATTCACTGTTCACATTTTTATGTGTATGCGTTGTATGAGAGAGAGATGGAGAGGGCGAGGGAGGGAGGGAGAGACGTGGCCTGTACGTCGTTGTTTTTTGTTTTTTTGCAGTTTGGGTGCACAATACACTTGTGTGTGTGTGTATTAAACAGAGATTTTGCAGTATGTTGTGTAATTGAAACTGGTTTGCTGTGATCGTTGATGGCAAACTCATATTAAGCATTTACATCGCTGGTTATTATGTGCCCCCCAAATAGATCTGTTCTGCCGCCGACTCTGTTTTAACCTCATCTTCCGTTCTTTTTGTCTTATATTTATTCTATCGCAGATTTTCTCCGATATTGCGTTTCTTTTGGTAATGTTTAAATGTCTTTGCTGTAGTTCATGAATGTGTTTATTTACCTCTTCCACTAATATTTATAACTCCACCGCGTCAAATTTCTTTTTGCGCTTGCAACTATATCCTGCTTTCCATCCAGACTCCATGGCGCAAAGTTTGCGCTCGCAAACCGTAAGACGCGCAACACCTCATTTAAATACTGCTGTTTGCACCTGTTATCAATTGCGCACGAACTCTTAGTTGATCACCCGCAAAACACACAACAACAGCACGCGCAAACTTTTTCAGTGTACACGCAATTTAGTACTCTTTATTTAGGATCTTAGTAAATCGGGCCCCAAGTGTTATAAAGACAATCTCTATATTTATAGTATAAAGAACAACAAAATAAACTACCATAGCTATGCAAATGACAGGCAGATACATTTATGTGAAAAAGTGTTTTGCCCCCTTCCTGATTTCTTTTTTTTTTTGCATGTTTGTCACACTTAAATGTTTCAGATCATCAAACTAATTTAAATATTAGACAAAGATAACACAAAATGCAGTTTTTAAATGAAGGTTTTTATTATTAAGGGGGAAAAAAATCCAAACCTACATGGCCCTGTATTAAAAAGTGATCCCCCCCCCTGTTAAAACATGAATTAACTGTGGTTTATCACATCTTTGGAAGGTTGAGTTCAATTTTTCTAGCCACACCCAGGCCTGATTACTGCCACACCTGTTCTCAATCAAGAAATCACTTCAACAGGACCTGCCTGACAAAGTGAAGTAGACCAAAAGATCCTCAAAAGCTAGACATCATGCTGTGATCCAAAGACATTCAGGAACAAATGACAAACAAAGTAATTGAGATCTATCAGTCTGGAAAAGGTTACAAAGCCATTTCTAAAGCTTTGGGACTCCAGCGAACCACAGTGGGAGCTTTTATCCACAAATGGCCAAAACATGGAACAGTGGTAAACCTTCCCAGGAGGCCGGCCGACCAAAATGACCCCAAGAGCGCAGCGACGACTCATCCAAGAGTCACAAAAGACCCAGAACAACATCCAAAGACCTGCAAGCCTCACCTGCCTCAATTAAGGTCATTGTTCATGACTCCACCATAAGAAAGAGGCGGGGCAAAAATGCCTTGCATGGCAGAGTTCCGAGATGAAAACCACACGTGAGCAAAAAAAACCCATAAAGACTCGTCTCACTTTTGCCAGAAAACATCTTGATGATCCCCAAGACTTTCGGGGGAAATACTCTGTGGACTGACGAGATAAAAGTTTTACTTTTTGAAAGGTGTATGCCCCATTGCATCTGGTGTAAAAGTAACACAGCATTTTAGAGACGGTGTGAGTGCCAGATTGTATCGGGCTGAAATATTTTCCCCGGAAGTGTGCATTTTTTCCCCGCGATGGTATTTTTTTGCCATGTTAAGCTAGGAAGGTAGTTTTTCACCATGTCTTCACATTCAAAACGTCTTTTTTGGCAATTGCGGATTAATCAGTGAGCGCTTAGTTGACGTTACATTTTTTTAATTATATTTATATAATGTATTATGACTATTATGCTTAGACATTTACAGATTCAACAATGAGAACATATAGAGACATACACTTCTGTAAAGTCAGAAGCAGCAGATCATAGTGGAGGTAAAAGGGAGAAGAAACATATAACTGCTGTTCACGACACGACCTTCTTTCAATGACTTCTCTCTCTCTCTCTCGGCTGCTGTAGTCACTCTGTTCCTGGTCTTTTCACACAAACGGTCAAAAGCCAATCACAAGACGGAACGTCATCACGTACGGGAGACCTACGATAAAAAAAAGCAGGTGGGAAAAAAAAGCACCGACAACGGAACATCATACCAAACAGTAAAATGTGGTGGTGGTAGTGTGATGGTCTGGGGCTGTTCTGCTGCTTCAGGACCTGGAAGACTCCCTGTGGTAAATGGAACCATGAATTCTGCTGTCCACCAAAAAATCCTGAAGGAGAATGTCCGGCCATCTGTTCGTGACCTCAAGCTGAAGCGTACTCGGTTTCTGCAGCAGGACAATGATCCAAAACAAACCAGCAAGTCCACCTCTGAATGACTGAAGAAAAACAAAATGAAGACTTTGGAGTGGCCTAGTCAAAGTCCCGACCTGAATCCAATTGAGATGCTGTGGCATGACCTTAAAAAGACGGTTCATGCTTGAAAACCCTCCAATGTGGCTGAATTACAACAATTCTGCAAAGATGAGTGGGCCAAAATTCCTCCACAGCGCTGTAAAAGACTCATTGCCAGTTATCGCAAACAATTGCAGTTTTTTCTGCTAAGGGGGGCCCAACCAGTTATTAAGTTTAGGAGGCATCACTTTTTCATACTGAAACATTTAAGTGTGACAAACATGCAAGAAAATAAGAAATCAGGAAGGGAGCAAAACTTTTTTACACAACTATATATATATATTACAGTGTCACCAGGGGACCAAGGCCCTGTACAGGCTCTTGGTAAATGCTTTGAGGAGCTGCAGTCAGCCCTAATCACAGTCAACCCCCACTACAGTCGCCCCCCGTCACAGTCCTCCCCTATTGCAGAGCTCAAAACCCCTTCCGTAACACCACGTTTGTCTCTGGAACAGAAAAACTCCACCAGTCGATGGTTCGGAAGAACTGTGGCAGTAATAAGCTAAAACTTATTATTGACCATTTCACAGCTGGACGGAGGAGAAAACACCGTGGAGTCTCCAGGACGTCAGTTTAAATGATGCAACCAAGACATTTGGCCAAAGGCAGAAATGGGTCGATATTGATGCTGCAGGCAAAAACAGAAAAAAAGGAGAGAATCTGCTCAGACTTCATCCGACACAGCAAACGATGGCGTTCAGACGCTGATTGAAGAAATGTCCCTGCAGATGACGCGTAGCCGCGGGATGAGACGCTACGTTCCTGCTTAAAAGAAAAAATACCCCAAAGTATGTAGAATCTGGGGGTGTCGAAACATCACGACGGGGTCGTCCGTTTGAAGGCTCCACAGATGTTTCCTTGTTCACCTGGACAGGAAGGCCTGCCCAGAGGCTGCAGCTGGACAGGCCCCCTCTGACATCACAAGAGTTCCTCTTTTTCCTCATACCGTGCAGCTACGCTGCGGTCCGTGTTCCTGGGCTCAGTTGACCCGCTGACGACTGCAGACAACCTGGACCCACGAACGGCGACACAGGTCTCCTCTCAGCTCCACCAGTCCTCATCTCAGCTCCGCTAGAACTCGTTTTAGGTGTCGTTTCATTTGCAACAAGGACGTTTGGACCGATTTGACCAGAACACATTTGTGTTTGTGAGTCCGATCAGACCCGGTAACTCGCGTTAACCGAGCATTCATATCAGGAATGTTTGGTTCTTAGACCTTTAAGATCCTCCTGACTCCTCGTTGGGGTTGAGATGAATATGGAGGAGAGGCCGTGACAAGTTTCTCTTTTCCAAAGCTTTGAAGTGTGTTGGAGCTCATTATCCTGCAGCAGCCACAAACCTGAGGCCGTGATTCATCACTTCCTTCGATTTTTTCCTCCAGTCTGCTGTGAACCGCTTGGCTTTGTCTCCGCTCTTGAGAAGATGTTTGCAAACACTCATCCTCTGAAATCGCCGCCTTGCAGCCGCCTTGGAATCAAAAATCTGGTTTTCTTCTGCATCCGCGATGAAGTGGCTCTTCTGAGATAAAAGGGGAGCTTGATGTGTTGATCTTTTGATGTGTGCTTACTTTTGATCTGCCTGATGGTGTTCTGTATTCAGCTGATCCAGTTTCACCGCCGTGTTGGCGTGCCGTTCTGCCCTATTAGAAACCTTCGTTCTTGTCCTGATATGCAGAGAATCCAAACTTCTGAGGCTGTAACTTCACTTCAAGCTGCCAGAACCCCACCACAACAACAACAACTACAACAACAACAACACCACGTTTATTACTGCTGTTGTTTCTGCCGGGAACCGTCTGGGTAGCACAAACTATGAAACAGGAAAACAAGAAACCCAGTTTCTAGATTCAGGAACTTCAAATGATCTCTGGAAGTTACGAAGACAGCAGACCGCTAGGTGGCGCTATCATGAGAGGACGTACATGTCGGCTCGCAGCCTTCCAGGACCGAACCCACGAGGAAGAAAGAAAACCTGCAGGCAGTGGTGGACAGTAACAGAGTAAATTTACTTGAGTACTGTACTTAAGTACATATCCAGAGGATTTGTACTTTACTTGAGTATTAGATTTCTTTGGTACTTATTACTCTTACTTGAATACATTTCCAAGACAAATATTTTTACTTTTACTCGAGTAAATTTCTAGGAAGGCTGAAAAGTACTCGTTACTTTCAGGTCTGCTCTTTTTTCTTCTTCCCTAAAATCCTATTGGACACAAGCTGTTTTTGTCAAAGGAGGAGACCTATCACAGTGCACGCTCTCCACTGGGATGTACGTAAAGCAGAAATACGTCAAGCCTCCTCAAAACGATACCGCCAAAGTAGCCTGTGTTTGTCAAGACAGAGCTGCAATAAGTCAAGACATAGCCGCAACAATGGCTACGCCTGCGTCAGGAGAAGAAAGACAATCCGCTGAGTCGGCTGAGTCTGATAATGAGCCGGACTCGGAGCTAACTTCAAAGAGTTAATTCTCAGAAACAAGAGTTAAAAGATCCTTAAATTAATTTAGAAAAAATATAGTAATTTACTGATGTGGAAAATAAGAAATTTACTCTTACTCTTACTCTTACTTAAAGTAAACTTAAAAGCATTTACTTTTGGATACTTAAGTACCTTTAAAAGCAAGTACTTTTCTACTCTTACTCGAGTAATATTTTGACTGAGCTACTTTTACTTGTAACGGAGTAAATTTTGACCAGTAGTATTTGTACTCTTACTCAAGTACTGGGGTCGAGTACTCTGTCCACATCTGCCTGCAGGTCTACTGACCACGAGGGTCCGGATCCTAGTGGTCGCCTCAACTGACCTCCGGGTTAAAATGTCCAACTTCCTAGCAGAAATAAAAAATTTTACAGTCTGGTTCAGAAACTCTTCTGGTCCACCTGTACGAGGGGAATATTTGATGTAAAAATTACAAAAACTACAGATATATGTATAATTAGGGGCGTGGTCAGCACCGTATTGACAGTGTTAAAGAGAATTTGTTCAGTCGTTAATTTAACTAACCCCAACGCGGGTCGGTCCGGAAGCATCGGAGGACAAAGGTTCGCCAAACGCAACGGCCATTTCTAATGTAACCACGGAAACGACATCTGAAATGTGACCATTGCAAATATCTCCTGCAGCTCAGAATATAATAATAATATATTAATAATAATCATAATAATGAAATAATACAAAAATGTAATATAATGTAATTTTAATGTAATATAATAATAATGTAATATAATAATAACAACAATAATAATAATCAGATATTGATTAAGAACATGGGTACCTTAAGTTAATTCCCACAATTTCTTTGACGGATCTTAGGCCCAATCCCAATACACCCCTTACTTTTCTTCACTAGCCCTACTTTCTTTCACTCGCCCTTCTTTTCTTCACTACCCCTAAAAAAGAAGGGACAGATTTTAGGGCACTTGAAATCTTCCCAGGGGCCTGTCCCAATACTCCCCCTACCCCTCGTTATCATCCCTACTCCTAATTAGGAAGCTGAGAGCCAAACGCTGTTTTAATTTCAGCTGTAACGCTGTTAATATGCCACTTTATTAAGTTTTAATATTTTTTTCAGGCGTAAAAGTAACCATTAAGATCCCCAACCTGTGCTCAGTTTATCCAAATAACGCCTGTTAAGAAATTTGATCTGATGTTTTCAGCGATGATGAGACCGGGGCGCAGCAGCAGCAGCAGCCAGAGTACAGGATTGATCGCCAGGTCAACCTGCGCCGTCGTCCCGGGGAGAAACCTGCAGCTCTGTTGAGAATTACTGCTGGCTGAAATAAATCATTTAGGAAGATAAATGTTGGTTTAATAGATGAAATCTAACAGTTGTAGCTACGCCTGTTAAGAAATTTGAAAATTTCGGGATTTCTGTCTGCCTGCGGATTTATGGTTTTGCGTTAAATCGACGTAGAGCCTACGGCGTAGGGTACGGCGTACAGCGCAAGTCGCCGTGTAACCTACACCGTAGGCTCTGCGTTGGTGTAACGCGGGACCATAAATCAGCCTTTATTCCGGCGAGGTTGCCAAAACGGGCAAAAAAGTGATTATGTACATTCACTGAGTGAATATTATGAAAGTAAAATATATATTTCTCGCTAGAAATGTAATCAAAACACATTTTTATGCAGAAACTAACTCAAAATATTGATTTTATTCACAAAAAAATAAGAAATGTCCGCCATGTTTTTTTTTTTTGGATTCAGTCCGCAAATGACGACGAAAAGCATTCTGGGAAATTTTTCTAGACCTCGATCCGTAGGGTGCATCTGAAAACCCTTGCTCTGAAGGGCCGATTCATAACCACTCGCCCTCGTTATGCCCACTCCCCCTAGGTGAAAAGAGGAATTGGGACACCACTACCCTCACGGGAACGTGCAAAATTTAGGGGAACGGATGAAAACGAGGGGTAGGGGGAGTATTGGGACAGGCCCTAAATCTACTGAAAACGACTAAAATAAACTTGTTTTTTAACTGGATCATTCATGTTAAAGTTACGCACCAATTACATTTAAAATTTAATTTAAAATTGAATTGAATTGAATTGAAAAATTAAATGTGTGAATGAGGCTCCAAGTGACTCCTTTTTCCTGAATCTTGTGACGTAATGATCCAAACTTGAAACTTTGCTGATGCTTGGAGCCTCCGGGTCCGTCTGCATCCCTTCAGACTGACCAGCTTCACCCGGCCGGTGCTGGGCCGGTGCCGGGCCTGTCCAGCATTGGCTCGCTGCAGGTCCAGCTGGTACTCGATCAGACCTTGTCTCGGTCTGGTTAACAGCAGAACTCACAACAAGTGTTGTGTTTGAAGCAACAAACACAAAGATTTAGATTTTCGTTGCCGTAGAACATCAGAGCATGCGGCTCAGACCAAGTCTGTTACATACTGTAGCTCCACTTCAAATACGTGGCGGTTTCTCTCCAAACAAGCCAGAACCGTTTCAGCTCTTGATTGACAGCGTGAGCTCAGTTTCTCCTCTCGGGGCTGGAGACGGTTGCTGTCAGTCAAACGAGCCCTCGGGAGAAAATGAAAACACAATTAAGGCGATTAAATTGGGAAAGACGGGGAATTAAATGATTTAATGTTCGCTTTTTAAAACACGTTTTATGGAAGCCATTCAGTCAAACGGATGGAGGAATGTTCTTCCACTCCTGCCGGGCCGTTTGGGGAATCACGAGAACAACAGAAAATGAGAGCTTTGATGAGGCAGGTACGACGAACCCGAAGCGTCTCCGACGTGGCGCTGCAGAGGAACAGCAGCAGAAAGAAGAGAGGCCGTTCCTCGATCATGCGTTAAACTGGTAGTGAACCCGGGAATCCGCCGGGAGACAAAGCCTCTTCCCGCTCTTCCTTTCAAGTCGTGCGAGAGTTTGCACGGATAAGACCTGTTTGCCACCTTGAAAGCGAACGCAGCGCCAGATGAAGCGGACTCTCCAATAACAAGAGAGCACCTGGTCCTTTCAGATCCCCCGTCCGCAGGCCGCTTGGGGAGGAAAATCCCCAGATGGGGTCCGGGGGGCTGCGTGCGCCGCTCGGAGAATGTGATGATGGCGGAGCCGCGGACAAAGGCTACAGAGGAATAGCAGGGATGGCTGCGGCACCTGACATCGCTGCTGCTCAGAAGAGGATTACCATCCAATTTGCGCCTCTCTTCCCGGGCTCGGGTCTGTCCCAACAGCTCGGCGCTTCAAAGGGCCGGATGAAAAAGGGGGCGATGAATGCTCATTCTTCAGGGGGAATTGGCTTAGTGAAGCTCCGTTTAAAATGGTGGCGATACAAAAAGGAGGCTTGTTTTGATGTTCTGTGGAGTGTGACGGTCCAGCCAGCGGTACAGTAGGCCCGGCCCGACTCCTGCCCTCCGAGGAACAGACCTGTCAAGTCTCCCGTTTTGGCGGGAGATTTTACCCCTCTTTCCCGCTGTCCTCCCGTATTAGTATATTCCCATAAATTTCCCGTTTTATAATAAAATTATTTTTAAACTGCAAACTGAATTGTCACTAGCCTCGTGAGAACTGCTGCTTGCTGTAGCCTGGGTGGCAGTTCTCGCAAGCCTGGCGACAACGGGAGCAAACTCGGAACAACAGATCAGAGATGGATGGATGTAACGAGAGAGAAGATATTTCTGCACAAAAAGCGAAGACATTGTGTAAAAAATGGGAAACCAAAGTTACTTTCCTAAAGAGGAGCAGGATGTTACAGTGAGTTCTGAAAATTATTTCAGCTAGACAGAAACATGCGTCTGTGTCATCAGTCAGTGAATGCCAGAGACCCACATGTGTGAAAATGACAAATTAAAAGAAAATGTAAATGTTTCCCTTGAAGACAATCAATGTGTATAGGGGAGAGTGGGGTAATTTGTGCCAAGGGGCAAGTTGTTCCACCCCTGTTATCTAGAAAACCATAGAAGAAATTGGTCATGGTATCATATATTTTTGGAGGCATCCACAGAGGTAAGCACAAAAAAAAAACAATTTTATGCCCTCCAAAGTAAAATTTCTACTAACAAGGTTTTCTGATTGCAGTGTTCGAACAATTATAGACAACTTAGAAAACAGTTCACACATGTTTTAGTGCTTTAGTAAGCTAAACTATGAGTATACAGTTAGCATGATGCTAACTTAAAACAGCTAGGGGATGCATTTTCTTCCAAATGGTGGGGTTGGGGTAATTTGTACCAAAGGGCCTGGGTTAGGTTGTGCCACTGGCACTTATGATAATTTACTAGATAGGGCTCTGAAAAGCTTGAAGAAAAGCAAACCCAAAGAGAAAGAGCTCTCCAGTAGCTCAGAGTGACTTTCCGAAACCACTGAGAGCTCAGATGTCCAGAGTGATGGTGGTGGTGGTGATGGTGATGGTGATGATGATGATGATGATGATGATGATGATGGTGACAAGGATCTGTCTGCTGGTGACTTTGTCATTGTGAAGTTTGCCGGTAAAAAATCAAAATGCTATAACTACGTTGGATTGGTGGAGACAGTTGAAGGCGATGACATCAGTGCAAAGTTTCTGAAGCAAAGTCTTAAGAGTTCTGTTGATGGAAAGCCCGTATTCACATTTAGAGAGAATGATGAGGGAGCTTTCCCTAGAGGTGATGCGTTAAGAAAACTACCCCCACCACAAAAACGTGGTGGTACAGCAAGAAGGGAGCACAAGTTCATATTCACCTGCAGTATCACCCAGTGGGATGTTCAGTAATAATAATAATAGTAATAATGACTTGGATTTATATAGCGCCCTTCAAGGCACCCAGAGCGCTTTACAGAGATTATTATTCATTCATACACATTCTCACTGGTGGTGGTAGCTACGTTTGCAGCCACAGCTGCCCTGCAGACTGACAGAAGCGTGGCTGCCATATCGCGCCAAACGGCCCCTCCGACCACCACCAACATTCATACACATTCAAACACATTCACACGGGGCAAGGTGAGTAAGGTGTCTTGCCCAAGGACACTATGACAGTAAACTGGGACAGAGCGGGATTCGAACCGGAGTAGGCTATATGTTCATATGTTAATAGGCCTTGCAAACTGGCATTTTATGTTGTGAAAATGTTAAATAAACCATAAATAAGCAATTTTGTATTGAATTTATTTTTCTTTTATATAGCATCATTGTTTGTAAGATAAAAATCATATATTTTGCCAATGGCATCATTTACCCCGGTGTATTTTACAGTTTACTTTAGATTCAAAGTGATTGTCCCAGAGATGCACAACATCCTAAACTATATGTACCAATTTTAGTTGGAGGCTTTGCTGTAATCCCCTTGCTTTAAAGGCACTTAAAGTAAAAAAAAATAAATGGCACTACTTACCCCACTCTCCACTATAAACTGAAAATATTTAAAATAAATAAATGTGCTTTAATTCCCCTTTGTGTTTTCATTTAGGCTCCATTATAGGAATTACATACATAGGAAGTACACAGCATTTCAGTGTCAACAAAGGTCGTCCTATCAGGCTACGAGCACATAATTGTAGTTTGTAAATGGTTGACAGGTAGTTATTTTGGATTTCTCCTAAATCTGTCTTAAAATTTAAGATACTGGACCTGGGTTGGGCTGGTGGGACAGCGGTGGAAAATGTCCCTCATTATTAAATCCCAAACTTGACAGGTATGTTCCTGGGTACCTCTCTGCAGAAAAGACCCTTTAACGTCAACACAGCTTTAATATATCTTTGAAAGAAACAATTGTAGTCATCCTGTGAAGTGAACATTATCCCCACAGCAGCAGGAAAAGAAGGAACAATTCAACGTGTCTCCTAGGAATTGGCGATATTTTACCGTTCACGATATACCGTCAAAAAAATTCCTCACGATAAGAATTTGTCATCTCGCGGTAAAAACGATAAATTCCCGTTGATGATGTTTTTGTGTAAAGCTGATTTATGGTTCTGCGTTAAATCCACGCACAACGTACGTGAAGGAAGGAAGGAAGGAAGGAAGGAAGGAAGGAAGGAAGGAAGAAAAGAGGAAGGGAAGGAGGAAGGAGAGAGCAGGAGGAAAGACGAAAGGAAGGGAAAAAAGAAGGAAGGAAGGAAGAAAGGAAGGAAGGAAGGAAGGGGGAGAAGGAAGGAAGGAAAGGGGAGAAGGAAGGAGATAGCAGGAGGAAAGACGGAAGGAAGGGAAAAAAGAAGGAAGGAAGGAAGGAAGGAAGGAAGGAAAGGGGAGAAGGAAGGGAGAGAGCAGGAGGAAAGAAGGAAGGGAAAAAAGAAGGAAGGAAGGAAGGAAGGGAAAAAAGAAGGAAGGAAGGAAGGGAAAAAAGAAGGAAGTTAAAAAGATGGAGTTGAATTGGTATTTTTTTTTAATCGTCATTTTTTATCGTTATCGGGATAAATGCCAGAAATGATCGTGATACATTTTTTAGTCCATACCGCCCATCCCTAGTGTCTCCCAACTTAAAGCTCGGACCAACATCTTTTCAGTTTTAGGAGTGTGGCGTCAGGGATGCGTCATCGGTTTACAACACCATGAACTTCTGCGAGTCTCTTGTGTCCCGTGGTGAGTTTTTGGGGGTGGGGGTTCTTCCTCCTCCTCCTCCTCCTCCTCCTGCATGTGTCAAAATTTTACGTATTTTTAAATCCCAAACTTGACAGGTATGCCGTGGAGCAGTCCTCGGAGTTTGTTCCAGCTTTCCCCTCAGCTGTGGCTGTGCAGAGTCGTGGCCGACGGTCGTGGCGTCACACGTCTCCACAAACGTCCAAAGGCCTTCAGGAACAGGGACCCTTGTTCAGGTGGACGTGATGATAAACACGTTTCTGAGATTCTACCAGAATTGAAACTTCAGGCACAATTAATTGATCGGTGTGTTTTACAAAGTAGAAGAAGACCAAAAAAATGAGCCAGGAAACGGGTGTGTGTTGAAAACCTGTGATGTTTATTGGCCCTGGGCTATGAGATCCAACCACAAAGACACTGTGCAAAGAAAGCTTCGATAAGTCACACTTACGGAGTTGGCGAGCACGTTACACAAACAAAAGTGATGTTTGCATGTGAACGGTATACAGTCGTTAAAAGAGTTCATGCTAAAAACACGTAAACCTTTAAAAGAGGGTTCCAACTAACTCACACTGAACACAAACACTTGAATCCAAATGAACAAATCAATACACTGTTGATCAAACTGTGTAATCTGGTTCTTAGTCTCCGAACAGTTTCCTTTGTGCCAACTGTCTTCAATACTTCCTCAATACTTCCTCAATACTGCTGCTGGTTCCACTCTGCTGTCTGGACAGAGAGCTCAGAGACGGCGCTCTAAAGGACAGAGACGAGACTCTGAAGGACAGAGACGAGGCTCTGAAGGTCAGAGACGAGACTCTGAAGGTCAGAGACGAGGCTCTGAAGGACAGAGACGAGACTCTGAAGGACAGAGACGAGACTCTGAAGGTCAGAGACGAGGCTCTGAAGGACAGAGACGAGGCTCTGAAGGTCAGAGACGAGGCTCTGAAGGACAGAGACGAGACTCTGAAGGACAGAGACGAGACTCTGAAGGTCAGAGACGAGGCTCTGAAGGACAGAGACGAGGCTCTGAAGGTCAGAGACGAGACTCTGAAGGACAGATTATTAAAATAACAAATATTATAAGAAATCTCAGATAAACAACTTGTCAAAGTCTCAGAAGAAAGAAAACGTGATGATACGAGGCGTCACCTGGTTACCGTACGATAAGAGTTTTAGTAATAAAAGAAGTTAAAAACAAGCGTTCGGCCTGAAGAATTCATTTGTTAGTGACAAACGTACAAAAGTCAGAAATGTTCATGTTCATAATTGCTGGTGAACTGGACCCGGCAGAGTCTGGCAGATATTTCATATCTGGAGCTAAGAACTGGGAATTTCATGGCCGTGCTTCTTCCCGAGCAGCAACGCTCCAACTCTCCCCAGATCGGGTCTCTTACAGATCCCAGCGAGCTGACGGGACTACAGGAGGAGCGGCGCCTCGCGGTTCCTCGGCCTGCTAACACAGCAGGGGGCGGTTCCACTTCTGACCACACGGGGCGCCCGGTCCCGCCTCGTGAAGGCTCTTGGGATGTGCTGCCCCCTGGTGGCCAGAAGTGGTTCTGCTACGTAGAAACGGGCATCGCAGCTGCAGAGAAGAAATGATTATCTGAAGCAATGCATGCTGGATCTTCACCTGGCCGCTTAAAAACCAAGGAAGCAGCAGTGACCCGCCGGCTGAAGGTCACACGAGGGGTTAAACCTTTTTTTAGGGGTATTTTTCTTTTTTCATTTGGCACGACACAACGTTAAATAATAAAATCTAAGATTAAAAAGCTGATTGCCTCAAATTTACCTTCAGTGCTCTTCTGTTATTGTCGGGAACTTTCAGTCAGATTTGTTGGAGGGTCCAAGAAAGCAGGACCACGCCCAGAAAAGCGCGTGACAGCTGGGTTTTAAAAAAGAGCTTTTTTTTTGTGCCTCGTTCAAGCACATATTTAAAAAATATACTAGAAAACTGTCCTTAATACAGGAATATAAGCTGATTGGTATTGCTATGTGTTCATCAGTCATCACTCGTCTCAGAGCCGGCGGGAGAGACGACCCAGAGACGCTGATGAAGAAGAAGAAATGCAAAAACAGAAAATGGACCTGAACAGCAACAGAAGATATCGTCCTTTTGTAAGTGCAGTAAACAATATCTTCATCTTTGTTCTCGCCGCCACTCGCTGTCACTCGTCGTCACTCTTGCTCTTGTCCGACTGATCCTGCAAGGAAACACAAACAGACACAGCATTAAAGTCTGGCGGTGCAGCAACGTTGCCGGTGACCGGGGGGGGCAGCAGATCGGAGGGAGACCTGCTGGACCTGCTCCGCCCGTCACACCGGCGCCGCCAGCGGCTCCTTTCTCACCGCTGCAGATCAACACCAGGTGCTCGGAGGTGGTTCTCTCGCTTCATTGATGATTAAAGTACCGTATTTTCCGCACTATAAGGCGCACTTTCAATGAATGATGCATTTAAAAACTTTTTCCATATATAAGGCGCACTGCATTATAAGGCGCTACAGTACAGGCTGGGGTTACGTTATGCATCCATTAGACCAGGGGTCGGCAACCCAAAATGTTGAAAGAGCCGTATTGGACCAAAAACGCAAAAAACAAATGTGTCTGGAGCCACAAAAAATAAAAAGTCTTGTATCAGCCTTAGAATGAAGGCAACACATGCTGCATGTTTCTATATTAGTTAGAACTGGGGGGAGATTTTTTTTTTCATTATGCACTTCGAGAAAAAAGTCAAAATGTCGAGAAAAAAGTCGAAATGTCGAGAAAAAGTTGAAATGTTGAGAAAAAAGTCGAAATGTTGAGAAAAAAGTTGAAATGTTGAGAAAAAAGTTGAGAAAAAAGTCAAAATTTTGAGGAAAAAAAAATCAAAATTTCGAGAAAAAAGTCGAAATGTTGAGAAAAAAGTCAAAATTTCGAGAAAAAAGTTGAAATGTCGCGATTAAAAAGGAAAGGGAAAAAGGAAGAAAAAAAGGGAAAAAAGAAGAAAAAAAAAGGTCAAACATTTTTGAAAAAGCTCTAGGAGCCACTAGGGTGGCTCTAGAGCCGCGGGTTGCCGACCCCTGCATTAGACCAAGGGTCGGCAACCCGCGGCTCCGGAGCCGCATGCGGCTCTTTCATCCTTATACTGCGGCTCCGAGTGGCTTGGGAAAATAAATTACAAAAAAAAAACTAAGTATTTAATTGAATTGTATTTTATTTGTGTTAGTTCTTTAATATTTTAGTTCTAAATTGGAAGATTATTGTGATCTTGACATATTAGAATAAATATATTTAGTTTTTCGTTGCTCAAAATAAACGTCATACTCGCGAAAGCCGGTATACCCGCCAAAACGCCATCCATTCGTCGTGACTTTCAACTCCAGCAAAGCAAAGTATGGAGAAATGTAAGAAAAGAAAAATATTGACCGGATTATAAGGCGCATGGTCAGCTTTTGAAAAAATGTAAGGTTTTTAGGTGCGCCTTATAGTGCGGAAAATACGGTACTATTAAAACTTCCTCGCCGTTAACTTTTCATTATACAAAATGATCAAGTCATTTTTCCATTCAAACCACTGTGGAGGAGACGGCGGAGCGGAGGAGACTCTCCTCTGCCTCCTCCACTGAGTTAAAATCCTCGTTTTGATTTAGCTCAGCAGACGTTTAACTCCACGTCCAGCCTCCCTGGGAACCTGGAATCAGGAGCACGACTTCTCCACAACCATTGGTTCCCCGCTATACGAGGGGCGGGGCTTGCTGAATGGTCCATCATGATTTGTTTAGGTGGAATTGGTCCTCTAGGATTATAAATGAGCAAACATCATCATCAAAATGGGATTTAATGAGCTCCCAGGGGCCTTTGCTGGGAGGATGTTCATAAACACCAGTTTACGGCTCCTCGGAGGGATCAGAGTTGAACTTTCAGTCTCTCACATCGTCGTGTTGCAGCCAGATCTGCATTCCTGATGCAGCAATAGTTTCAAAAAGTCGTAGTTTCAAAGCCACTACATCTTCCACCTCTTTCTTCCTGTGAATCGTGAACTTTTGTTTTTGACTCTTGAAAGACGACGAGTGCAGGAACGCTCCGGTGCGGCTCCAGCGCCAGGGCTCTGGCGGTCTACGGAGATTTCCCCGAACCGCATCTGTATTTTTGTATTTACTTTATTTCGCCGGCGGGGATTACTGACGGAGGATGAAGAGGAGTCCTGCTGAGTCTCCAGAAACTCCCGGAGAGCATCTGCAGTTGTTTGGAGCAACTCTGCAGTGATGAGAGACGTCGTTTCTATAACAACGGAGCTGATTTCAACTTCTGACACCTCAACCCTGTAAAAACAACTCCATAAAAACAACTCCATCAACAGTCCAAAGACCACATCTCTCATAGAAAGCTTCAATTCAACAGATTACTAATTTAAATTAACTTGTTCTGCCAGAGACAGATAAATAACACTGTTTTACATTCACCTCAACACACTCTAGTATTGAGTGAGTGAGTGAGTGAGTGAGTGAGTGAGTGAGTGAGTGAGTGAGTGAGTGCATCTTGGAGAGCCGTTCAATTTTCGTTGTATCGTCTTCAGTTCATTCATTCATTCATTTACAAACCACAGCAACTGTCTTTGCTCCTTCAATGCTGATCTCATCATTTTAATTTGGTTTTATATCTTTATATTATTAAAGTCTTTTTTAGTTATCAGCAGCTGGAAAACAGTGACAGTGAACTCTCTCCAAAGCTGAAGTCCAGGGATGGACAGAGAAACCCTGCTGGGTACATACTGTCCTTTTGTTGTCGGGGCGTTCAAAGTTTCTACTTTTTCAGATTTGAAGTTGCAAGAAAAGAAAAGCTGAAAAAATATCAAATTGGAGTTGGACTAAATAATTCAAGAGAAGAAGAAAGTCCATCGGCCAGGTGGAGCTGGCGGCAGGAACAAAGCTCGCTCAAAGCCGTCCACAAGTCCAAGCGCTTCTGTTGAGTGTGTACAGGAGCAGCCCACGTGCACGGCTCTGGTAAAACCCACCTCCTCTACTTCACTGATTCAGACCCGACCACTGTTCACCCACCGGGCCTGTGCACATTAGCCGCCACATCGTGCAAACTGGAATTGCAAATAGAAAATGTGGCTAATGGAAATGTCACTTTCACACACATATACATATATTTATCACAGAACGAATGTTTTTATGTTTGAATGAGGTTTTTCTGGTGATTTAAAAAAGAAACCAGACTGTGTAATAAGAACTGGACAACCTATCTGTAATGTCACCCATAGTTCCCTCTTTGTCCTCGTCCACGTCCCAAATTATTATTATTTTTTTTTTAAACATTTTTTTGTGGCTCTAGTGGCCTTTTATTCAAGTTGCAGATAGGAAAGTGGTAGAGAGAGAGAATGGGGATGACATGCAGCAAAGGTGCGCAGGCCGGGATTCAAACCTGCAACCACTGCAGGATAGATGATTTCATTTTCTTCTCATCAAGCACCTTCTGCACCCTTATTTAGCTAATTTAAATTATTATCAATTTTTTCCATTAATAAGTTTCAAACATGCCTGTTTATGTTTAAGTTCATTAATTTCAAACAAGACATTCCAGGCACTTTTCATAATTTTTTTCTGTTATCATCAGATATTCATTCTTATTCAGTTAGAGGAGGGAAGAACTTTCATTTACCTCTTTGTCGTACCTGCAGTCACCAATCCTTTATCAAATTCCATGGCCCTCAACTCTGGAACTGTTTAGATAGATCTCTTAAGTTAGTGTCATCCTTAAAAATGTTTAGGACCAACTTAATGGGGTATCTTTTATATAGACAAAATTAACAGGCTATTCGTACTAAAATGAAATTGCCATTTCATGGATATTTTTGTTTGGGTGTTTATTGTATTTTTCTTTGTTTCTTTTACCTTTTCTTTTCCTTTCTATTCTTTTGCTATTGACTGATTTGTTTTGGTGATTTTGTAATGAGGGGAGGATTTTTTATAAGCCCTTCGGGCTTCTTTTCCTCTCCTGCACAAATTATTTGTCCTTGTATGATAAAAAAAACTTTACTGTTGTCATTGTGCAAATAAATAAATAAATAAATAAATAAAATAGATAGATAGATGATAGATTTATTATAGTACCCTTGGGTAAATTTGGTTCACAGTGAGTGCCTCCTCATACAATCTAAAACCATAAACTCAACAACACAGGATAACATAAAGTGACAACAGTGCTTTGGCTAAAAGAACAAAGAACAAGAAGGACGGCCCCAAGATAGGAATCAAAATAAGTTAAAACATCAGTAGATAAAAACACTAAAATATTAAAACCAAGCAAAAGGATAAAAGGATAAAAAATGTGCCTTTTCATAAAAACAAGATAAAGGAAACAATACAAAACATAAAGGAGGAGGACTGTAGCCTCAGTTTATAAGCCGCTTGCTTAACCCACTGCGCCACAGAGCGGCCCAAACACGTCCCGTAATTTTTACCCAAAAAGGTACAAAGAAGATTCCCTCGCCCACTTTTCATGGATGTGAAATCCAACTTTGGAGTCTTTCTTCAGTTCAGCGTCCACTGGTCCTTGAAGACACCCTGGAACATCCTCCCAGAAATCCCTGCTCTATAAGGGACTCGCCTCACGACAGTTTGTTGAAATAAATAACTCTGCAGGTTTATACTTGTGTTAAACATGTTTAAATGTGCTCAGTCTCATCTGGACGCGGCAGCAGACCTACGAGGATCATGTTCAGAGCTCAGACTTCGAGGCTGAAGGGCTTGGTCTCGGTGGGTGGAGGAGCACCACCGGGGGACGTATTCTCATTTCAGACTTCCAGGACGGATCAGAGTCCTGTCATCCCCGGTCTCGCTGGTGGAACGGAGGCTGGCCGCAGAGGACCAGAGGACAGCTTTGTGACGTGTTGCTAGAAGCTATTTTTACATCCGAGTAGACGGAGAAGCACCGGCTGTGAGCAGAACGAACAGTCCGACCACATTCCCCTCAGCTCCTGACACCCTTCCTCAGATTTAATAAGGTCCACTTCCTGTCAGACAAGTAAAGTGCCCTGAAGGTCGACTCGTTGGCCTCCCAGGTGTTAATGAGCTGCAGGACCGAGACCAGCACACGGCAGTCTCCACGTCTCTGTGAGTCCACTCGTTTGGTTTTATTCTTCAGGAGGATTTTTGGCATTAAGGGAACATGTGGATTGTTTTTGGAGAAAAAGGAAGAACATTTCAACCACAGAAGCATTTTACCTCAACTAAAATATATTATGATTAAATCCAGGTGTTGAATCCAGGTGTTTTGTTTGTGAACCCTGTAAGACCAAAATATAAAACTTCTTAGGTGAAATTAATATCCTTAAATTGATTTTTTTGCACTAGCGCCACCGTGTGGAGCACCTGCTGAGCTGCAGCTGTGTGTAAAAGGTCATATCTCAGGAACGGCTGGATGCATCTGGATGATTGACACCTCTACTGAATCTTTGCAGCCGATAAAAATCAACAGACTGTTTAAAATTAAAGCCCCAACATTCTCACTTCCTGGAATCAGGACAGGTTGCAGTTCCTCTACCGACCACCAGGGTCCGGATCCAGACCTGCAGTTCCTCTACCGACCACATAGTGTATTGGGGAGATACAGGAGCACATAGTTACCCGTTACGTGTCATGGGTGGAACTTGCATCGCTGTCAAGCTGCTGTTTGAACAACCAGATATTTTCACTCTGCCGCCGTCTTTCTTACTCCTGACACACATCACAGAGTTCAGGCTGACGTCCGACAGCGACCTGAGGAGATCGGGGACCTACGTTATCATCCTGGTCGTCGTCGTCGTCACTGTCGTCGTCGCTGACCACCGGCTTGGCCTTCCCCCGGCTCTGCCTCTTCTTTCCTTTGTCGTGACCGCGCGACTCTCTGCCCAGCTTGATCTTCACCCGCACCGACTTGGCTGAAGGAGACAGGACGTAAAAGATGAGCATGTTGTTGAACTTAAAAGAAAATAAAAACACTGATCTTGTTTCCCTGCACCAGGAACAATCCTGGTCCGTCTTAACCTGAACGTTCAGACCCCGATGATCCATCAGACCAACAAATACCATCTTGACTTAACTGTTTCTGCCTGTGTGTGTTTTGTTTTTGATTCCCCGTCTTGTACCCGACCGTCTCCATCACCTGCCTCGCGTCACCCCGCCCGCGCGGGAAGCTCCTGCTGCGTCTTGGGCCAATGATGTCTTAATATTTATGACTTGTATAGCGTTTGCATTTTTTATATGATATAAAAATGTGTTGTAATATTCATTTTCAAGGTGCAATAATTGTTCTAACCAGCCCGACCGAACTGACCCATCATGCATATTTTCCCAGTCATTTTATGCTTCTTCCTGCATTCATTTTTGAGATTCTTAACTTTCTAAAGCCGTCTTCAGGGCTGGTTCTGTGGACTGTCTGAATGATTTTACTTCTAATTCAGTTGCACTTTCTTATCCTTTAACTACGGATTACTGCGATTTGCTGTGACAACAGGAATATCGTTTACAAGAGGAGGGCTGAACTCTGTAATGATCCACTAACGTCTGGAAAAAGGCTCAAAGTCTAAGAGAAGAGGTGGATGGAAAGAGGAAATGGAGGTCCAGAAGGAACACGTTGACGTTTCCCGCGTTAATCACTGCTGGGAGTGAGATTATTACGATATTTATGACTTCACTGTCAGTTGATATTAAAACTTGTTTTGCATCCCTGAGTAGCTCGAGATGACCAAGATAACACAGCAACGCCCCCATCGACACGCCACCTGTACGAGCTTGTTCAGATTCTGTGATGAGCGCCCCCTAGTGGCCCGTTAGATAAAAGCACCGCCAGGGACCGGCACTCTGAACTAGAGTGGGAATGGGACACAAATCTCGCAGGAGCGGGTGGCTAAAAAAAAACACTGCGGGATCGGGATGTACTCTAGCGACAAGATGGAAATCAATGACGTGGAAAAGAACCTCAAACAAGGTCTTTACAAAACAAAGACAAAGCAAGTCAGATATCTGGAGAAATTTGGTTTAGTGTCTGTGGCACATCTTGGAAGAGACGCAGGGATTGGGAACGCAGTCTGTCAGCAACATTCTCTTCCTCCACAGCAATGTAATGGCCAAGTGATTCATTTGTTAAATTAATTTGTTTAATTCGTTAACTTTGTTTATTTTATGTTATTTATTAGTGTTATTTGAGCCACTACTCTCGTTGCTATAACCTCAATCACATAATTGATGCGGCGCAAAGGCGAAATAGCTTGTGCGATGATGACAATGATGGATTTGCATCTAACTTTCGGTCAGGTGGCCTATGAACTGTCAATCATCCATCAAGCTCCACAATGATCATGTTAACATTAAATCAGATTGATTTGTCTCGGACATTTCTCTTGTGGGACGGAAGAAGACACAAAATCAATGCATCTCTATTATTGTGCAGGCATGAATTCAGCGGGAACGGGATGAAGAAAACAGTTCTACTCTGAAGCTCCACAAAAACAGCCGGAAGTTAGTCACGGTTGATTCTGCCTCCCAGATCCTCGCAGTTTGATCCCCCACGTGAACTTCACTCCCCGAGCAGCACCGGCCGGGTTTTAATGACACGAGGCAAGGTTGATGGTGTGTGTGTGTGTGTGTGTGTGTGTGTGTGTGTGTGTGTGTGTGTGTGTGTGTGTGTGTGTGTGTGTGTGTGTGTGTGTGTGTGTGTGTGTGTGTGTGTCTCACCCTCAGCCTCTGACTCGTAGTCATCATCATCGTCCTCCTCGCTGTCATCCTCACTCTCTTCTTCCTTGGCAATCTTCTGTCTGGCGCTCTTGAACACCGACTGGAGGACGATGGAGTCCTCGTATATCTGTGGGTTCACAGATAAAGATCAGGGCGGTAAAAACAGGTTGTGTCCTGCCCCCCCAGGTCAGCGCGGTTTGGAGTAAGAACATGAGAGAGGGCTGAGATTCGCGAGCAGATTAAGCCGGCAGGTGAAGGCTGTAAACGATGTCCAACACGAAACACTAGACTTCGAACTTCGATCTTTTCCAATTGTAAATAGTAGTCGACACTGTGGTAAATTATTTTAATATTGTGTTTTTTTCCGTGTTACTACCATGTATAATTCTATACTTTATTGTTATTCTGTATGTTTGTATTATGTATATAATTGTGTCCTGTGTGAGGACCCCAGGAAGAATGGCCATTACTCCCACAGCGGAGTGATGGCTAATGGAGATCCTAATAAATAAACAAATAAGCTTCATTGCAGACGGTCAGACTTTAGTCTCCAGGTCGGAAAAATCTGCTTCAGGATGAACCTTTAAAATTAACCTTGAGGTCGTCGCTGCTCTTCTTCATCTCAGCCAAATGACAGGGGGCTGAGGACACGCAGGTTTCTACAACCAAAACCGCTAAACTGTGACAGCGTGAGCAGCAGGAGCCGAGGGGACGAGAGGCAGCGGGTCCCGGGATCTAGAGAGACGCGCTGCGTTGAAACAGCTGCATCTACCCAGGAGCAGTTACACGAGAAGAGGACGTTTCAACAGGTGGAAAAGTGAAAACCTGCAGCCTTCTGACTGGAGCTCAGACACAGAAGCAGGTTCAAGGATCAATTACAGGGAGCAACCCGAGCAGGTCGAGGTTTCTGACCTGAGAGCCCTCCAGGTTGAAGGTCTGTGCGTTTTGACAGAGCAGCATCACGTCCTTCTCCAGGTCCCCCACGTTCCTGTATTTGTGGCTTCTGACACGTTCCTGTTAACACAAACACATCCTCACGTGAGCTGAACATTTCTCTGGAGTGATCAATCACTTTCACTGAGCTGTTAGCTTGAGGAGCGGATCAATGAGCCTGACCAGTCAACCTGATCACTTCCTCTTCAGTCCAGAGAACCGGTGCGGTTCCTCTGGACTGGACTGTTCTCCCTCACGTCCCTCATTCACCACCGTTTCTGGAGGCATCTTGGCCAACAAACCTTGATCTTCTTGAAATCCACGGGTTTCCTGATCAGCTCATAATACTCCGGGAGTTCTTTCCTGGACGGGAGCTGGACGAAGACTTCACTCAGCTGTCTCGCTGACCTGCAAAGACAAGAGCGGGTCATGATAACCACATTCAGTCCGTGTCTGCGCTGCTCTCACATCTGATGGTGAACCGCCCTGCCGTTCTGGACTGGATCTACCACCAGAGATTTTTTAGTGCGTCCAAAACATTACAACGTACTCAATAGTAGCTCTATCCATACTCATTCCGGGGAAATTTATTAGTGTGGATTGATGGATACTAGCCGAGCAGAAACTTCCCACAATACAATGCAGCGGTGTTTGGTTGCTAAGTGATACGTATAAGTGTGATATCAAGTATAACAATATTATTATATAATATTATTATTATAATATACGTATATAATATTATATAATGTCATCTTGTTTCGGCCCATATAAATGGGAAATAGCGAAGCGCTGCTGCTGCTGTGACACATCACTTCCTCCCAACGGCAGGAAGTGACGTGTGCGCTCTTAATAGTACGTCCAAATGAATGCACACTACTGATATTTACTCAAAAGTGTGCCGAACTTAAGTATACTTTTTAGTACATACTGTTTAGCATGGCATTTTGGACGCACCGTGGATCTAAAACCAGCCCTGGACTGGATCTAGAACCTGAACTGGATCTAGAACAAGCCCTGAACCAGTTTCAAGTTGGTAGAAAAGTGTTAAATAAGGAGTCATGTGACCTGTAGATGTGAATATATATATATATATATATATATATTTTTATATATATATATATATATATATATATATATATATATATATATATATATATATATATATATATATATATATATGTGATATTTGGGAGTTTTACTGTGAAACTCACGTCCTTCTGTTTTGCTAGCTGCAATTATAATTTGCATAATTTGAGGTGATTAGAAACTAATGTTTGGGGAATCATTAAAGATCTTCATGAATGAACTGCATCTACAGTATATAAATGCATATTTATAAGATGCATTACTTATCACATTTACATCGGTCCTGAAATTCATCCTTGCTCCATGCAGGCCATAAAATTCACTTTTCCTGTAACTCTGAGAAGTGTTGGTGTGGTTCTGAAGTGCAGCGCGTCATGAGGAGATGGTCCTGTTAGCCAGGCCTCATGAATATATGTGGGATGAAAATAAATAGTTCATATTGTCATAATCGGTGCATATAGACACGGACGGTTACAAACGCGTAAGACTGTCAGCTCTGAATAATGCGGCAGCAGGGACGTGGAGAATTGAGATGCCGTTTTGTCAGATTAGTGGGAATTTATCAGCATTCGCAGGTGGAAAGACGGGCCGTTCACAGTGAACGATGCAGCTGAATTAATAATAGTGTTAACACCGAGGACGGTTGGCCGTTCTAAGATTAAGTAGGCGGAGAATAAGCAGTTTAACGCATAAAAAGAGCTTAAAAATGCAAACAGTCATCATTCAGAAATGAAAATAAAGACGAGATCGAGGATGAATCATGGGAGGAAGTATTAACTAACATTAAATCTTGCTCGATTAATGCTAGGCTCCAACTGATCCAGTACAAGATAGTCCACAGATTACATTATTCTAAAACCAGATTAAACACACTTTTCCCCAATCTCTCTCCACTGTGTAATAGATGTAATGCAGCAGAAGGTTCTCTTGCACATCTTTTCTGGATCTGCCCGAAATTACACAACTTTTGGTCTCTCATTTTCCAATGGTTTTCCTCTGCCTTTAACATAATTGTAACACCTGACCCTGAAGCTGCTTTGTTAGGACACTCCAATACTCTGAAAAACCTGGATTGTAACATACGTACTGCTTTGACTCATGGTATGATGATTGCTAAGAGATGTATCCTGAAACTGTGGAAGTCCAAGTTTGAGACTTGGCAGAGGGAACTCATAAGCATTCTGCATGTGGAAAGACTGAGATACGAACTCTCTGGTAATCCCCTGAAGTTCTCCAAGATATGGAGTCCAGCGCTAGAGCATATGAAAGACCACTGATGCTCTCTTTACCCACTTACCTTGCTTATGCGCCTCCCTGGTAGGTTCTCTTATTTGATGTAATGTAATCTGAACATTTCCATAAATAAAGTGTTAAAAAAAAAAGAAGAAAGAAATGAAAATAAAGCCCAGATGAGTAAGATGCAGAATATAAAGCTCCAAACTGGTCTTTCAACAAGACCCTGGACCAGTCCCTGGACCAGACCCTTGATGAGACCCAGGAAAGACCCAGGACATTTGTAGTTCCAGTACTGACCACCGGGGGAAATGTCCCATGATTCATGAGGACTGATGGAGGGTTTACACCAGGTGTTAAGAGTCAGGCTTTGAGGGGGAACCAAAGATCAGACTGTGGTTGAGTTTTTATTCTCTGACCTCAGAAGAACATGTGGACAGTTTGGTGGTGTGGAATCTGCATTTCTAAATTTCTAGATTTCTAGAATAGCTACTTCTGCTTCCTATTTGGCCCCATCTGCCCCTTTGTTTAAAAAATTACATTTATTATCCATCTATGATATCAACATACTCCAATCATGTGCTTTCATTTACAAATGCACTTATCTTGCAAATATGCTTCCAAGTACTTTCAAAGATTTTTTTAAGATCAATTCACAAATTCATAACTATAATACTAGACAATTTGCGGATCTCCATTCTTCATTCAGTCGTACCAATAGCAGTCAGTTCTCCATCAAAGACAGAGGTTCCTCACTCTGGAATTCTCATATACTTATTGCTAAATCTTCACTGTCTATTAGTAGTTTTAAACAGAGATTGAAGACCAGCCTTATGTGCATGCTCACACGCAAGCACACACACTCATCCAACCGAGAAATTGTTTGGAAATATCCATCTTATTTGAACGCTGTTTTTGTACTTGCTGATTTTATAATGTAATGTATTTTCTTGGTGAGAACTTTGAATAAGCCCATTCTCACCTGCACATATTTTCATGCTTTTATATTCATTCTAACTTTTGTACCGTTTTCATGTTGTGCAAATAAACAAATCAAATCAAATTAAATGTTTGTTTATTTACCTCATGAACAAATGTACTGGTCCTGCTGAATTAAATATTACTTTACTGACTAGTTAAAAAGCGACACTTTCTAAAAATCAGCTGAAATGTTCGGATAATCCAACCATAAATGCTTTCAGTCAAATGAGAAACAGCACAATGCTTTGGCTCGTTATCAGATGCTACACGACGACAACGAAGCTAAACCTTTTGGTTTGTGGTTTCTACAAACATGAAAACAAAAGCTATTTCCATGAGAAGCGGCACCAGCTTGGACACAATTAGCTGCAAATGAGGAAAAAGCTCATCAACAAAGAGGTAAAACAATGATTGCTAACGGACACGCCACTGGTTCTCGGGCTGTTTCACAGTAAAAGTGGTTGGAACAGCGTTTGTTGTGGATAAATACAGCTGCTTTTGGGTCAGACGTTGGAAAACGAAGAGCACAGGTCCGTGTCCTCTCTGATACGATTGACGAGCCGCCGTGGGGTCTCCAGATAAACTGAAAGCATTTCTGTCGTTGTTTAGCACCTGAGACAGGAACGCTCGCAGAACCAGGTGCTTTTCCAGCCTTTAACGGACCTGCCAGGTCTTTTACTGGGATACAAGGAGCTAACACACCGAGCAGCTTCTCCTCCTCCTTTCTACCGTCTGCTCCAACTTCCAGGAGTCTTCCCCGCTAGCCATTGGCTGTGCTGGCTGTCAATCAAAAAACCACACCCCCAACTATACATTATTTTAGTGCTTTATATCATTTTACCCGCTACAGAACAAGAACATACCCCCGTATAGGTGTCGTGTGAAACCGGACCACAGAGACCCAAACTGGTGTTTTTGTACCAGACTGGAAACATGTTTGTGTTTGATATCAAGCTGGACCTGGATCCAGACCCTAGTATGGGAACAGCAGGTCTGATCCAGACCCTAGTAGAGGAACCGCAGGTCTGGATCCAGACCCTAGTACGGGAACCGCAGGTCTGATCCAGACCCTAGTAGAGGAACCGCAGGTCTGGATCCAGACCCTAGTATACCCTTTTTTCCAGCAAACCGGTTGCAGAGCTGGTTCGGAGCCGGTGCTAGTTCACAACTCGTTCAACTTGCGAACCAGCGAAGAACAGGTTTGTTTTCCACAGCTCGGGTGCTAAGGGGAGCCACGTCATAACGTCACTGCAAACGGCAGTTACTTTGCTGCGATTGCGTTGGAAAGTTGAAGCAACAACAAGGTATTTGCTCTAACAGGACTTGGTCCATGTAGCTCCTCCGTGGACACATCTCTAAAAGACAGGTCCTCTCCTCCTCAGATCCATGATGCTTTGCTGCATCCAGATTTATTCTTATTTGAAAATGTCTCCGTCTCCCAGTCTTGCTATTGCCGTTGGTCTTATAACTCCGCCCCCTCCGCTTACGTAAGCGGTTCTTTCCTCTAGACCAGCAAAGAGGTACTGCTACCTTGGAACCGGTCTTTGTGGCCCAGAGCCAGTTCTTTGTCAGTGGAAACAAAAAGGCCAGTTCCAAACTCAGCACTGGCCAAGAACCAGAACCAGCCTGGAACCGGTTTGGTGGAAAAGGGATAGTAGAGGAACCGCAGATCTGGATCAAGACCTTAGTTCTTGGTAGAAAAACTGCTATTTTTCACATTTTCTAGCTGGCCTCAACCAGGAAGTCAGAACGTCACTAGCGACTGTGATTAAGTAACTTAAGGTAATGTTAGCGTTGTTAGCCCAGTTGCTTTGAAATAACTAATAAATGTAAAAAAACTAATAAATGTAAACATCCTTGTTGATCATCCATATGTAAAAAGTGTCTAGTTTAATACGAAGCAGACATTCACCCTTGTTTTCTGCATAAACACCATAACAGATGAGAATTCAGGATCCTGATAAGCAAAGGGGGGGTTCATGTCATGGACTGTGACAACGGTGAATGTAAAAGCCCCTTGTGTCCATGTGACATAACTCAGCCGGAGACGACAGAGCTCTGTTGTCATGAGAACATCACGGACGGACCCGAAATGTGCTGAACATAGGAAATTAAACCTACACCGTTTCCTGGATGCACTGAGGAGATAAGAGGTTATTAAGTTTCAAGAAGCTCAAGCATATATTTGAGATTAAAGTCCAGTTGCTGCACACAGTGTGAAGGTGTAGTTTGATTTATGGAGCTACTGCACTGCATGCTGGGATTCAGAAGTCCTGGAGTGGAAACTTCAAGATCTCCTCCAGTTCGATTAGTTTGCCAGAAGGATGATTGAGATGCTCTGGGAAGAACAACCAGCGAGTGAGAGAGAGGAAAGAATCTGGACTTCTGGAAAGCCCGTTTTCCTGGAGAGGTCCAGCACAATAATCAGCCATTGCACATTCGCAGAGGAATGCACGTGTTGTTCCGTGCATGTCGCAAAGAGACGCATACTTGAGCCTTCACAAAAAAACAAAGAGCCCAGACAGAACGGAGGAGACCACACACTTCTGCTAGCTGCAGCGTTGGGCTGCCGTTCATCAGACATGACTTCATGTCTGTTCACTTCTACACTGCTGACCTTGGACGAGTCCCGTCTTTCCACTGCATAAGCAAGGCGTGGCCTATTTGCACATTTAAAAACATATTTCACCATCATCCTGACAAGGACAGAGCCTCGTGAAGGCAGATGTATCCTGCAGATTTCATCTCCTATGTTTGAAACTAAGAAACTCCAGCTGGACTCCGACTCGCTGCAGAGATCTCCATCTCTGTCTTGCGAGTCTCACAATATAACAAAAAAGTTAATAAATAAGACTCTCATCCTCGCTGCATCACACTCAGCTGCAAATTACTCCAACAAATCAGACTTACCGTATTTTCCGCACTACAAGGCGCACCCAAAAGCCTTTAATTTTCTCAAAAACCGGCAGTGCACCTTATAATGCAGTCCGCCTTATATAGGATCATTATGGTCATTTCTGTTACTGTAGTCTGGGAGATTGTGGGTACTGTAGTTGGTGTCGCCAAAGTAACGGCGCTAAAACCGGCAGGAATCTCCACAGACGTTCAAGACAACAGCAGCGGCGCTGACTCGCATAATGGCGACTGTGAGGAGACGGAGCCGGGACCGTTGGATGCTGCACTCGCCCAGCTGTTCTATTCCAACACGGAAGAAGAAGATTTCAGAAGTTTTCAGAAAGCTGGTTTTTATTTTGTTAATAAAGTTTGACTTACAGTTCTTCTTGTTTTTTTTTTTGCATTTGCTGTAGCATTTCCTGTAGCGTAGCTCCATCAGGTAGATGCGTAACTCAACCGCAGCCACTATAGTACGTTATCTTACCGTATACTCTGTGCACCTTATACATGAAGAGGGTTTTAAAATAGACCGTTTATTGAAGGTGCGCCTTATAATACAATGCGCCTTATGGTGTGGAAAATACGGTACTAACGAGGACCAAACTCTCACTCCATCAGTGAAGGAACTGAATCGCCCCTAGCAACCAGGACTCAAAGCTGCCCGACCACCCGCCCTGAAGGAGCGCTGGACCCAGTTTGACACAAGAGGTAGAGAAGTCTTACCCGTCTCTGTAGTTGATCACCGTGTCTATGATGGTGTTCATCTGCTTGGTGAGCTTGGGGGGGTTGGGGGACAGCTTCTCCACCGGCGGTCGTCCGCGTCTCTTCCGGGCCTTGCTGCTGCTGCTCTCGTCTCGGCTCGATGAGTCTTTGTCGTGACGTCTCTTGCGTTTGCGCTTCTTCAGCCGGATCTCCTCCTCCATCTCCTCCAGATTCCCATCCTCAATGGCCTGCCGATGCAGAGAGAACCGGAGCAAAGACCAGTTTAAAGCTCCACTTCCAGAATGAAGCCGAGTCGTCGGTTCATTGCCGGTTCCTGAGCAATAGTGTCACTTTTGTCATCAGATTAACATTTCTGGGGCTTCTCTACATATGTTCCTCATTATTTTTTAGTCCGAATCACATTTGAACACAAAATGAGTTGTTTTTCTCTTTAAAGTGGGCGATTGTTTATAAATTTCCTGCACAAGCTGCACTTACTGTAAAATACTGCCATTCATTTCGTGGCTGTTGATATTCACGCTTCAAACCGTTAAACCAGAGAAGTTAATTGCTCCCCGACAGCCAAATTTCATGTTCAGTGTGCAAGTAGCCTTCTCATGGTGCCGTTCCTCCCCCGACAGTCCGTTAACACGCCTCCGCACATCATCCTCCATTAATGAGCTCATCTGAAGCGCAGCCAACACCCGTGGTTTCAACATACTGTCACCTTGGCCTCAAAACCTCTTTGTTCTATTTTTGATTCCCCTCCAACCTTTGAGCCACTCAATAAAATGGATCTGTCAGGCTTAAAATGTCTCAGAGGGGCGTATGTCAAGTCTACTTGGCGTGGGTGACCGAATGCCACCGGCGCCACACCGACTAACTCGGGCTTCCAATTATATTCAAGACTTGATAAGTGGACGGTGGATCATAAATGTTTGCAGCAATCAAATAGTCTTGTTAACAAGTCACAAGACTCAGAGGATGCACCACTGCCCGTCCTCCAAGCAAACATGGAACCTACATGGGGTCGCCATGACGACTACATGAGGTCTATGTGAGGACCACGTGAGGTCCACCCCAGGTCTACATGAGACTACAGTCTCTGCAAATGGTGCACCTGTTTAACTAAGTGACCTTTTCAGTGCCCCTTCAGTCCTCGTTTTAGATGTTTCCACAGAAACATCTGAAATGAGGATGAATGGAAGATGCTAACATTAGTTAACACATTAGGAACTGAAGAAAAGTTGGGGTGTTCCAATCGATTTCCAGACTTCTGTAACTATTCAGAAGTCTTTTGGTGATGTCATGGAACGTTTGTTCAGTTCTTTTTACACAGTCTGTACAGTATCTGCTCACATTTGCTTACGTTATCAAAAAAGGATCAATATTAATGGCGTCAGTCTTTACCCGTAGCCACTGTTTCTCGGTCAGGGCGTCGCTGTAGTCCACGTCGCGACGGCAGCGGGATCCTCTACCAAACATCTTCTCCTCTTCCTCCTCGTAGGTGAGCCTCTCCACCTCGGCGTCATCTTTGATGATCCAGGAGGGAAGCTCGTCCTCCTCCATCAGACGAGGCTTTCGCTTCGGGTTCCTGGCGTCTTCTCTGCGGCGGTCCATGTCCATGCGCTACACGACCAGGGGGAGGAAACAGCACATCGCATCAGGAAGTGGCTAAGGACGAAAATGGTTCAAAGATTTTCAACAATTTTTAACTAAAGTAACTGTGTATCTCGTTACCATGGCAGCAGTTTCCATTACTTTGTAAAATAAGACTTCTGTCAACTGTCAGAACAAATGATGACCTTTTTTCCAGAGGAACGTGATGTGTAAAACAGCTACCAGCCTCTTCTTTTATAAATAAAACTAATATTTTTACACATTTATGGAAATATGACAAAAGAATCTGGGTGCTTTTCTTACCATGAAGAGTTCAAACTCATCCTCGTTGCGGGCTATCATCTGGTTGAGGGTTTCGTCATCAGGTACCTCATCTTCCTCCTGAAAGTTGGACACGGTTAAACGGTCAACACATTTACGACGTAAACAATCCGTTCACTCCAAGTTCTTTAGTCAGAGTAAAGTACATCCAGAAATCCGCAAGGAAACTTATCGTTTGTTCGGACAACACTTTCTTAAAATGTAAAAAATATTTTCAACAGACGAGCAGAGATGCGCCTAGTTCATCCATACGTTGGCACAACTGTCCGCTCCAGACGTTGTTTCCATGACTACCCCACAATCCTCTGTGTGCCATTTACGTTCTTATGGTTGCTAAGCAACCGGCATCAGCTGACACCAGGGAGCAGAGACCAGTCAACCACCGATATCAAATAATATGCAGGAGATTTATTTACAGTAGAAAAGTAGGAAAAAACGCTGAGCTTAAAACTGTTAAAACTGTTTTAACTTAAAGGTGTTAAAAGGAACCCTGGTTATTAAGACTTGTAGTCCCTAATTAGCCACAATTGTTCTCTTATACTAAAATATGTTGTTAGAAACACATAAAATAATCTAATTGCTTTAAAAATCTACAATGTTTATCACATATTTTGACCTGCGGGAGGCGCCATGTTTTACCTGCGAAATGCATTCTGAGGGCGATGACGTAGTCCGGTGGCTCTGGGAAGATAAGCCACGTTAGTTTAACTGGGACAGGTATCTAAAACATAGATGAGCAGCACTCTCCCGGCCGTGGAGGCTGACGAGGGAGCCCATAAGAGCCTACGCCGTAGACGGCGTAGCCGTGGCTCTAAAGCCTGCAGCGCACCGCCATCCTCTCTCGCCGCCGCCGGGATGGAGACGCCGGTGGGCAGGATGCAGGTTTGGGTGGGCATAGCCCACCCCTGCCCCCCCTAAAACCGGCCTCGGTGCTGGTTTACCGTTTGATGACAGACCAGAGGCTGAGGGGACTGGCCCGGGACTTTGACGAAACGGGATGCGCAGACTTCGCGTCAAATAGGCAAGAACATCTTTATTTAATTTAATGAAGCCAGATCTGGCTGGGGTTTTTATTGTAGCATCGGCTATCTGCTAGTTGAAACGTGTGGTCTGTTAGTCTATCTGAGTTTTATGGTGTTTTTATAGTTCATGCTTTATGGTGCGGTACTTTTTTTTTTTTTTTTTTTACTTTTTTGTAGGTGCGCCGTCACCTTTATGTTTAGCTGTGTTTTGATCTGTGTTTCTGGTGCGCCGTCACCTGTTTAGCTGTGTTTTCATCTGTTTCTGGGTGTCAAAACAGTGTACGGGGGCTAGCAGGAGCCACCGTCTGACGTCATTACCCAGAATGTATTGCGGTGTAAACAACAATGGCGACCTACGAGTTAAATTATATTTTCAAATTTTATAAAAACGAAGACATCAATAAGGTTTTTTATATCACATTGTTATAATTGATACCAACATTTATCTTTTAAGACCTACATGTCTTAATAGCCAGGGTTCCTTTTAAAAGAATAAACCTAAAATCAGTTAAAATGTGTTTAAGGGAGGATTTGAAATCAGGATTCAACGAGTCCTGAGTTGTTCTGGAAGTTGGAAAAAAAAATAAAAAATAAAAAAAAAATCTGAATATGGGACCTTAAAGTATTGCACACTTTGACCGGAGACGAGCGAACTCTTCAGACGCCCTGGATTACCTCATTGTACAGACTAAAGTTCCCAACGTGCAGCTCGGCTGCAACGCTGGCAGGACACACAACCATGAAGGATAAGCCGCATAAGTACCTGGAAGCTGAGCCAGATATGTGGTGTCTGGACCGTTGGTTCGGTTCAGTTACAAAGAACTCAGCCCAGAATCTCAGCAGAGGACACGCGGCTCGTTCTCTCCAGAACCTCAGTCACTAACGGGACCTTTTAATCCTTCACGGCTGACTGAACCGTTGTTCTGTGATGTTTGCTTTTGCTTTAATAGAAGATCTGGAAGCTCTGACGTGCAAATAACAACCTGAAGTAACAACTACTGACTTAACAAGTGAAGGACAAATAACTTCCTGATCAATCAACCATCTTCACGCGACGCTTTGGCTCAAGGTCAAAAACATCAATTCAGTAAATTCTTCCCATTAAAAAGCTACAAAGGCTCAGAGAGCTCGTCTTTCTCTTCAGACACTTGAACTTGAAAGACGGATCATAAAACCAGTCACGTTAAACGGCAGCCCTTCCTCCACGTGCAGCTTCCCTGTAAATACCATTCGGCACACAACGCTCAAACCAGGAGCAACGGGTGGCGTGTTAACGACTTAGAGAAAGGGAGGGCTGCGTACCTTTGCGCATTTGAGTATCGGTAATGAATAAAATAAAATAAAACTATCATCTACCCCAATCAGACTTTATTTGTTACGTCCGAGGCAGACGTCGTCTTCAGGAGTGTTTCTGGATTCCCGACTGAGCAGAGGGAACATTTCAGGACCAGATTCCAAAGGTTTTGTCCAGAGTTACCGGAGGATGGAGGTCTGTCCAGCATTCACACTTCCTTCATCAATTCCAGAAATAAATTGATTCAGTGTTAAGTTAAACGTCATCTTGCTACGAAGTAAATACACAACCAGACTGGATCTGAGCCACATTCGGCTCCGTCCCCTCTCATCCACAGCAGGGTATATAGATATGATTGGTACGTCTGCAGATAAATAACTCCGTTTCATCCCCCGTTTCACTCGTCGGCTCAAAGAAGTGATTTCCATCCCTCACAGGAAAAAGATGCGCATGAATAGAGGCGCGTCAGGGGCCGTTTTTGACTGACAGGAGACGTTTAGATGTTTACATCAACTCCACACGTCCTGGACTGAACGTTGTCCACACATTCTTAATTTTACGTGTGTCTCTTTGATGTTGTAGCATGTGAAGCATGTCACAAACCTCGTTCTGCTCCTCGTGCTCCAGGATGGCCTGAAGGAAGGCCCGGCGCTCGTGGCTGGAGGACTTCTGGTCAAACATCCCTGCCTGGATGACCTTCTGGTCCACGTTCAGCTTGTACTTGGCGGCTGCTAGGATCTTCTCTTCCACGCTGTTGACGCTGCAGAGACGAAGCACGCGCACCTCGTTCTGCTGGCCGATGCGGTGAGCTCGGTCCTGGGCCTGGAGATCCTGGAGGCAGCAGAGGGGGGAAGACGCCCGTCACGCATCAGTGCGACGGAGGACACGCGTGCGTTTAACTAAATCTGGTACCAAAACAAACGTAACACACAAGGTATTCTAGCGTGAAATAAAACATGAGCAGAACCAAGTCAGATCTGTTTGGATTCATGTGTTTGAAACATGAACATCCAGTCAGGAACATCTCACCATCTACTGGTTCTGCAGTCACGGACCAGAGAGGAACGTTTAGACCAGGGGTCACCAATCCTGGTCCTCGGGGGCCGGTGTCCTGCGTGTTTTAGATGTTTCTCTGCTTTAACACACCTGATTCTAATTAGTCAATGTCATCAGCTTGTCATCAAGGCCTGCTGTTAACAACACAGTCACTTATATCATGGTTAAATGAAGCAGGGAAACATCTAAAACCTGTAGGACACCGGCCCTCAAGGACCAGGGTTGCCCACTCCTGGTTTAGACGGACCTTTGGTACGTGTAGTCACACCTGTTAAACTACAAAAATGTGTTTAGTTGACATGAAAGTCACACAATGTGTTGATTCCTGTCAAATGGAACTGTTCAGGCTTCGTTTAAGACCGTATCTCAGGATGAACGATCATTCTCATCGATTATCCAATCAGAACGATCGATTCCTTCACCTGGCTGTTGATGCATCTGGACCAGAACTCTACACTGGATGGAGTTTAGACCAAAGATCATTTTAAAACAATGGATAGTTGAGCCGCGAACACCGAGGAGCGGCAGCCGCTGACGGCTCTTGTGGTGATGCTCCAACCATCCGCATCCTGGAAATACTCTTAAAAGCCAGATTTGTGAAGCTTGAATGCTTTACCCCAGTGGTTCTAAGCGCTAACTTGAACTTTGCAAATTAATGAGCGTTCCCCCAACAGCTTCCTGAAAATATTTCACAATAAAAGCATTTCAAAGAAATGAATGGTGTATGCCCACTGAAACGCTTGGGGGTTCATAATTTAAAGGAGATTGAGTCAGGATTTATGAAAAAAATCAGTATATGTTTTAAGTTTTCTAGTAATAATGTCAGATGAAGCGTTCCAAACCAAAAAGAATGAGCCCTCTAGCGTATCTCTTCTTTGCCTTGAACAGGCTGTGTGCTGCAAAATGTGCTGCAATTCGGACTCCGAATTTCCCGCGCTGTCCTGCGGATGTGACGTCACATGACGCTGCATGCGCGTTCTCCCCGTTCTCCCGTGCCGGCTTCGCTGTTGGCTGCAGTACCCCCGACGGCCGTCGTGGCGAAGGGTGGCGCTAGAGAGTCTCATTTCTTAAAAGGAGCCTCATGCTCCTTTAAAAAGGATGCAGATTATGTTACGTTTGTATCAAAAGTGTCATGAAGTAACTTCAACAATCCAAACGAGGGCAAGATTTCTTATTAAAATAAAAACGAATTACACTTGTAAAGAGTAAAGAAGGTCATGTTACCCTCTGTAGTTTAGGTAGAATGGTCTCGGTCACATTTGAGTAAAATCATCTATTTCTATAAATGTCACAGGAATATTTTTTAAAAAATATATATTTTATTATCACGGACCCCTTTCAATTACTACTACTACTGTCATTTAGCAGACGCTTTTACCCAAAGCGACTTACATCTGAGATGTACACACACCATGGAGCAATTATGGTTAAAGGTCTGTGATCGTATTCAAAAACATGTATTGTTATACTGGGTGAAATGGTCCATCCATCCTGAGAGTAGCCAGTGAATAATGTGTTCAGAAAAAGGAAAGAAAAAAATCCGACCTCTCTGACAGCTTTAATCCTGTAAAAACTCTGACCAATCTGTTATTTGCGCTCCGAATGCCACGGATTGGTCAGAGGACCAGAGGATTGGCAGGGGGGAAAGAACCAATCAGATGCCTTCATTTTAAGTCCCGCCCACGCCCCCCTCCGTCCCATGCGCACACTCGTCACATCTCTCTACCTCCAGCCCCCGTGTCCGCTGCCCACGGGTCCTCCTCGGCTCAGAGTGTCCCAGTGTAAACCCCCACAACTTTTGCGGTATGCGTTCATTGTTGTATCTAAAAATGATGCGCAGTGCCCACCCAATCAGAAACGTACGGAAGAGTATTAGGGCCACTTAAAAAAAATAAAAAGAATTCTGAGAAAAAAGTCAGAATTCTACGCCACTAAAAAAAAAATAATAATTCTGAGAAAAAAGTCAGAATTCTGAGAAAAAAGTCAGAATTCTGACTTTTTTCTCAGAATTCTTTTTATTTTTTTTAAGTGGCCCTAATACTCGGTATAGATATTCTGTGATATTTTTTTATATTTATAAAAAAATAAAATTATAAAAAAATAAAGGATCCCCATAACTTTGATTGGGTGGGCAGGACTCACAGCCCACCCCTGCCCCCCCCTAAAACCGGCCTCGCTTACAGGTGAATGAGATAGAGTTTTGTTGAAAATGTGCTGTCCAAAATGTCCTGGAAAACTCGACTCCTGCAAATGCGCGTTCCCCAAAGTTTGTGGGGGCGTGGCTTTGGACGGAGCGCTGACGGGAGGGGGGGGAGGGGGTGGGGCTTAGAGGAGGTGCCACTTTCAAATCTTGCTAGCTCTCCAAAATCAAGGACTATACCTTTAAGGCCTTGCTCAGAGGCCCCAGGTGGTTCATCTTGGTTGCAGGGCTTCAACCTGGGTCCTCCAGACCCAAGCCCACCTCTGTAGCCACTAGACTACCACCCCCCCAATTACACCACGGACCGGTTGAGAATCACTGCTCTAGGCAGCAAGTTTCTGACTTCTGTGTCCTCGCCGGTTCTGGGGGCCTGGGCCGATGGATGTACCTGGTGGGGGTTCCAGTCGCTGTCGAAGATGACCACGGTGTCAGCAGCCTGCAGGTTGAGGCCGAGGCCGCCGGCTCTGGTGCTGAGGAGGAAGATGAAGTACTGAGACCCTTCCTCGTTAAACTTCTTCAACAGTGCAGCTCTGTCCTCTGACTTGGTGGTTCCTGAAACATCAGTTCTTCTCATTATTGGGAACGTACGAATCCATATGTCAAGTTACAAAACGTAACAATCAATACAGCAGTTAATGAGATGAACGTTAAAATGGACAGTGTGTGATTAGATGAAATATTCCTGCTGAAAATGACCATTACAACAACTATTATCAGATGGTTGAGAGGATAAACTTCAGTTGAAGGTCAGAACTAAATATACCGTAAAGCAAATAAAGGCCGGGTCAAACATTGTATTTCTGGTGGCCCAAAAATATTCTACCATATGCAAATACAGCCGACCTAAACACAAACAAATAACTTAAACTAATTAAAAAGTGTGACTATTTATTTAATTTCAGAGTGACCTCGCTGATGACGTGTTATGAAGTTGAGCAGCACGTGCGTCATATAAAAATGCAAAAAAAACAAAAGGAGAGAAAAAGAGGTGAGGTTGTGGCCTCTTTTTATTTTTTATTTTTATTTCACCTTCATTTAAATAGATAAAAAGACCCATTGAGGTCAAGACCTCTTTTCTAAGGGTGACCTGGCCAAGGAAGGCAGCAGCACATGTCCACACACAAATAACCGCAATCACGTAATAAACATTAAAATTAGAGTGCAAACTGTTTAGCAAATAAAGTGCAATAGTGGTGACTTCAATAATATGTAAAAAACAACAACTTCAGAAATAATTAAAAATTTAAGAACACAGGCACATGTAGTTTAAAAACACAGGCACTGCCGAAAGGATTCTCGTTGTCGGTTTTTAAGGAGTGAGCGAAAGGCTTCAAATGAAACAAGTTCAGGCATTTTCAGTTCAAGTTGGAGGTTATTCCACGCAGACGGTGCAGAGAAACTAAAAGCTTTTTTCCCCAAGTTAGTCTGAACACGAGGAACAGCCAGGTGCAAAGTGTCATTCGACCTTAAAGCATAATGGCTTTTAGTTCTCTGGAGAAATAAACATAAATAAACAGGAACCAAGCCAAGAAGAGCCTTATAAATCAGAATCATCCAGTGTGTAAATCGTCTAACACTCAGAGAAGGCAAGCCAGCTTTAGCGTACAATTCACAGTGGTGAGTGAGATGGCTGCAACCAGTTATGAACCGTAGAGCACAGTGGTAGACAGGAGTCAAGGACTGTAGACAGCTGGCTGACGCACACATGTACACAACATCGCCGTAATCAAGAGCAGGCAGAAAAGAAATCAGAAACTTTCGTGCTCTGAGGGAAAAACATGCCTTGTTTCTGTAATAAAAACCGAGTTTCACCCTTAGTTTAGAGACCAAATTTTTTATGTGTGCTTTAAAGGAGACCTATTATGGCATTTAATGTATATTTTAAACAGGCCTTGAATGTCTTAAAAACAATCTAAAGCTTGTTTTTTCTACATAAATCATAAATCCAGCCTGTGGGCCCTGTCACTAGTTTTACCGCTTCAAACCCTTTTTTCTGTGCCTCATTCTAAGGGAAGGGGGGGTATGATAATGAGGCTCTGCGCTGATTGGCTCCCTGAATGACGTGTAGCAGGGGAGGAGAATAAACCTCGCTCCGCCAGAGCAGCCCGAGCCTGTAAATAAATTACAACACTGAATTTTCACAAATGACAACTCCCTGTCGTGACGTCACGACGGGAGCAGATTCTAAACGGCAAAAAAAAAACCACGTGACACTGGGGGACTCTGTCCGGCGGGGGTCAGAGAGCTTGCAGAAATTCATGGTATTTTGTCTCCCCTGTGCTGGCAGGGTGAGGGGAGACCACTTTATATATGTTAAAACAAGAAAAAACATGTTTTTCATAATAGGTCCCCTTTAAATGTAAGCTCCCCATCAATAATTAATCCCAGGTATTTGTAGCAAGTGACCAGCTCAAGAGCTATACCATGGACAGTTTTAATTGATGGGGTATTCCCCGGGAAAACTGATGAATTTGAAAAAAACATAACTTTGGATTTTTCAGCATTTAAAACCAGTTTCAGTTTCTCCAAACGAGACTGCACTCTAGCTCTTCGCTCACCTCTTCTCCCCTCCTTTTTTTGCCTCTCTCCTTTCTCTTAGCTTGGATACTTCACAAGCGTGCCAGACACGAGCGTGAGTCGAGGAAGATTAAACGAGTGATGGGAAAAGAGTTTTATCGGACCATAGCTGTCAACGAGAAGCCGTTCGCGGCTAGCGCTGGCTAGATCGATTCCTGAAGAGGAACGGCTTCAGTGTCCGAAGACGCACAATAAGATTTGGGTTGAATGGAGACACACAATTATTAAACGCAGGTCCCTAAGAAACGGCTGTTGATTAGAGTGATTTAAGTAAATAAACACCCGGGCCTTTATTTGGTGTTTTACGGTATGTTTGAAGAAAAACGACACATCAACGTTAGCGCTTAGAGCAGCAGTCGTACACAAGCACACGTTGTCCTGCTTCCAGGGTGAAGACAACCAGGAGCTAAGAAAGCCTGCGCTCCTACGGCGACCGCTGGGGTCTGGATCCAGACCTGCAGTTCCTCTAAAGACCACTAGGGTCTGCATCCAGACCTGCAGTTCCTCTAAAGACCACTAGGGTCTGGATCCAGACCTGCAGTTCCTCTAAAGACCACTAGGGTCTGCATCCAGACCTGCAGTTCCTCTACTGTCCACTATGTCCCTGCAGGGTTCTTTCTGAACTGACTGAATCCAAAACTTTCCTCTGGGAGCCCCAAGTGGTTTTAGTGAGAACAGAACCCTGCAGTAGAGGGCTGCATTGGGATTGGGTCCCGCCGGGTCCCGCGGCCCAACGCAAATCTCCCGGGATCGGGCGGTTTGAATTTTGCTGCGGGCAGGAGCGGGCGGACAAAAAAAACCCCTGCGGGATCGGGATGTAGTCTAGCAACCAGATGGAAATAAATGACGTGAAAAAGAACCTAAAATAAGGTCTTTACAAAGCAAAGACAAAGCAAGGCCAGTCAGATATTTGGGGAAACTGCATTTAGTGTCTGTGGGCGCATGTTGGAATAGAGACGCACGGGATTGGGACCGCAGTCGGTCAGCAGCGTTCTCTTCCTCCACAGCAATGTAATGGCCAAGCGATTCATTTGTTAAATTACAGTAATTCGTTTCATTCATTAACATTGTTTATTTTATGTTATTTATTAGTCTTATTTGAGCCACTGACAACCTACTCTCATTGCTGTAACCACAATCACATAATTGATGCGTGCGCAAAAGGCGAGTTTTGCGGGAGCGGAACACACACGTTGCGGGTGCGGGCGGTAATGGTCAGAAATGCAGCGGTAGCTGGATTAAAAAAAACAGTCTCGCGCAGGGCTCTACCCTGCAGGTACCTGTGCACTTCAGCAGCGGGATGCCCAGCGGAGGTAAAGGAGACTCACCGTCCAGACGTAAATACTGAAAGTTGCGATAGCCGAAGTAATCCTCCATGATGGTCATCAGAGTGGTCATCTGGCAGAAGAGCAGCACTCTGTGGTTGGTGGCGTGCAGCTTCGGCAGGATACGATCCAGGAGCTCAAACTTCCCAGAAGCTCGATACAGATCCGGCCTGAGTGGAGATGATGACATTAGCTTCAATCATCAATCTGTGCGCAGCGTTAAAGAGCCTGAAGGAAACGCGCTTCCTCGCTTACTTTTAGGTTTATTTCAGAAAACAGAACCTTCAGAGACCAGGCTGGGACTTATTTACTCCTCTAATTTTTGTGCAAATACCCGTTCTCCATTTCATAGTAGTGATGGTAACTACGTCAGACACCAGCTGTCCGTTAAATCACATCCTTGTATGAAACGCAGTGAAAACCGGCCGGCGGGCGTAATTGAGGCTCACAGATCTGATCCACACTGACGCATCATGAAACAACGTTCAGAATGACTTTGACGTTACTCTCACCCGCTGATGATGCCGTTCGGGTAACCCAGGTGTTCAGCAAAGGATTCCTGGATCAGAGAAGATTCGTTCACGTGAAACGAGGAAAGACTGAAGTCTAAAGTTTCATCAACTGGGAACAGAAGTAACAACAGCTACATCCTCATCAACACCAACAACAATAACAACAATGTTGGGCGGTTCTGACCTCGATGTGCGAGAACATGTACGGATGGTTGCATATCTTCTTCAGCTGCATGATGGTGTTCATCAGGGTCTTGGCTCCTCCTTTACCCTGCAGGAAATGATGACAGGATAGAGGATAAAAAAAACTGATTCATAAAAAAATAGTGATTCATTTCTTACCTGGCGTCACGTTTAATACAGGTGTTACAATAAAAGTAGTTAAAGAGCCAAAACACAACCTTAAAACCTGCACATTCATCCTTCTCTGTGTCCATCACCTGTTTCCATTTTCTTCCTCAGGTTTCACTAAAGTTTATTGAATAGAATTATCCGAAACAGCGGTTCAACAAGAACTAAGCTGAAGTGCTGCATTACAGGAGCGGTGAGTCAGCTGCTCGGACCAAGCGCCAACATGCCGTCTTCTGGGTTGAAGCTAATATGCAAATTGGAAAAGTTGCAGTTGTTTGATCGACCACTCTGGTTTTGCTCCAAAAGTGAGTGGATCTCCAGACCTCCACGTTAAAATGTCCAACTTCATAGAAAAAATTAACATATTTACAGTCTCGTAATTCTGAGCAGTGAACAAAGACCCAACAGAAACTAGCTGTTAGCATAAGCTAATGGCACTTTTCCACTAGTACCTACTCGGCTCGGCTCCACTCGGTTTGGTTCGTTTAGGGGTCTAACGTGCCAAGTAGATACTTTTTCTGTATCTACTCTACCGAGGTTCTAAGCGGCTGAGTTGGGCTGTATCTGACGTCATCACACTACAGGCCACCGATTGGTCGGGGGGTTGGAGTCAGACGTCTGAGTCAGGATGTGACATCAGCGAAAGAGTGACTGACGGCGGCTTCTGTTCATTTTATTCAACAGGCAATGGCAGCGCAGTAGTCTGTTTCATGATCCAACTCTGAGGTGCAGATGTTCATAAACCTGGTGACTGAGGAGAGAATTAAAAAGGGATCTAGACGGGCGATAAGGAACGACGAGATCTACCAGCAGCTCTGTCACTTCATAGCTGCTCGCGGCTCCCAGCTGACTTTTCAGCAGCGCAAAGACAAACTAAAAAAAATTAAAAAGCGTTGCCGCTTGAAGCTTCTCTCTCTCTCTCTCATTTTTTAACTTCATTTCGAACACAAGCCACAAACCCAGCAGGACATAATCCATCTCTTCCAGGTTCTACATCTTTAGTGTCTTCTTCGTTTAGATCACACAATCAAATACGTCACAGCAGCCTCGCTCCAACCCTCCTACTTTTGCTCCAGATGCTGAATTGTTATGGAAAAGAAACCAGGCCAAGTTGAGCCGAGCTGAGATGAGTAGAGCCGAGTTGGTACTAGTGGAAAAGTGCCATAAGAGGTTTTACCCCAGATCCCCGCTAATGGAAATGCCGTAGCTTTACCAACTGAAACAACACATTTGCATAACAAGACGACAGTCTGATAAATATGTGAACACCACTGGCCACCGGGGGCAGTATTTACCTTCTTGTCTTTCTCTGATCCGTCCGTCAAGAGGATGCCTTTCTGCATGTGGCGGTACAGGACCTTCTGTATGGCAGACATATCACACTTTACGACGTACTCCACCTACGTGAATGGATATAAGAAGAAAAAGAAAGAAAAGGTTTCAGCGGACAGTCATTTATAAAAAGCAGAGATTGTTTCAGCCTTTATATCACAAAAAAAAACCAGCATTACATGAGGTTGCAACTTCAGAGTAAGATTAATCTAATTTGAAAAGAAGACTTTATAATATAAGTACCGCCCATCTGATCAAACGTTACTTAACATTAATATCTTCAGTCCAGGAAAACATTACATAGAAATCCTTTGAATAAAACTCTACTCATTTCTGTGTAGGGCTGAACGATTAATTGCATTTGCGATAATATCATGATGTGATAAAACAAGATTTTCTAACTGCAAAGGCTGCGATTTGACCAGTCACGTGGTCTGGTCACGTAATGTGCGAGTGAGCAGAGCCGGCAGGGAAAAAAAGGCAACATTTACCATGGCCTCAGTGTTAGGACTCGGCCAGGCGGGGCTTTCCTCCGCAGCTCGCGCTGGGTGCGGGCTGCAGAGGAAATATATGAGCGCGGAGTCGGCCGCGCGAGCAGCTCCTCGCGCGGTGACAAGCACAAGCCGGGCGCGGGCCGGCGGACAGCGAGTCGCGCTCTGAGCCACACCTGCAGCTCGTCAATTTATCAGGAGGAGAGGTTAAAGAGCGGGGCTGCCAGTTGTTCATTGCTGGTTCGTTTTGTTAACTCTGTGAGCTTTGTTTGTTAGTTTGCTGGTGTTTTTTTTCTCCCTGTGATTTTTGAGTTACTTGTGAAGAAGTTCTGACTTCCCTGTGAGGACGTTTTTTTTGTTCCCTGTGGGATTTTTTTGTGTGTTTTTTTTTTATTAAACTACACCTTGTTTTGGCTAAAGTTTAACCCGGTTTGGTGTCGTGCGATTGGGTTCAGAGAGAACGACCCATAACACTTGTGTGTACAGACGTGTGTAGACGTGTTAAAGAGGTAAAGCCACAGATTTGTTTTCTTTATTGTTGTAGTCTGTGCTTTAAATAAATCTGACATTGTTCATTATAAAACAGACTGATTAATTGCTTGTGTAGTTGAAAAATACATGAGAACAGGACCTTGAAAAAAATAATTGCATATTAAATCGCAATATTGAGGAAAAAAATCGCAATTAGATTGTTTTCAAAAATTGTTCAGCCCTATTTCTGTATAACAGCTGAACATCATCTTTTTGAAGTTATTATGCAACTGTGCAGCTCTGACACGGCGACCCCATCACCATTTATAAACCTCTACAGTGGCTGCAAATACTCTTTAGAACAGGTTAGCAGCATCCACGGTCAGAACACTGAAACCCTTCGAATGTGAGGCTGAGATAACTCCAAACTGACGAATGACGAATAAAAGCACTGAACTACTAATAAAAGTGAGACACTACTCTGAATTTTGTTCAAGAATCATTTAAAACAATAAACTAAGGAAACTGGTCTTTAAAAGCTAAGTTGGCTCCTCAACTTAGCTTTTCAAGACGGGTGTTCTGGTCCTCATGGACAAGCGTCTCCAGGTGTCTCAGGTCTGGAGGTTTCTTCTCCAGACTGCAGGTCCCAGATGTTTCCCCAGATGTTCACCAGGATGTAGATCAGGAGGACAACAGTCCAGTGTTCGGTTCTGAGTGGTTCTCGACTGGTTCTAGTTGTGTGTTTTGGGTGTTTATCCTGTCGGAGACCAAACTGTCTGACTCTGGACAGAACATCTGTCTCCAAAACGTCTTGATGGTCTTCAGATTTATCCGTCTAGCACTTTCCTGCTGAAGATGCTGCTCCGCTTTATGGACCTCTGATTGTAAAATTTTGCCATGACAACGGAAGCTGTTTACATGTTGGAGCAGCTGATTACCAGCTAATGACAATCCTCGTATACCAAAGCAGGACTTTATCTCATCACTGAGATGAGGACGTTTCTCCGAGGTGACTTACCAGACTCACCTCAACCTGACTTACTCAGAATGAGGCAGGTCGGATAACAGCAATCAGATGATATGTCAGTGTATAGTAACGCGACACATTTCACTGTCAGTAACGGTAACGGCGTTATAACGTTTGAAATAGTAATTAGTTAGATTACCCGTTACTGGGAAAAAATAACGGTGTTAGTAACGCCGCTATTTTTAACGCTGTTATTCCTAACACTGACGATGACAAATAAAGAATCTTGAAACTTCAACAACATTCCCACCTTCTCTGGCAGCTGAGACTCCACCTCCTTCTTCAGTCGGCGAAGCAGGAAGGGGCGGAGCACCTTGTGCAAGCGGCGGATGATCAGGATGGTCTCCTCCTCGTTGAGATCGACCTAAACAAGAGAGGAAGTTCATGAGACTGTGATCCCTTAGAGACTGGTGTTCAGAGGTGTGTAGTAATGAGTTACATTTACTCCGTTACATTTACTTGAGTAAGTTTTGGGAAATTTTGTACTTTTAGGAGTAGTTTTGAATCACTATACTTTTTACTTTTACTTGAGTAGATTTGTGAAGAAGAAACTGTTACTCTTACTCCGCTACATTAGACTACATTGAGCTCGTTACTTTTCTTTTATCCCTTTTATCCGCGTACGTGTCAATCTCATGACATCACTGAGTGATTCTTTGGGGAAAATGTTTGTTTTTGCATGTTTTGTCACATTTACACAGACTCAAACACACACAGAGTTTCTATGAGTTCATGGGCTTGTTCTAGTTCTGCCTGGTTAAAAAAGAAAAGTACAAAGGCTTGAAATTTTGTGCTACTTGTGCCTAATTAATTTTTTTATTCTGTTATTTTATTTATTGTATTATTTATTAAAGTACTTGAATTTACTTTAAGCTTATTTTAATGTAAGCAATTTTTTATTTTTTATTAATCTTATTATTTTATTGATTTAATTTGCCTGAAGATGATTATTTTGTACTTTTGTCTGTTCGAATGGTTGTGTTAAAAAAATAAATCAGACGTTACTCAACAGTTACTCAGTACTTGAGTAGTTTTTTCACCAAGTACATTTTTACTTTTACTCAAGTAATTATTTGGATGACTACTTTTTACTTCTACTTGAGTCATATTATTCTGAAGTAACAGTACTTTTACTTGAGTACAATTTTTGGCTACTCTACCCACCTCTGCTGGTGTTGATTATTGATTAAACAAACAAAGGTCGTTACCCGCTCTCCCGTCATGGCGAATGGCGCGTTAAACCACTGCTCGAAGGTGCTGCAGCTCTTGAAGATGGTTGGCAGCAGGAAGTTGAGCAGCGCCCACAGCTCGGGCAGCTTGTTCTGCAGCGGCGTGCCGGTCAGCAGGAGGCGGCGGGGGGCCACGTAGTGGGTGTTCAGCACCTGGGTCAGCTTGCAGTGGTGGTTCTTCATGCGATGGCCCTCGTCCACGATCATGTACTTCCAACGAATCTGTGGACGGATTCAAAAACTGCATCAACCCTCAGAGTCAGAGCTGGACGTCAACTATTCTGGATGACAAAAAGCTGCAAACATTGTTGTATTTGTTTTGGACCCTTCGGGTAGGAGCTAACGCGGGGCACCAATGGGAGGTCTGGGAGTCTGGAAACGGTCCCGACCAGATGTCGGAGCCACCTGAAGTGGCTCCTTTCACTGTGGAGGAGGCGCTTGAGGTGGTTCCAGCGGCTGGTCAGGCTCTTCCCAGATGTCTGAACCACCTCAAGTGGCTCCTTGTGACGTGGATGAGTTCCAGCTGTCCTCTCAGCTGTTCCTGGAGGCCGGTAGCCCCGTCCCCCGTCCCCCTGCTGGAGCCCAGAGGGACACAACCAGTATTTGTACTCCAGGGCTGGAGAGTTTTCCTGTCCGTTGTGATCTCACGAGTGCTCGGGACGGAGGACTAGACGGAAGTGGAGATTAGAGGCAATCTGTCCTCAGCAGCTATCTCGCTCTCAGATCCGCCATGTTTGTTACACAAAAACGTCATCAACGGGAATTTAGCTTTCTTTCTTTCTTTCTTTCTTTCTTTCTTTCTTTCTTTCTTTCTTTCTTTCTTTCTTTCTTTCTTTCTTTCTTTCTTTCTTTCTTTCTTTCTTTCTTTCTTTCTTTCTTTCTTTCTTTCTTTCTTTCTTTCTTTCTTTCTTTCTTTCTTTCTTTCTTTCTTATTTCCTTGTTTTCTCCCTTCCTTCTCTCCTTTCCTTGTTTTCTCCCTTCCTTCCCTCCCTCCCTCCCTCCCCTCCCTCCCTCCCTCCCTCCCTCCCTCCCTCCCTCCCTCCCTCCCTCCCTCCTCCCTCCCTCCCTCCCTCCCTCCCTTCCTTCCTTCCTTCCTTCCTTCCTTCCTTCCTTCCTTCCTTCCTTCCTTCCTTCCTTCCTTCCTTCCTTCCTTCCTTCCTTCCTTCCTTCCTTCCTTCCTTCCTTCCTTCCTTCCTTCCTTCCTTCCTTCCTTCCTTCCTTCCTTCCTTCCTTCCTTCCTTCCTTCCTTCCTTCTTCCTTCCTTCCTTCCTTCCTTCCTTCCTTCCTTCCTTCCTTCCTTCCTTCCTTCCTTCCTTCCTTCCTTCCTTCCTTCCTTCCTTCCTTCCTTCCTTCCTTCCTTCCTTTCCTTCCTTCCTTCCTTCCTTCCTTCCTTCCTTCCTTCCTTCCTTCCTTCCTTCCTTCCTTCCTTCCGTGGATTTAACACAGAACCATAAATCAGCTTCACACAAAAACGTCATCAACGGGAATTTATCGTTTTACCGCGAGATGACAAGTTCTTATTGTGAGGAATTTTTTTGACGGTATATCGTGAACGGTAAAATATCGCCCATTCCTAGTGGAAATCCTGAATTTGAACTGAATTCAAATCTCAAACTCGTACATTTACCAGTGCTATTAAATCTTAAATCTGCTGGTCACCACTAGGGTCTGGATCTGGACCTGCAGTTCCTTTACTGACCACTAGGGTCTGGATCCAACAGTGATTTCATCTCCACTGACTTCAAAGGTCCAACTTTACAGCAGAAATAAACATATTTATAGTCTGGTACAAAAACAGTTTTGGTCTCCATGGTTACCTTGTCACCCATGACACCTGGATGGGGGTGAATGTTTCTGCATCACATAAGGAGATATTATATAAAGTAATAACTGTATGTATAATTAGGGTCATCACGACTACGGATGATCATAAGTGAGAACTGGGAACACGAAGCGCTCGGGTAATTGACGGTTCTGTGTCTTAACCCTGCTGTCTTCTCCTGATGCCGGCCCGGAACAGAAGCTGCCCTATAAACCTGTCACTCCAATCTGCCCCAACCTGCGTTCAGAGACACTTAAACTAATCCACCTGGTTAGAACGCCTCCTGGACGCCGGCCCAGGGAGGCGTTCAGGAGGCGTCCAAACCAGATGTCCTCAATACCGGCTCCCGTGGAGTCACGGCAACTGGACCCCCGGGTCTGTCCTGGATGACTAAACAACCTCAACCCTGGTGTGAAAGACCAACCACCCTGTGGGACCCCATTTCAGCCGAGTGGATCCTTGACCCGGTTCTTCCAGTCCTCACCTACAGTTCCTGCAAGCCAGGAATTATGTCCATGAATGTTGTGAAGAGAACCTGTGACAGAAGGGGGTTCTGGACCCCAGAACTGAGTCTGGTCTCGTTAAAGTACAAAGTACTCTTCAAAGTTCAACTGTCTGTTTATGCTGCACATATTTTAAAGAAACTTTCGAGGTGCTCCAAGTTACTAGAAGTAGAACTGGCTCCTCAAGTCCTCTGCTTGAGACTTCCTGGCAATCAATAAATCAATTTCAGCTCGTAGCTGTCATTTGCAGCTGTCCTGAACTTGGAAAGTTCGGCGCTGGTGATTTTAATTCAATATGAACGTTTTTGTGCGCTTGAACGACACGTACTGCCATCTTGTGCTGAGTCGCGGCCAGTTGTGCAAAAGCACCTCAACATGCTCGCTGTGCTACCAAGTCGTGTCTCCTTCTGTCCCTTCACTTGTTTGGAAGCTCTTAAAACTTGTCGGGTTCATTAATCTGGTTGATCGGGTTCACCAGAGACTTCTCGGTAAGTGGACGGGTACGTAAAGGGGAAGGGCTGTTTTACTTCTAAAGAAAAGGGGCTAAACAATGACTGGACCTGGGAGGTGTGTGTGCTCTTTTGTGGAATCAAGTTCTCTCTGGGGCACGACTTTCATTACATTAACTCCTTTTATTTATTTGGGGGGGGGGGGGGGGGGGGGGGGGTACATTTTGTTATCACCAAAGTATCAACTATTTGTCCCAAACCTCACAAGAAACCCACGTTAATAGGTTTTTATTCAAGGTTTGGATGACCATGGCCATCTGCAGCAGAGTTTCACACCTCGTGTTCTCGGTTGACCCTCGGAGGTAAAAACTCAGATCAACCATGTGTGACTGAAAATGCATTTCCACCCTCCCATTTCTATGCACATTACAGGGGAGAGATGGGAGGGGAAAAAAACTAAACATTGTGGAACCATGAAGAAAAGAAAAAAAGGCTAAATGTTTGTACATGTGGAAGGAAAAAAAGAAAAACTACAAAAGAAACAATAAAACATGATGCATGACAGAGAATCTTTTCAAACAAACGCGCTCCCTGGAGGCTGTTTGAGGAGATAAAACTCAGGGATTTGCATCGTCAAGGCCGCAGCGTCCACCAGCCAGGAAAGCTCCAGTTGTGTGTGGTGTGGTGCTCCATGTTTCTGCCTAGCAGCCGATGAGCGACGTCGTGCAGAACATCAAAGCAGCCAGGGGGGTCGTGTTAAGACCGTTTGTGCAGAACTCTGGCGACTGCAGACGAGGCATCGCGGTCGTGTATCCGTCTCACAGTTGAGCATCAAAACAAGCTTCCAAACTCCTTTGTCAGAGAAATAAAAAATGCTGCACCAAACACAGACTGGAGGACAGCGTCTCCAACAAGACAGTCCTTCATCCCACCACACGACCCCACGGGCGACGGCCGACCGGCTCCCCCACCTGCATTAGTGGAATGTGTGGAATCCTACAAATATCTTGGGACTATTATTGATTTTAAACTGAACTTTCAAAAGAATTGTGAAACTGTGTGTAAAAAAGGACAAACAGCGTCTGCACTGTCTGAGAAAACTGTCTTACTGGAATGTTGACAGAACCATGATGATTTTTTTTTATCGTGCCTTTATTGAGTCTATTTATCTTTTTCTTTGGTGTCATGGTTTGGAAGCCTTTCTATTAAAAACAAGAACGCATTGAATCAAATTGTGAAATGGTCAAGTAAGCTGATAGATAGGTGAGCCACAGCTGAACCCTTCTTCCCTGTACACCAGGCAGTTACAGCGGATAGCCACGACCATTTTAAATGATAGTTTACACCCTTTGCACAGAGAATTTCAGTTTCTCCCCTCTGGACGGAGGTTGTCAGTCCCATTTTGTAAAACAAAACGTTATAAAAAACAGCTTTGTTCCAGCTGCAGTAACACTGGTGAACAAGCTGTAGTTTTCACAAAAGTTGCACAAGTCACTTTTCGGAGCACGATGTATTTTACAATGTTTTTATCTTATTGCTCTTATCCATTCCTAACTTGGAGGAAATTTTGCTCTTGGTGTTTTAATTCTTTTTTAGCCTCATGTCTTTTATTTTCTTATATTTATTTCATGAACTGCGGCACTTTCTGTCGAGCCGAAGCTGCTCTCTTGTTTTATGTGTATGTGTTCTTCTTAAATGTCTTGTTCCTGAACTGATTGTCTGTTTTCTGCTGCTTGTTTAACTCTCGACTGCAAAACCAGTTTACCCTTGGGTATCAACAAAGTAACCTGAACCTGAACCTGAACCTGCAACACCTGCAGATGAGTTACAGCCACCGGTTTGATGGACAACGTTGGACAACAAGCGCCCCCCAGTGGAGGAGCTGCTGAGCTGTGGGTGTCTCTTGCTCCTTCTCCACCAAACCAGTTCCAGGCTGGTTCTGGTTCTGGTTCTGGGCCAGTGCTGAGTTTGGAACCGGGCTTTCTGTTTCCACTGACAAAGAACTGGCTCCAGGCCAGAAGAACCGGTTCCAAGGTAGCACCAACTCTTTGCTGGACTAGAGGAAAGAACTGCTTACGTAAGCGGAGGGGGCGGAGTTATTAAGACCAACGGTTATAGCAAGACTGGGAGACGGAGACATTTTCAAATAAGCGGTGAATTCATCTGGATTAGGGATGCAAATTATCGATTATTTCATTAATTGACAGTTGATAACCTTATCGATCGATCATCGATTAGTTGATAAGCAGCGTTTTTCCCCCATCTGAGATACAAACATAATTTTTTTTGCTTATATAAAATACAAAGGACATTTTAATGTATTCCTTAATCAAATATTTATTTGATACAAAAGTAACAAAAAGACATTTTACATAAACAGATGTTTAGAGAAACCTATGTATGTACCGGGTGAAGGCTGATTTATGGTTCCGCGGTACAACAACGCAGAGCCTACGCCGTAGCCTACGGCGGCGGCTCTGCGTCGATTTAAGGCGGAACAATAATTCAGGCTTTATGGGAGCATGTCGGAGAACAACCAGAAGAATATAGAGTGGATTAAAAATAAAAGTTAAGCACTGAGCTACATGTGTCTCCCGTCTGGGCCATTGCAGACTCATTGCCTGAGCATGATATTACTAAAACCAAACATATCCGCCGTCTCTTTCTTCTAACTTTATGTGCGCGGCGCAGCGCGTTGTGTCGCATTAAATGTGGTCCGGGCATAATACACACAGAAAAGAGAAAACCACCTCACGGTCCGCACCGTGACGAAATTGTCAATTAATTGTAATCGTTAATTTTAATCGGGTAATTTCATAACGGCAATTAATGGAAAATCGATTACCGTATTGGCCCGAATATAAGACGGGGTTTTTTGCATTGAAATAAGACTGAAAAAGTGGGCGTCGTCTTACATTCGGGGTCTAGACGTTATACTCATTCACAACGCTAGATGGCGCCAGATATCTTTAAAGCGAATGCTGAACTTAACTTCCCAGGGCAAAGCAAACCCCTGTCACGAAGAAGAAAAATAAAAATAGCAGTAGCATGAAGAAGAAAAATAAAAAATAGCGGTAAGAAAGAAAAGACAAGGAAATAACAGAAGAGATAACAGAAAATGGTGAAACGTAGCGACAATCTGGAGAAAAGTGGGTCGAAGAAGTTATGATGCAAACTTCAAGATCATGATTTGAATGAGGCAAAATAACATGCTTTTTCTCTCAAATATATTGTTATAATCATTTGTTTCAGATGTTGTAATTATTTTCTGTATAAAAATTTAATTTGGTGTTAAAAAAGTCTTTTTTCAAATTTAAGTCTTGAAAAAGAGGGGGTCGTCTTACAGTCAGGGTCGTCTTATATTCGGGTCAATACGGTAATTGTTAACATCCCTAATCTGGATGCAGCAAAGCAGCAGGGGTCTAGAGGAGACAACCTGTCTTTTAGCGATGTGGTCCACGGAGGAAGTCCAGGCGAAACTGCAGGGTGCTACGCGGACCAAGCCCACATTAAATTTTCGCGCCAACGCAAACGCAGCGACGTAACTGACGTTTACAGCGACGTAATGGCGTGGCTCCCCTTAGCACCCGAGCTATGGAAAATCAAACCGGTTCTCAGCTGGTTCGCAAGTTGAACAAGTTGTGAACCAGCACCAGCACCGGCCCAGAAGCAGACCTGGAACTGGTTTGGTGGAAAAGGGGTATAGCAGAATTGAAACCAGGACTCAACACGGCACCTCAGGCATTTTCCCAAATATTATATGTTTGCTAAAGAATATTGTCAGCAGACTGACTTCTGCTGGGTTCTTCTAAAAAGGAGATGTGGGATCGCCTGACGGGAGGGGGGTTGTTTTTACTGGGACATGATTTATGATCCTGAAACCCCACAGACGAGTCGGGGAGCTCCTTTCTTTCTTCTTTCCATTTAGCGGCAGAGTGATCGTTTTCATACCGCCGTAATTGCTTTCACGTAACAAAAGACAAGTGTTTGTATCATATAGAAGCCGGCTCTTGTTTGGGTTTTCTGCTGCACGCCACATTCTTGTGTTTATTGCTGGTGGAATTTGTTTTTGTTTGGGTTGAAATGGTCTTTGTAGCATTTGTTTCTAGTGCCGCACGTCTGTACTTTATCGTATTTGTGGGATTAAAACTGGCCTCATTGATCTCCGCATCATTTCCCTCCGATTCCGGGCTGCTTGTTAGGAAGTGGTTTGAGTAAGTCTGCAGGAACTGTTGGGGATGTTCGCACTACTAGAGGGTATTATATGCAAAAAACTTGCAGAAAAGCCTAATTAAAGAGGGTATTTGTAAAGACAGAGATGTTGCAACAGGGTGCAACTAAGGCAGTGTATTACATGAAGGACAGAACTTTGATCTTCTTTACCTTCGCAAGTATGTGCTTGTCCTTAATGATGTATTCATAGGTTGTCAGCAGGACGTTGAACTTCCCACTGCGGAGCTGGGGGACGAGCCCGCGGCGCAGAGCAGGTGTGCCCTTGTTTTAGGAGGGACAAAGGATAGAAAACTCTGTCAGAAGTCAGCAAAAAAATAGCCAAATAAGACCATCTCAGATACGATGAACGTAGGAAAAACTTCAAAAGGAGGCTTTCTTACCTTGTATTGAATTTTAACCACAGAGGGCGCCCATTTGTCGAGTTCGTAGACCCAGTTCGACAAAGTTCTGGAAACAAACAAGAAATAAATCTGGAGTAAGCTTTGCAAAAGCAGGAGGTTTCATCTGAGAGAAGCGGTTTGAGGTTCCTCTCAAAGGAAATACCACTTCAGAAGCGCTGCATACTAATACACCAAGGGAAAAGGAAGCAAGCACAGGGAGGTCAAGCTCCTCACGGCCATGTCTTTTATCAGGGTGGAGACGTATCTGAGAGGAGCCCTTTTCCTCCTGAGGGGCAGCGTATTTAAAGAGAGCTTTAAGAGAAGTCCGGGACCTCCTTCAGATGTTAACATCGCGACTGGGAACGAACCCCTTTACTTACGAGATAAGGCTTTTATCTGACATGTTAGGAGTATAAACCAGAGAGGAGCCGACGGGCAACTGGAGCCCAGTCCACAAAGGGAACGTGACAGGAAAACTTTCAGCTCGCAGCTGTTGGATGTGAAGGGTTCTGACATCACAGACCCGATCAGAGCAGGATTATCAAGCTTTTCCATGTCTATCTTATCGACTCCAATGAAAAGAACTGGACAAACGCTCTGTGTGGGCGGAACAAGCGGGCCTGGGACACGCCCACCTTATGTCAATCACGGTTAGCTGTGGCTTCCAGTTTGTGTTGGTTTATGACCCAGGGGCATAATGTGCCTCCTTGAACTCGTTCAGACCTTTTCTCTTTCTAAAGAAATTAAGAATCAATCTGAGCGATTGAAACTTCCGCTTTCTTTGTGAATGACTGTGTGCACATACACACACACACACACATATATATATATACATATATATATATATATATATATGCTACGAGCCGACCGGATTAAAGATGCCCACCCCCTGCCCGAAGGTGCGTCTGACGGTGTTTGAAGGAGCAGAAAGCATTAAAGGTGTGAAAACTCTGAGCGTAATCACAATCCTGTCATTTGAATTTCAGTGAATGAATGCTTTCAAGTTGTTTTTTTTCGCTGATGGAGAATTGCTTTGCAACAGCAGAACAATTTAAACCTGGAAGCGTTTCCTTTGAGCTTCATTGTGAGAGAAAAGCTCCAGAAATCACTCCCTAAGAGAGACGCACGCTAAACCTTTGACCTTTCACGCGTAAAAACTTGCTTACAGTTCGCACGTGGTTTGAATTTTGGTTGGTTAGAAGAAAAAAAACAGTGAAATGTAAATGTGGTATCGGACAAGTGCTCGGTGTCAGCTGATACCTAAAGCGCAGGTATCGGGATCAGAACATACGACAGCCATGCCAGATGAAAGGGGGGTGAGGAATACTGACGAGAGAGGGACGATGATGAGGTAGGGTCCGTTGAGCCTCTTGAGCTCCATCAGGTAGGTGATGAGAGCGATGGTTTGGATGGTTTTGCCCAGACCCATTTCATCAGCCAGGATACCATTGAGATTGTTGTTGTACAGAGACACCATCCACTCCAGGCCCTGGATCTGCAAAACACAGAGACATAAAAGTATGATACCGGAGGAGACACCACTCTGATTCAGGTAAAACAGAAATGATAAGGTGGAGACACTCAAGGCGGGGTCATGGATTATCAAGGTCAGACTGAGGTCAGACTGAGCATCAAAGACTAATAATTTCACGTGGAAAACAATTACTTGAACTGCAAACGTGAAAATCAAAATATAAGAAAGAAACATGGAGAATATTTGAAATAAAATCACTCGTTATCTCACTGGCTAAACTCGAAAACAAAAACACAATGTTTACTGGTTTAATTGCTTCAGTCTCATCGCAGCCTCCCAGCTCCGATCTGACTTGGCCTCCTCAATTCAGGGTTCAGCACTCGCTATAAAAACATGTCTTTCGTTATAAACTGACAACACCGTGTCACTTTTCATTTCTAACATTAAAAACGATTCACAACTCAGCAGGAAATATCAGACTGTCGACTGTAAAGGTTGCTGATGGTGACACCTCAGAGCATCATCCTCCGGCGCCCTCCAACAGAGGAGAAAGTCACAGAGCTGTTGGTGCCCTCTGTTATTTTTAATCTGTCATGACAAGCATCAAGTCATAAAATGTCTTACTTTTCTTGGTTTAATAATTTGCCTCAAGCAAAGACAGAAAACCTGTCTTTCCTTGTTTCTTCTTCCAGTATCGGCCTGATACGAGTTTTCACCTTTTATAACGTTACATGTGACGATGATCTGAAGCAGGGCAAAAGAGGTTCTTTCATGCCAAGATTGGTTACACTTCGTTTTGAAGGAATAATTGATTATATTTAGGAGGTGTCCCCCCAAACACAAAAAAACTACTCAAAGTAACTTTGGACTCCCATCCCGCTACGTCCCTCGACGTCGCACACGAGCGACGATGAAACCAGCTCACGGTGCGGCTGCAGCGATTACGAAGGTCCAGAACATTGTGACGGTAGAGAAAACTAAAATGTATCCGAGGAAGAGCCTGTCCACAATTCCTCACTCGTTTCCTCTTCAAACAAAGGAGGATTCTGGTTCTGGTGGACCAGACTTCCAGGGGTTGGTACCAACGGACGTAGAAGAAACGGTCTCTGGACGCTAGGGCTGTTCGATTAATCGATTTTAAATCGTAATCGCGATTATGTAATTAGAACGATGTTAAAATGCGAAACTCGTAAAATCAATTTTTCACTTTTTTTTTTAACCATGTCTGCACACATATTAATGATTGATGGAAATACCTGCGACAAGTGCCCCATCAGAGAGGCTCTTTAGTGTAGGAGGGGGCGTTGTAACATGCCACCGGGTAGACCGGCTCGTGTTCCTTGCAAAAAATTGCAAATGTGAACAGCAAATGTAATGACTAACATTACACACCTTTACCTCCTTCATGGGTTGCATTATTATTTAGCATGCAAAGACCCAGTTTAGTTTAATTAGAAAATGTCTTGTTTTATTTAATTGGAAATATAACTTACTGTATGTTTGCAAGTGCTGATTTGCTGATTTTCTTTTTCAGAGATAAAACTTTATATTTTATTATATTTTTTAAAACTTTTTTTCAACTTATTGCACATTATTTTGCACTTTATTCATTCATTTTTGGTTTAATAAGACCAAAGTTTGCACTTAAAGCCCAATGGGGCAAATGTTCAATAAAAAAACAGCATATTTGAAATCATTTCTTTGCCTTTTGTCAATTCACAAAATAATCGTAATCGAAAATCGGATTTTGAGAGAAAAAAAAAATCGAGATTTTATTTTTGGGCAAAATCGAACAGCCCTACTGGATGCCGTAGAAACAATCAGAGATGAAGCATGTGACGTAGGCGGAACAGGAATCAGACTGGTGTCGACAAAAGACATCCAGCACCACCTCTACAGCTACACCACCTCTGCAGTTACACCACCAGTCTGTATTCTCCGTCGTACTGCAGTAAGATACGATCACAACGTATCTGCTCATCGATGCTAAAGCACGGCTACGATTGGTGACCTGGGCTCGTCTGCAGGGCTCGTCTCCACACAGTCACCGAAGTTTCGATTAAAGTCGACATTTATTAGGACGTAGCTTCGTGACTTTAAAGCAATTTAAAATTGCTCCAATTAACATTGTTTTGGTCCCGACTAAAGGTTTGCGCTCATTCTCGTGTCGTAATAGACCTGGGGACGTTTCACCTTCCTTTAAACGCTTCTCAATTAAAATCGATTGTGCGACTGCTGGGAGCTCAAATTGAAATGGAGATAACATCAGATTAATTACACAGCCCCGGGAACACGGGCTTGGGGGAAACGTTGTACCTTTATTTCCGTGGCGTCGTCTCAGGTTGTCCCCTGTGACAACCATAATTATAATAGTTTAGATATAGTTTTAGATATAACTACATGTAGACATGTTGAGATAGCAAAGGTCAAACCTTTTTGGAAAGTTTAAATTAAACGTAGCCTGGGAGTTCTTCTGAAACTGTCTACAAGGACCACAACTGACAGGAACTGTGAAACCTGAAGTATCTGAGTGAGTCGGGCTCGCCTGCGCCGTTGGATCCTACTGCCACAGGGAATAAAGTACGCTCTAAAAATCCCCGTTATGAACCAAACTTTGTAAAATAAATCCTGAAAAGCGTGGAAACGGAGGAGGACAGGAGAACAAGACAGCAGAGACGGCGAGCAATTATGAGCGGCGTGTTACTCATCGACGTGTGTGTCATCCGTCGGGGCTACTCGATCAGACAAAGCCGGGCTGCGGCCAAATTAAACTGACACGCATAAATGTGGGGCTTCGCTGATTTCTTCTTTACAATTCAAGCTCGCTCCGCAGATTGATGATGAAAGTGCGGACGAGGGATCCAATTACTGCACGGCTGAAACCTGCCTGGTGCTCCGAAGGGGGGGGGCAGGACCATGTCTCATTTAAAGTCTGGCACACGATAACTCAGGAGCTTTGCTCGGACAGCATCCCGTCTGGAGCAGGAGGAGAAAACGCCAGCAACTGTCTCTCTTATTCATACCGTCTCAGAGCATCTGCACCTGATAAAGACACGACGATGGTCTCGCTGGAACACAGAGAGGTTGTGTCATGATGGGAAGACGGCTGTATTTCAGCATGACAGACACGAGAAGCTGAGGGAGCGCCATGAGCCCTGTGATACCGAGAAACACTGAGAAATACGAAAGATCAACAAGTGTCAGAGGGTGAGAACAGCGGAGAACGCCGTCGGAGGAGGCTGGAATCAGAGGAACAAAGGGTGGAGGTGAGGAGGACCAGTGAGGTGAGACGAGCTTGATCATGAGCACGAGGTTGTGGAGGAACGTGGCGACGTGGTTGCAGGAGCGAGTTGTGGACATGCTGACGTTTACTCAGGACTGTGGACGGCGAGGCGATGAAAATGTGGGTCAGTGATGGAGACAGGGGGTGTTTTGGGGGAAAAGGGCAGCGCGGGTCGGCTGAAGGAGCCGGTGGCCACGGCAAACTTTGATTGACATCAGGTGGTTCCAGCCAGGGTCCGGGCCCGTTTGATCCGTCCAGTAACAACGTGGCACCAGCCAATCCACTTCAATCGTGTCACAAATCCAGTCAAACATCATGTCCGGGCTTCCAGATTTTAGGACTGAGGTGATTATTTGAAACAGCCGCCGGCTCTGTTCAGACGTCGTCGCCGAGACCGGAGCGAGGTTTCCTTCTGGCGTCGGACGCATGACAGCTGGACTGCAGCAGACCACCTCTGAGCTGCTGCTGGAGTTAGAGTCACTGCGCCATCTGGTGGTGACAACCCGCAACTGCATGGATGGAAGACACCCAGGAGAGGACGGGGGGGCGGCCGCCGGCTGGACACGAGCTCAGAAACGGTTAATCATATGAGAAGGCTTTCAAAGCTGCAGGACAAGAGCAATACGTCGTTGTCACCTGGGTGTGGTTTTTCTGAACATCCGTCACGCTGACTGATTACTTCAGAGCCAATTCATGAATCAAAACGTTTGTTCTTCTTTCAAAAGAGAAGAAAAAAAAATCTAACTTCAAAAAGAATAAGTGAAAGTAAGTGAAATGCAAATCAAGTCAAAGTGGGAAGTGTCTGGTCTGAAACTACAAGTGCAGCTCGGAGTTGAATCAATCGAATTTAAATTCACCTTCAACCTTTAGACAACTTTCTCATGCGTCACAAAAAGGAAATGAGAAATTTGATAAAACATATTTGGACTTGGCCAAACAACAGAACCCAAACTTGTATCCATGGCAACAATCGTTATAATCACAGGTGGCGTCCAGGAGTAGTGCTAAAGTCACGGGGGCGCTGATTTCTTAGGGTGCTTTCACACCTGTACCGTTTCAAGCAGTTGTACCGGAACAGGGAGCGTTTCCCCCTAAAGATCGGAACGTTTTGGTATATGTGAACACAGCGATCGCGCTCTGAAACGGCACAAAATAGCGATCCGAGATCGCCTAGGAGAGGTGGTCTCGGCCCGATTCCATTCGAGACCTGAAACGGTTCATTTTTTTAATTTGTAGTGAGAACATAATCCAGCAACCGATACAACGCCATTCATTGTGTATGTGCGACCGCGACGCAAGGAGAGGAGTCGGTGCAGCCTCCACCACCTTCTCTCCGAGATGTCGTCCCAGCGCGGCACGGTGAAATTAAAAAATGTTCAATTCGGGCAGGGTTTGCGCCCTCTCGCCCGCCGCTGAGCTCCGCTCTGTGCCGGTAGCACAAAAATGAATGGGTAAAGGCTGATTTATGGTTCTGCGTTAAATCGACGCAGAGTCTCTCGTACCCTACGCCGTAGGCTCTGCGTTGGTGTAACGCGGAACCATAAATCACCCTAAAGCCGCGGCTGCGGTCTGTGCTGCGCTGAAAGGGGCGTGTTGTTTATCCCGGGGTACAGAAGAGGAAACTCCTTCCGCGTTCATTTGACCAATCAGAGAGCAGCTGGTTCGCGCATGGCATTTGTTAACAGCTTTGAAACGGTACAGACGTTTGCCTTGTGAACACAAACGCCACAGACGAGAAACGGAACAACTGTATCGATTCAGCCCCTGCATCGGAACAAAACAAACGGGCCACAGGTGTGAAAGCACCCTTAAATTATGGTCACAGCAGTGAAGAACGACAGTAAACAACAACAATCGAGTGTTTCCGATACCGGTATCAAAACTGGTACCGGCTCAACTCGATGATGGTACCGGTTTGTACCTACTGGGCCGAGGGAACTGAGCAGAATCGGGCTGAAATACCGTCACCAGGCTGAAGGCCACTGATAGGCCAGAGAGTAACGTCTCACAACTCCGTCACACCCGGCATATTTAAAACCTGGCAACCTTTACTTTACAGCTAAACTTTGGTGCAAGCAAACCCACTCCGTGGTGCAACGAGGAGGTCCACACATTTCTGACGCTTCCAGACGGAGCGTGACAGGGCAACGCAGAGTGAGAACGAGGCCCCACCCACATTGAGGTGGTACTGAACTGTAATGGAAAGCGACCGCCCGCGTCTGAGCGGCTGAAAGCCTTGACAGAACCTGAAGGACCCGTAATACCTCGGGGATGTCACAGTACGGTTTTTGAAGAGTGACGGTTTCTGTGCTGCGCAGCGCCACGTTGGAAATGGAGCTCGGCTGCAAAACACTCGCCTCAGTTCAGTAGCTTATGATGATAATTAAGATGCTTTCTAATTATTTTGGACGACTGTCCGGGGACACCATCAGAAACCAGGACTAGCGTGTGTGTGTCCCCCGACCCCCCTCCCCCTCAGAGGCCGTACCTGGTAATGCTTGAGCATGCCGTTGATCAGCAGGGACGACTGCTTCTCCACCCTCTCGATGACGGCGTGAGCCACTCCGTAGTAGGACGCAGAGCTGGGCTCCCCGGTGGGAACGCTGTACTCATCGTCCACGTCCTGTTTGGCCGACCTGGACGAACACAAGCAGAGCAGGAAGCCTGACTTAACGGCACTTTAACTCAAACTGATTGTAAAGACGCTCGGCGTCCTGGCTGCTGCCGGTGCAGCACAGCTGGAGGTGGAAGTCTGGAAACCACCGGGACCTTTTTATTTCCTCTCTCAATGAAACGTCTGGGACACTGCGGGAGAATCCTCCTAACTTTGACTGTCCACCATCCTTCCATGTGCTGTAAAACCAACCGTAAAAACGAATCCCTGCCCAGTGAAGCGGTGAGATAATGAAAACAACTTTACTCGATGATGTGCTTGGCAGCCCGCTCATACACTTCGTCTCCGTTGGCGTCGAGCAGCTTCTTCTCCTCCGCTTCCGTCCTGGTCGTCTCATCTTCTTCCTGAAAAGCAACGTTGAGAAGACGGCTGAGAGAATTGTTTTCCTCCACGGTGTATAAAACGGCTTACAGGGATCTTTAAGGATGAAGACCTCTTCCTCAAACTCGGAGCCGCTTTCCTCACTGTCCGACCGCGGAGCAACTTCGTACCTGTTCAAAACAAAAGCAGCAGAGTCGCAGGAGCGTTAATATACTTTAGGATTCTGCTACAGACGCTAAATATGAAGTTGAGGGTCCATCACTTTTCTTGGAAGCCAGTTTTATGGGTTTATCCTTTTCAATGAGTCTCTTGAACCCCAATTTAAAAGCACTTTCTGCTTCCAAGAGTCAATTTTAATTAAAAACGAATATTTCTTTTTTACTTTAGTCAGTTTTTAGTTATTTCTGTGACCGCTGTGGAGGTTTGTGTCTCTTTTAGGGTAGACCTAGACACCTAACAACCATACAAAGGACGAGATCTCAGCGACTGGAAGGTGTACTTGAATAAATATGGCGTCAGCTGAGGGTCGGCAGGTTTCAGCTCGGCGTAAAGACGGCCTCCTCACCCGGGGTTCATCTCGAGCCAGGCCTCCAGCTGGCTGGACTTGGGAGCGTCCGTTCCCTGCAACACTTTTCCAGTCTCCGTCTGGATGACTTTGACTGGCAGCTCGCTCATCTGGCTGCTCTCATCCATGGGCTGCATGACACACGAAACACAGGGAGCATCATGGGAAAGGCCCAACACGTCGTCCAGGCTTCAGCACCAACAAGCTGGGAAATAATTTGACGCCACGGTCCAGTCTGATGTAGAAATATAAACTTTGAAGTTCTTAAAAAAAAAAAAAAACAGTCTTAAAAACACAGAAAGAGGGAAGAACACCTATCATCCCTTCCTTCATTTGAATTCAACATTTAAGACCATTTATGGCACTTTTTAAGATAAACGCCTGCGAGAACAAACAAAAAGGCTTCAGTTGTCTTTTCATTATCAGAACTGCCCATCAAAGCTTCTTTCCGGCAGGAGCCCGCGGCTAAGGATGCCGTTTAAAAGCACAGGAGGAACCGGTGAACTGAAACAAACACTTGTGATGTGCACTGGCTCTGCTGCATTATTTACAGGCCGCCCGCTCATCATCCAGGGTGAAGGAACTCAGACTGCTGCTTGTTTGATCTGATGTTTATATTCATTTATACCACTGGTGGAGCGCAGGTTTGACTCTGCAGGACTAAATGTTATTTTACCAAGCTCGCTTGACCGTTAAATATTCTCCTAGGACACAAAAAACAAGCAGCTTGAGATGGAGAGGCTTATTTATATCCTGACAGCCACCTGACGAACTAAATGCAGTATTTTCTGTTTTTTGTCTCAAGCCGCGACTGATATTGACCAGGAAGCAGCGGGACGGGCTGTCGAGGCCAGGAGATCTTCTTAAATGGCCGAAACGAGGGGAAAGAAAACGCTAGAAAAACAAAAACGATGACCAAAAAGAAGTCACCAAAAACAAATAAGCATTCATGAACAACAGGTTTAGAATCTACACGTGGATCTGCAGGTGAAACCGGGGCTGCGGGTGACACAGGATCGTGAGCGACGCCCCCGACAACGTTTTAGATCACCATCCAAAAATCAAATCACTCAGGTAGACGGCTGTCGGAAGACTGTTACAATCTCAAGAAAGAAAATGCAAACAGCAGCTTACCTCCCCATCGGGTCCGATGGCGCTGGTTCCTTCACCGTCTCCGTCCACCTTCTAGGAACAAAACACAGAAAGACCATCACATGACGCTTCATCCTGAAGCTACTGAAATGTATCTACGCTGTCAAAAACATCTGTGAAATGTGTCCTCTCACTCACAGCAGCCTCCTCCGGTACAGAACGTACCGAACCAACTGCAACGGGACGGGGGTTAATACTGTGACTCACAAGTCACGAATGTGAAACATTAATCCAAACAAAGTGATTTAATATTTGGCTTATTTATTTTGAGGTTTCACACTGGAAGACGTAAAGTACTTCTAAAACAAAAGAACAGCTGATTTTACATGTGCCTTTTTGTTTGACGTCAGGCAATTCTGGGCTGTCAGATGCAGGACTTTGGAACTGAAAGGGACTTTTTTTTGTTTGTTTAAATACATAAAAAGATTTGCTAGGCTCAATTTTCTGAACGGTAGTATTCTTTATTCATGATGAAGAACAGAAGTCAAGTATTTGTCTTTTTTTTCCTCCTGCATCAAATATAAACCAAACCGTGACCCTAAAACTGAGGTTGGTATGGAAGTTGAAAAAACTGAGCTAAATACAAATCTGTCCTCCGCCAGAACTAAGGAAACATGTAACAAATGAACAGCCCTGCTCGTTCCTCTTCCTACCTTCTTTTTCTTCTTCTTTCTCTTCTTTTCCTTGGCAGCCTGAGCAGCTTTGTGTTCGTACACCAGAGCAGTGAGGTTGGCCACGTATTCATCTGTCTGCTGCAGCAAGTACGCCAGCCGCTTGTCCTTCTTTTGATCGATGAGTTTTCGGTAACCCTCCTCATCTTCCGCCTGGATGAAGAACAAATCAGGTGGGAGTTGGAAGAAGAAAACAGTTCAGTGTACAGACAACCACCTTCACTTCCCACAGTTAGTACCAATCACAGAATAAAGTGATAATATTAGCCAGATTTTGCCGTTCAACACGACCGGTTGAGGCTTTGAAACCTCCCACTTCCACCTGTGGCTATCAGACACCAAAAACACCTACATAGACCTGCGCGCGTGCTGAGGAAGGCATCCGCCTTCGCAGGAGCGCCCAGCTCGAAGTACCAGTCAGCTTGACGGTGCAAAACTCTTCTTCCTACTTTATTCCTACTGCATGGTGGAGTTTAACCTAATTGGAAAGCAGCTTCAAAGTGCTCAAGTGGACGGTGAACATCTAACGGGCGACCACAGGAACGAGGTCTGAAGCACAACTTCAGAAGACAGTTTTTGTACTTTTAAGTGCACGTCTGAAGTATTTCAAAGTGCACAGTTCAAACTTACAGTTTACGGGACTTAGCGGGACTCTTAGCAAGGTGAGATGTAGTGAATTTCATTGATCGGTATTGTCGTCCCGCTATCAATCCGGATGTGGGGTGTTTTTCCCCGGAATCTTAATATTTTAATTGCAAATCTGCATCTTTGATAGCTAACGTGACCATGCTTCTGGTTGTAAACGCTCACACTAGAGCAACCGGTACCATCGGGTCCTCACCATGAGTCTCCTCATCCTCTCCTTTTCGATTCTCTCCGTCTCCTTCTTCTGCTCCCTCTCCGTGTTGGTGTGCCAGGTGGCAATGGCGCGGGTGAGTTTCTGCATTTTGCCGGACACTGAGCGGTGGTACTCCTTGAAGTCTTTCGCATGCTGAAGAATGCTGTTGAGATATTCCTGGAAAACAAGTCGGGAGTCAGCTGAAGCAGAGAAACATCTGTTACAGTTCACCACCAACATTTTAACTTCAGGGCTCAAGTTGACGGGGAAGTTGAAACAACTACCATCCCTCAGTTTGTTCAATCATTAATCATGTTGTTTGTGCTGTTAACTTCACAACCAGACCCCCGTGACTGTCTGCAGGTTGGTCTGAAGGGGTCCAAGGAGGAAGCTTAGCTAACACGAGTCTGTGGTGAGTCACCTGATGTTTCTGTCTGCGTTTCTTTTCCTGCTCGAGCTTCTGCTGCTTCTCCAGCTTCTCCGTCATGCGCGCCTCCCTCAGAGTCTGCCGTTTGCTGCGTCTGTAAGCCTTGGAGTTGAGGGCTGTCTCCAGGGTCGTGTCTCGCCTCATACACGCCACCACGTCCTGCCTCAGCTGGTCACATGATTGACAAGAGAACAACAACATATGGACCCGTGCACCACAGAGGTTTGATTGTGGAGGTCGTTCTTCCAACTATTAGGGTTTACAGTCACACATGATCATGAACAGGTCAAATAACTGTAACTGTAACTGCTCATTCCCAGCATTCATCAGGGCCCAGAGCTGGGAAGCATCTAAAACACCCAGTGGACCCTGAGGACTGGGCCTGCTCTAGACCAGGGGTTCTTAACCTTTCTGACCTTGGGGCCCAATTTTTTCAGTACAGAGTGGCCCGGGGCCCATTAAATATAAACACTGTATAGCAACTAAAACTTTAAGAGGTCCATTTAGAGATTTACTCAAGCGAAGGTCCAGAACATCATAATATATATATATATATATATATATATATATATATATATATATATATATATATATATATATATATATATATATATATGTGTGTGTGTGTGTGTGTGTGTGTGTGTGTGTGTGTGTGTATATATATTCAAGTAGCCTCATAGTTGTATCAACATCTGCATCTGACTGTTATATTAAAAAAAGTACATATTTGCCAATTAACATGTTTAACTTGAATTAAACATATTTTTTTCTCTTAAAAATAAAGTAGATTTTATTTTATTTTTCAAATGCTATCTTATTTTATTTCTCTACCAGCAGTTTGAATTTCCCCTTTTCTTTGTTAATTGTCTCAACACATTTTTATACTAAATTAATATAAACACATCTTAACAATTTAACAGTTTTGCCGTTTCTCTTTCTTCCCCTATTATAATCTAATGCCCCCACTTTCTGTTGTTCAGTGAGAGAACTGAGCTCTAACTTCTCCTGTCAGGACTTTAAATCTGGGCTGGATGGTGTCAGGTTCTCATATGCATGTAGAGGTGTTCATTGTTGAGCCTGAAACGATATTTAGTTTTAATTATGTTCATTGTGGAGAAAGCTGCTTCACAGCTGTATCTGGACCCAAACATGGGTGTTTTAAGATGGTCAGTTTATTTTTCTGTGACTTCAGTTCAGACTTGAGTGGATATGTTTGATGAAAAACTTTGTGTTTTGTTTCAGTGGCGTTTCACTTTCGCACTTTGAACGCCACGGTCTCTGAACGTATGAGACACTGGTTTTGTCCCAGTGGGAAGACTGAACAGGATGAATTTGTCCATTCCGGGTTGCATATTTAAAAATACAGCGAGGACAAAACTTAGTTTGATTTTACTTTAAGCTATTTACATTAATAAGTTGTCAGGACTCAGTGCGTCGGGTTTCATCGGAGCCTGATCAGCTGCGACGGGCACAGCCCGCACCGCAGCTCTCTGGTCGCGCTGCAGCAGTCACTTTCTGATGCTTTTTCGAAAGCCCGAACAGTCCAGTCCAGCAGACACGACAGCCCACGCATCTACATCTACCATCCTTCAGCAGTAACAACGGAGCCGCCGCCAGAGCGGCAGCCTCAGCCGTCCTCCCCGGCCGCGGGGACGCGTCGGGATAAATGATCAGGCCGCGCTCGCTCGCTCTGGGCGCAGACCCAATTAAACGATCCCTTATCCTGGCGGATCTAAACCTACTCTGTGCAAAATGAAGGATTTACTCTGTAAATACACACCATTTCTCTTACTATTACACGTACAGCTAGCTGAGTGTCTTCTTCTCTTCATTTGGTTGGGAGTTGCTATGCAGTCCCGCGGCCCTCGCGGCCCACATGTACAAAACTGAATTTTTTTTGGCGGCCCAAGTGTGGGCCGCGGCCCTATGGTTAAGAATCACTGCTCTAGACAGTGCATCTGTAGACGAAAACTTGGCAATGGCATTTACCTGCCGCTGGAAGTTGAGTAGACGCAGCGCTTTGAGCTCCACCGTAGCTTTAGTCCTCAGGTCAGGAGTCAAGGAGCCCGGCAGACTCTCCAGTTCCTGGATTCGATGAGCAATCCGAGCCTGCAATCTGACAGACGTGAAGAAGCAGCTCTGTTAAACTGTCTGAAACACTTAAAGTGAAAGGTTCAGATAAAAAACACGATGGAAGTATGGGAACCAACACTTTAGCAGCTAAAAACACAATGAAAGTATGGGAACAAACACTTTAGCAGCTAAAAACACAATGGAAGTATGGGAACAAACACTTTAGCAGCTAAAAACACAATGGAAGTGGGCAACCAACATGTTAGCAGCTAAAAACACAATGGAAGTATGGGAACCAATACGTTAAACCAACCAACAGGCGCTAAAACTCTGAGGTTCTCAATGGGACTGAGATCTGGACTCCGGGGCCCCTTTAAAATCACCTACACTCCCTAATCATAATGACAGTCAGCACAACAGTCGTTTCCTCTTTGACCCCAACTCTCCCTCAGCTGTTGGTTACCTTCCTAAACCAATCAGGAACCTTACTGGCAATCACGTTGCCATGGCAACAGAGGCAACTGGATGCTTCTTTTTAGACGACCGGCGGCAGATTTCTCCTCGTAATATCAATATAACAGTCATTTTCATGACCTCCCGCATCCATATGTTGTTCCCTGCAATAGCCCCATGGCACTATACTCCCGCCACCGTGTTTCACTGTGGAGGGCTGCGTCTTTGTCTGCGTCCCTCCCGTCCTTCACTAAACATAAGCAGCACCCATGTGTCCTAACAGCTCCAGTCTGGTTTTATCAGCCCAAAGGACAGACTTCCAGAAGTCATCGCTGTGTTTCAGGTGCTCAGACTTCCGTCTGGTTTTGATGTTTCGCTGTGTGATCGGCAGAGTTTGTCTCGTACGATGATCTCAAAGCCCTCCAGCAGGCTTCATGAAACATCGAGTTCAGTGTCAATCATCTCTGCAGACATCCAGGGATTCTTGAAATCAAACTTTCCTCGTCTACTTGTACTTTGAAACGATCCAATATCCAGCTGGTCCAGACTCACTTAAACTCTTCCCTCCTTCCTCCTGTTTGAGTTCCAGGATGATTTCTTTTCTTTCTGGCTGATGTCAGTTCTTCTCAATCAAGCGATGGAGTGGCACGAGTTCTCCCCGTCTTTAAATTAAGGTTCAAATGCAGATTTATTGATCAGGTGAGGTTTAAGGGTAAAAGTCACGTGGAAGGTAATCATTTTGATCACATCTACTTTCACTACATTTTGTAGGAAGAACATTTTTATATTTTTTGTGCATTCAGAAGTGAAAAGCTTCCTTCTTCCATGTACGGTGAGAGCAGAACTTGATGAGTGATAAATACCTGTATTCTCTCTCCTGCAAGATGCCCATTGGGTCCAAGCCCTGGGGCTTCTGGACCGGTGTAATGCGGTTCTGCTTCTGCTGCATCTGGAGCATGGGCGACACCTGCTGCCCTGGGGGCTGAGCTGCTGCCGAGCCGCCGGAGATGGGCCCGGGAGGAACCGCCGAGGTCTGAGGCGGTGCCGGAGACGGGCGGCCACTGGGGACAGACGGGAGGTGCTTCTGAGCACTGGCCTGATTCTCGCCGCTCTGACCTGCAGAAGAGAAATAGATCACGTTACATCTAGCACACACTTTTATCCAAAGCGACCTCAAAGTAGGTGCCGATTAATCAGCATTCAAATACGCGCAGCTAAGACGACATTTAAGTTCAGTTCAGGAGGTTCGGGGGGGACACAGGAGGTGTTCTTGGAAGAAGACAGTTTTCAAAACCATATGAACGTAGAGAAGGACGACTCTTCTCTCATCTCCACCGGTGACTTGTTCCATCATTGAGGAACCACCCGAGAGAAGAGTCTGGACTCCTTGTGCGACAGGAGGACAAGGCCAGTCAGTGCTCGTGTGCCAGTGCAGTGAACGTGAACACGATCGAGTTCTTACAGGCAGCTCTGGAACCTGAGATCACCTCGTAGGCAAGGCTCCGAGACTTGCAGCCACAGGTAGCCAGGTGAGACCAACGATCAGAGGTGGGATCTTCGGGGTTGATTAAAGACCAGACGTACGTTGTAGTTCGCCTGAGGCATACCTCCCCCACAAACTCCAGCACGTACGAAGCAGTGAGGAGGTTTTCCCGCCAAATATTTCACACTGACTGCGTTTACATGCAGTCAATAACCGTTTTAAAACCCGAATATTGGCAATAACCCGAATTTGCACGGCCATGTAAACACCAATAACCCCTTTGAATAACCCGAATTTGCTTATATTCGGGTTTTTAAAAACCCGAATATGACCACTGGGTTACTCCTTTTAAAACCCGAATATCCGGTCATGTAAACGCCAAACGGAATATCCCGATCAAACGGAACATGAATTTGTTTTCTGCGCATGCTCTGCAAGGAATCCTGGTCTTTTGAGTCCAGGACGTACTTCTAAACATGGAGAAACGCAAGACCACGCCACACTTTTGGAGTGAGGAGGAGACTAATCACTTCATAAATGTAATGAAGGATATGAACATTTTGGCATTTGTAAACGGTAGAAAGTACGGGGATAGCGAGATTTACAAGAAGGTGAGCAAAAAGTTGCGGGAAGCAGCATTTGTTTTGAATTTGGATACAGGAAGAAGAAGCGGAAATGACGGGAATTGCGTCATGATGTTCTCAGCGCGACGCTGGTTTGATCGAGATATCCCGAATGATTAAGGCCGCGTTCAGACTGCCAGCCAATATCCGATTTTTAGCCCATCCAGATTGAAACTGGATGACTCTTTTGAAGTCTGAACAGTCCCAAACCGCATGAGATCCGATTTTTGCAAGCCAGATCGCAAACCACCTCCGGGAGGTAGTTTCATATCGCATTCATATCGCATTTGGGCAGATGGTCAGTCTGAACAGCTCCAAACACTCAGATCGGATATGACTGTCCCAGACGCTCCAAACCACCCGCCCATTTCCAGTTGTGGAGCTACTCATCCTTTCACAGAGAGCATGTACAATCTCTGATGTCACGTCAAAAACTATTATTTGTAGTTTAAGTGTTGCAAATTCACATTACAAATCATGTTTTAATAGCAGAAAAAAAGGCTGCATTTCCACGTACGGTGCGGGTCGTGTACCCTACGCCGTAGGTCTGCGTTGGTGTAACACGGAAGCATAAATCAGCCTTCAGTCACGCTGTGAGCCTGAACCTGTAGCCCGTCAGCTCATCAGGAGGAGGTTAAAGAGCGGGGCTGCCAGTTGTTCATTGCTGGTTTGGTTTGTTAACTCTGAGCTTTGTTGGTTGGTTTGTTAGTTTGCTGGTGGTTTTGTTCTCAACACTTTTCTCTGTTTCTCATTTTGCTGGGACGCCGGGTCCCTCCGCCGAGACACAACTTTTGCGGTATGCGTTCATTGTTATGTCTAAAAATGATGCGCAGTGCCGACCCAATCAGAAACGGTACAGATATTTTGGGATTTTTTTATATATATAAAAAAATAAAATTATAAAAAAATAAAGGATCCCCATAACCTTTGATCGGGTGGGCAGGACGCACGTTTGGGCACAGCCCCAAAACCAGCCTCGAGTTCCAGTACACAGATTTAAAATATTGCACAGTGTATGCCCAGCTTTACAGGTATGGAACAGCATGTGAGCTGGCTCCATATTGTTATTGTTTTTGATGTCGCAATTACATGACTTCACACAAAACACGCGCTGGGTGACGCCTCCGCTCCGACGTTGTTGCTACGGCAACCCGTCAGATCAGTCAATGATGTGGCCCAGTCTGAACAGAGCCAGATCCGATATGGACACTTGCTAAAAACAGTGTGGACAGTCAGCCCTGAAAATCGGATATGAGAAGGAATCAGATCTGAATCAGATTTCCCTGCAGTCTGAACGCGGCCTAATTACCATGTAAACGGAATATTCCAAATGTTTCAGTAACCGGAATATTAGCAATAAGCCGAATTTTGACTTCATGTAAACGTAGTCACCGTTTCATCTTTCTGACCTTTTCACGTTAACAACCGTCTGTGGAGGATAATAGCTGGAATATTATATTACATTTGGGTGTTTTTAAAGATATGCTAATTATATTTCTAAGACCTCACTACATGTATTTAAGACTTAGCAAACCATTTCCTCCCGTTTTTAGGACTTAAACAACCTTTAAAAGTACGCTTCCTCACCACATGGGGGCACCTGCTGTGTGGTGACTTCGTCCCACTGGAGATGCTCTTTTTTTGTCTCTTAGGTCAAAGCTGGCGCCACAGAGCAACATGTGGTTTTTGGAGGAGTGAAATCCTGATTTGATTTCGGTTCAGAAGTGAGAAACGCAGTCTGCAGTACTGATCTATGACAGCTGACCATCAGTGTCAGTGGCTGTCAATCCCACAGGGACCAGAACTGGGACATCTACAGCTTTCAGCTCCCCAGAAAAACACTGCAAGATCCTGAACTCTTATCTGTTCTATGGAGTTTAAGACAAAAAGAAAAGTTTAAAATGACTAAGGTACCTTCTGAGAGGAAGGATAATGGAGTTTATTTAATCCCATTTCCTAAATTTAAACAAAACAGATTTAAATGTCTGCTTGTCTGATGAAGGTGTACATCCCTTCAATGATATGACAGTCGTGGCAGTAAACACATTTTCTGTAGGAAACCCCGAAGACTTACCTTCGGTCCACGGCCTGGGTGCTGTGCTTTGATTGTGTCCTTGCATGGCGGGGGTTGGGCAGGGGCTTGACTGGGGACCACCCATGGGTGCCATTGGCATAGCTTTGAAGAAAAGAACCCGTTAGATTTTATTAGTTCATCTGCTGAATGTGCAGCTTTAAAAATAGAAAGCAAGCATGTGACTGGATGGTAGCTCAAGTGTCTTTGTTGGTGATTATTCTTAAAAGGAAAAATGCTCCATATTTACTTTATTAAAAGTACTTAATAATATTCACTGGTGATTCAAAAGTAGAAACTGGACTCAGATGAAACGTTTCAACATGTGTTTCTGTACAATACTACTTACAACACTTCTCTAACTTCTGATAACTATTTTTTTTCATTTAACTCTAAAAATATTGATGCAAAGTTGTGCAAAAGCTTTTTTTTTTAAAAACAACCTTTTTTTATACCGTCATTATTTGCTTAAAAGTAAATCCACCTTCAGTAGCAGCCCGTTGAATGTCTCATCCCATATATCGAATTCCAAAGCCTTCTCCAGACTGATGAGAATACAGGATTGCTTCTCTAAGACCACGACTGATCTCTGTCCCTCGTGGTATTGTGTTAACACATCCCTGAAAGTTCCAGACTAACAAACTGGCAAAACATCTGCTTTTACAGAGGTCTGCACATCTGCTGATGATCAGGTCAAAAGCTCCTGGCTGCTACTTTCCCTCTTAAATCCTATACATCCTATGGAAGCATTAAGGGGGTACTTAGCATTGCCCAAGTCTTCTCTTACTTTCTTTTTGGCTTTATTTTTGTTAAATAAATAATGACACAGTGGGGTAACGGGTGGTATGTTGTCATTTGTGCAAGTTTTTATTTGTTTAATGCCAAGACCGACAATGAAAACATGTTTTTATTATGTTTTACCACTAAAACAACCATGAGAAAGGGGTAGTGGTTAGGGTTATGGGTTTAATAATATTTATGGGTTAGGATTAGGAGTAAGGGTATAGGGGTTACCAAAGGTAAATCTGCAGCTACCTACCTGAAGGCCGGTAAGGGCTTGCATTAGACACCTGCTGTTGCTGTTGTTGCGGCGGCTGTTGTTGCTGCTGTTGTTGTTGTTGTTGTTGCTGCTGCTGCTGTTGTTGCTGTTGCTGCTGTTGCATTGTGGGAAGGCTTCTCTTGCCCTGAATAGCCAGCTGGAGGTTTTCAGGCAGCGGCTGTCCGCGGGCCAGAATCTTGTAGGCAAGGATCTGAGCTCTGAGCTGCTGCAGCTGGACCGGGCTGAAGGCGGACGGCCCTCGTCCCTGCTGGCCCATGCTGGACATGTTGGCCATGCCTCCTTGAGGATCCATGGGCATCAAGGGGCCCGACTGAGAGGGAGGCATGTGGGGGGGAGTGGGTCCACCTCCACCTCCTGACATGGGACTAGACGCATGCTCGTGGACTCCCATGGGGGATGGGTGCGGAGACATGTATCCTAAAACCAAGAGGAGGGAATTCTAGTGAATTTACAAACCACATTTTCCATTTTTACTTAAGATGAAGTAGTTGACAACATTTCAGCTCGACAAAAGTGTGGAGGGATCTCATCCACACAAATGGTGCTTTTCCACTAGTACCTACTCAGCCCGGCTCGGCTCCACTCGGTTTGGTTCTTTCCCACTAGGGGTCTAACATACCGAGTAGATACTTTTTCTGTATCTACACTGTCAAGGTTCTAAGCGGCTGAGTCGGCTGTATCTGACGTCATCACACTACAGGCCCTCGATTGGTCAAGGGGTTGGGAGTCAGACGTCTGAGTCAGGATGTGACATCAGTGAAAGAGCAACTCTGACGGCAGCTTCTGGTTAATTTTACTTCAAAGGCTATGGCAGCGCAAAAGTCTGTTTGGTGATCCAACTCTGAGGTGCAGATGTTCATAAACCTGGTGGCTGAGGAGAGAATTAAAAAGGGATCTAGACGGGCGATAAGGAACGACAAGATCTACCAGGAGCTCTGTCACTTCATAGCTGCTCGCGGCTACCAACGGACTTTTCAGTAGCGCCGAGACAAACTAAAAAACATTAAAAAGCATCACCGCTTGAAGCTTCTCTCACTCTCATTTTTTAAACTTGATATCAAACACAAGCCACAGACCCAGCACCACATCTATCATCTCCTCCAGGTTCTAAATCTTTACTGTTGTCTTCTTCGTTTAGATCACACAATCAAATACGTCACAGCAGCTTCGCTCCAACCCTCCTACTTCTGCTCCATGTGCTGAATTGTTAAGGAAAACAATCCAGGCTAGGCCAAGTCAAGCCGAGCTGAGATGAGTAGAGCTGGGTAGGTACTAGTGGAAAAGCGCCAAAAATGAACAACTGCCTTGAGAGAAGAAGGAGACCAGATACCTTGGCTGTGCTGGTCCATTGGACTCTGAGGAGGTCCCATCCCACTGTGGAGGGATCTCATCCCAACACCTTTCATGTGGCCAAAATGCATGGCCTCTGCCATCGCCTTGTCGTTCATGCCCTCCATGGGCTGAAAAAAGAAAGGAAAGCAATTTATAAAACCCCATAATATAAAAGCAAGAGATTCTATTTAAGGTTATTTCGAAAGCATCATAGTTTGACAAAGCCAATCTCTTGCCATTTTGTTAAAACTGTACTAAAGATTCTTTCAACAGGAAAGCACGTAAATCTATCCCCGATCTCGTTTCAAATATTTTTATTGAACAAATAATTTTCACTTGTAACATTTTTAGACATATAATCATTTTTTGCTGTTTTTTTTTTTACACAAAAAAAAGAATAGATAGCAGTAGATGAAATAAAAATAATCGTTAAAAAAAAAAAAAAAAAAAAAAGGGGGGGAGCAAAGCACAGTTGGGCTCGATTGTGAGTAAAGGAAAAAGAAAATCTACAAATCTCCGAACCGAGCTGTGAGAGTAACTCCTGAGGAAACAAAACATGAAAAAATGAAGGGAAAAAAAAAAAAAAAAAAAAAAAAACAACAGCCAAGGCACACAAAATACCCACCCACATCCACCCACAGACTGCACAGGTCAATTTCCTTTAAGAAAAGATATTAAAGGATGCCAAATCTTTTCAAACTCTGGTAATTTGTCATTAACAGTGTATCTTATTTTTTCCAGGTGGAGTGTATCTGTCAGTTCAGTTATCCATAACTTCACTGAGGGAATATCTTTACCTTTCCAGAATTGCAGGATAAGTTTTTTTGCCGTTATCAAAGAGTATGATATAAGCCTGAGTTTTGCGGGATCTATATTTCCCATCTGATGAGGAATTCCAAATCTATCCCCGATCTCGACCATTTTGTCCTTCGTCTTGTCTGGAACGATAAAGTGCAGCATTGCTGTGTTTTCAACTTAGCGCTCAAACCAGCCAGCTGATCCTTCAGTATTTGATTCCAGTTTTGTGAAACCATAGAGACCCTGCAGGACTCGAGCTTTCCCAAGAATATCCTAAAGACAAGTGGTCCAAGTGTTTAACTTGGTCGAGCACCAAACACGCTGCCCTAAAGTGAAATGTTTGCTAATTGAAAAACAAATGAATCAAAAAGGATCGGAGTGTCTGTGAGCATTTAGTTAAGAAGTTAAATTAACCCTCGGAGACATAAACGTTCACCAGGGACCAAAACAAAAACCAAACGGTGTATAAAAGGACCACTTATTCTGGCGACGGCTGGTTGTCTGCTGGACTAACACCCTCAAACATACGCCCACCAGCCACGTTATGAGGTAACCCAGGTGAGGGTTTACTCTGTTCTACAGCACCGTCATCCTGGTCCCATATGGACTTTTAACAATCCTGTTAATCATGTTCATTTGAACTTACATCCCAGTTTTGTTCAGGGACTTCTGGCCGGTGAAGAAAAGCACTGCTCTCATCTCCACATCACAGCAGACTAAGGAGAATTTATGGCACGTGTTTAGTTCACATGTCCTTTAGCATTTTATTTCATAGTGTTTCGTGACTTTGGCTCTGCCTTCTTTTTGTTACTCACTTATTTGGGTCAGGTTTTGGTGGTTGTAGGAACACACTCATAGAGAAAATAGACTATAAAGACTTCTGATTCGCTGACGTGTCAGAACTGCCGCCACCTCAAGGTTATACAGTTCAAGTGAACACAAAATAATTATCGTGTTCATAGATATTCAAATCTTTTTTTATTTTATTTATCTCTTAAATTGGCAAATATTTTCATTCAGGAGCAAGCACATGTGGCCCTCAGCCAAGTTGACCAGCGACTGAAAAAGCTGGATATTAAGCTACTTTTGCTGCATATTTCCACATTTTCATTCACCTGGGTCGACATCAACCGTCCCCGGGCAGAGTGAGGAACGTACCTTGTGCAGAGGATACATGCCATCCTGAGAGTACTCGCTCTGTCCCGGGCCCTGCATGCCGTGAGGAGTGTTGGGTGTTCCAGGTCCCGGGCTGGGCCCCATCATGCTGTGAACGGACCCCGGTGAAGGGTCTGGACCTGGGCTGGGGCCCAAGATGGGCCCCGGAGACAGACCCGCCCCAGGAGACGGGCCAGGATGGGACATGCCTCCTGATGTGTCTGAGGGGGTGGACATCTACCGACCAACTGAGAGGACACAGGGCCACTACAGAAACACAAAACAAAACCGAAATAACCACATTAAGATTACACAGATTAGTGTGTTAACTTGTCTTAAATAGTCTCCTTCAGGAATCTGATTCATGTGAAACACTTTTTTTTTTTGGCATCTGTTTCTAAACAACAACTATTAACTCTAAAATGCTCTTTCCATGGCAGAATGATACATCATCCATTTGTCTACTTTGGTGGCGTTCGTCTTTAACTCCATATTTACGTCTCAAGCACAGAGATGAAAGATTATTTGTGGTGTTAAGTGACACATGCGTGAAAATTTTATAAATGATGTGTTTTGTAATGGATTGTAATTATATAAATGTTTACTTTATTCTTGATATTGAAATAAGTGTTGTAGCAAATATTCTTCATTTAACTTTTAATCAAAGGCTAAAAATATAATGTTTCATGGGCAGGTCCTCATGTTGACCCAGCGAACATCTTGTGAGGCATTGTAAATTTATAAGAATCTCTAGAAACCAGAAAGATCCATAATAAAGTTTCACAGCCCCTCTAGAAAGAAAAAAGGATCAATAATACATTTTCACAGCCTCTCTAGAAACCAGAAAGATCAATAATAAAGTTTCAAATCTTCTCTAGAAACCAGTAGGATCAATAATAACGTTTCAAATCCTCTCTATAAACCAGAAAGATAAAGTTTCACAACCTCTCCAAAAACCAGAAGGATCAATAATAAAGTTTCAAAGCCTCTCTTTAGAAACCAGAAAGACTAATAATAAAGTTTCACAGCCTCTATATAAACCAGAAAGATCAATAATAAAGTTTCACAGCCTCTCTATAAACCAGAAAGATCAATAATAAAGTTCCAAAACTTCTCTAGAAACCAGAAAGATCAATAATAAAGTTTCACAGCCTCTCTAGAAACCAGAAAGATCAATAATAAAGTTTCACAGCCTCTCCAAAAACCAAAAGGATCAATAATAAAGTTTGACAGCCTCTCTAGAAACCAGAAAGATCAATAATAAAGTTTCACAGCCTCTCTAGAAACCAGAAAGACTAATAATAAAGTTTCAAAGCTTCTCTAGAAACCAGAAAGATCAATAATAACGTTTCAAATCCTCTCTAAAAACCAGAATGATAAAGTTTCACAGCCTATACAAAAACCAGAAAGATCAATAATAAAGTTTCACAGGCTATACAAAAACCAGAAAGATCAATAATAAAGTTTCACAGCCTATACAAAAACCAGAAAGATCAATAATAAAGTTTCACAGCCGCTCTATAAACCAGAAAGATCAATAATAAAGTTTCACAGCCTCTCTAGAAACCAGAAAGATCAATAATAAAGTTTCAAAACTTCTCTAGAAACCAGAAAGATCAATAATATAGTTTAACAGCCTCTCTATAAACCAGAAAGATCAATAATACATTTTCACAGCCTCTCTATAAACCACAAAGATCAATAATAAAGTTTTACAGCCTCTAGAAACCAGCAGGATCAATAATATTGGATCAATAACAACCTCGGATTGGATCATGGCTTCCCTAAAAACTGGGGGCCGGGGATGTTTCCACACAATCAGAGTTGGCATGGAGGTGCTGCTCGCCCCCAGCTCGTGTCAGTCCTGTCATCAGCAGGGGGAACTACAGTCAAGCTTCCATCTCATCCCGGGTGTTTGCAGAGACACCAACTCCATGTTTGAGGAACTTTAGCCGACGGCTAATTAGCTCCGGCGGCTAACGCAGCATGCTAGTTAGCGGGCGGCTCGGCTCCGACTCCGCGTCAGAAAGTTTTGACAGTTAGCGACAAGCAGAGCAGTCACGAGTTAGTGTATGTCGAATACGAAGCCCCGTGGATACGTTTACCTCTCGGTCGACGTGGAACTGCACAGTTAGATTGGTTTATTGTGATGTTTCTGTTGGAAGTGTGACTGCTGTCTGCAGGTTCACGCCCACGTCGTGTTGTTTTGCTGTCATATTTAGTTGGTTTGTGTCGCCGTCGCTGATTGGTCAAAGTCACCGGAAGTCCCGCCTCCCCTGGCAAGAGATTGGCCCGATCGCTGTCCATCACCGTATCTTATTTTGGGGGCGTAACACCAAATCCGTTATAAAATATATATTATATGCTGGAACTGACATGCTCTTATTTATTAATCTTCTTTTATTTTATATATATATATATATATATATATATATATATATATATATATATATATATATATATATATATATATATATATATATATATATATATATATATATATATATATATATATATATATATATATATATATATATATATATAATACATCTTTTTATCTTTTATGGTGTTGGTTTTTGGGGTAATAAATGGAACTGAAACCCAATGCTTTTTTTTTTACTTAAAGGAGCATGAGGCAAGAATAAGAAATGAGACTCATTAGCGCCACGACGACCGTCTGGGTTCCTGCAGCCAACAGCGAAGCCGGCATGGGAGCGCCGTTCAAATCAAGCTCTAAATATGACTTACAATGTTACCTGGTCAGTAGGAAATGAGCCATGTCAGCATCGGTTTTCAGTCCCAATTCAAGTTGAAGCTGCCTCCATGACTCAAACGCGTATCCAATGTTTACTCGTGCGCCGCCGAGAACGCACATGCAGCGTCATTTGACGTCACATCCGCAGGACAGCGCGGGAAATTCCGGTCACAATTGCAGCACATTTTGCAGCACACAGCCTGTTCAAGGCGACGGAGAGATACGCTAGAGGGCTCATTCTTTTTGGTTTGGAACGCTTCATCTGACATTATTACTAGAAAACTTAAAACGTATACACATTTTTTTCATAAATCCTGCCTCAATCCTGCCTCAAGCTCATTTAATCCCCCTCTTCTCAATGCTAAAACATGATATTATGTATTAATCTTTTATTATTAAAATTATTATATATTGTATATATTGTAGGCGTTTGGGAACAAAAGAGCAGAGAAACGCTTTTTGTGGACGAAGAAAAAACTTGAAGAAAAAAAAGGTGTCATACTTGTCAGCTGCCGGTGGATTTTCAATGAGACTCACCACCCTCGCCGCAGTTGAGTTGGAAAGAGCTGCTACTACATAGTAGTATTTGGTGCTGTCCGCCGTAATTTCTCACAGTGCAAACTGCGCCTCTGCCTGAGCAAACCAAGCGTTAGCATTCTGCTCCCAAAACTCGGGTAATTTGAGAGAAACTGCATTTGTTGCCATGTTGCTGTCTGTCCAGTTAACTCTGGAAACGTCCAAAGAAAATCGGGGTCACCAATGTAGGAGTTTGGGAACAAAAGAGCAGAGAAACGCTTTTTGTAGACGAAGAAAAAACTTGTGTTTGTTCCAGTCTCTCGTTTTTAACAGACCGTTACCAACGGTAACAAAACACTAACAGAAAACACATCGTCATCATTAACGGCTAGATTCTTGTGAATTCTAACCTACTGAAACTAAACAGTGTCCTGCTCGTGAGTGGCCACTACACACGTCCGCCCAGAGTTCACAAGCACTGGACTTAAATAATGACTTGGGGCCCTTATGACCCGTCCAAAACGATTCCGCGGCTCTCCAGCAGGCACCAGAGGGCAGGAAGGGACGTCAGCAGGAGTCTGGTTTGACGATGGCCTACCAGGGGGCCGACCACGGCGAGGAGGCTGGGCCACCACAACGGGGCGGTCCAAGTCAAGGTGAGCAGGCTTAAGGCGGTCCACTGAGATGCGTTCTGCCTCACCACCCAGGTCAATTAAAAAGTTCTTGTCGACCGGCTCCAGAACCCGGTACGGCCCATCATAGGGAGGTCGCAGAGGGCCCCGATGGGCGTCGTGACGGACAAACACATACTCCGCCGCCCATAGATCAGTAGGGACCCGCACCTGAGGAGCACCATGGTATGAGGTTGGGACCGGCAAAAATGACCTGGTCCTGTGCAGCAGAGCACCTCGCTGCTCCGGTGCCGACCAGGGGACTGTGGTACAGGGAAGGAAATCCCCTGGGATTCAGAAGGGCTGGCCGTAAACCAGTTCAGCAGAGGATGAGAGCAGGTCCTCTTTAGGTGCGGTACGGAGCCCCAGCATCACCCAAGGGAGCCTGTCGACCCAGCCATCATCCCAGAGACTAGCTCTTAGGGCAGCCTTCATGGATCGGTGAAAGCATTCACAGAGGCCATTGGCTTGTGGGTGATAAGCCGTAGTGCGGTGGACGGAGACCCCTAACTGCTGGGTAATGGAAGTCCATAGCTCAGAAGTAAATTGGGCCCCCCGATCAGAGGAAAGGTCAGAGGGGACTCCAAACCTGGCCACCCAGGTGCTGATGAGGGCCCGAGCTACATCAGCTGTAGTTGTCGCAGGCAGCGGGACCGCCTCCGGCCACCGAGTTGTCCTGTCCACCATCGTCAGGAGATGAGTGTAGCCCCTGGAGGGGGGAGGGGGCCCAACCAGGTCCAGGTTGACATGGTCGAAACGCCTTTCAGGGACAGTGAAACGCTCCAGTGGGGCTCTAATGTGATGGTGGACTTTGGCATGCTGGAATGCCACACAGTTCTTCACCCAACTCGCCACGTCCGTCTTCATACCGTGCCAGACGAACTTTGAGGCCAACAGGCGCTGGGAGGGTTTCCTGCCCGGATGCGACAGGCTATGTACCGCATCAAAAACCTGCTTTCTCCATGCACGCGGAACCACGGGGCGTGGCTGTGCCATAGACACGTCATCAGTCGTCAAGGCCACGGGAGCCCCATGATGCCAAGCTTTTCCATGGAGGCAAACTCCTCCTTTGCAATGGCGAGCTTGTGTGGATTGAGGCAGCGGGCCCTCCATGGAGATGTGATGCTCCACGCCGTGTTTCGTGGCAGTGGACGAAAAGGTAGGTGTAGTGATGTCAGAGAACTCTAACAGTAGGGGGGAGAAAACGTCAGCTGGTGAGACGGCGCTGGACAGCTTCATTGCGGCCATATCACTGCACTTACATGTCAATGAGCCAAACGTTTTAACATTTATGAGACGGCGGTTCCCCACATCCACCAGGAGGCCGTTGGCACAAAGAAAGTCAGCACCTATGAGGGGAGTGGACACCTTGGCCAGAACAAAATCCCAGGTGAAATGCTGGTCAGCAAAACACAACGTCACAGTGCGGTTGCCAAACGTAGGGATAGCAGTACCGTTAGCAGCCTCTTGAGGGGGGCCTTGTTTTGCCTGACGTATATCCAAAACTGATGCCGGCAGCACGCTCACCTGAGCGCCTGTGTTGCACAAGAACTTGCGACCGGAGATGGAGTCTGTGATATAAAGCAAGCCTGCAGGTCTGCCGACACCCACGGCTCCTACCGAGTGCCGGCCAGTGCGTTTCCCGACGCACCAAATCTGCATGGAGGTAAGCATTTCTTGGCTTTGCTGCCGAACTTGGCGTGGTTAAAACACATCCCTGATGGCTTTACCCGGCTGGCCACAGCCTTGGCGGAGACAGAGAGCGGTTGGAGCACATAGTCATCCACGGAGGCAGTCGGGACGGAGGTGGGCGTCGCCGCAAAACACTTCTTCCCAGCTAAGAAAAATGTGTCTGCCTCCATGGCCAACTGGCGAAAGTCTGTCTTGACAGAGTTAGTCACGACTAAATGGACATAGTCAGGGAGCTGTTGCAGGAAAAGCTCCTTAAAAAGGAAACATGGCTGGTGGTTGCCAAGCAGAGCCAGCATGTGATCCATCAGTTCAGAGGGCTTCGAGTTACCAAGTCCAGGCAGGGAAAGCAGTTGGCGAGCACGCTCAGACTCAGACAGGCCAAACATCTCCTTCAGATGCGCTTTCAAGGTGTCATACTTGTCAGCTGCCGGTGGATTTTCAATGAGACTGTTTTCAATGAGAGAGTTGGAAAGAGCTGCTACTACATAGTAGTATTTGGTACTGTCCGCCGTAATTTCTCTCAGTGCAAACTGCACCTCTGCCTGAGCAAACCGAGCGTTAGCATTCTGCTCCCAAAACTCGGGTAATTTCAGAGAAACTGCATTTGTTGCCACGTTGCTGTCTGTCCAGTTAACTCTGGAAACGTCCAAAGAAAATCGGGGTCACCAATGTAGGAGTTTGGGAACAAAAGAGCAGAGAAACGCTTTTTGTGGACGAAGAAAAAACTTGTGTTGTTTATTCCAGTCTCTCATTTTTAACAGACCGTTACCAACGGTAACAGAACACTAATAGAAAAAATCATTAATAACGGCTAGATTCTTGTGAATTCTAACATATGCTGCGTCCGAAATCACATACTTCCACCCTAATGAGTATGCAAAATGAGTGTGCGAGATTTTTTAGTGCGTCCAAAACATTAGAACGTACTCAATAGTATGCTCTATCCATACTCATTCCGGAGAAATGTATTAGTGTGGATTGATGGACACTAGCCGAGCAGAAACTTCCCACAATGCAATGCAGCGGCGTTTGGTTGCTAAGTGATACGTATATGTCAGTCATAAGTATAATATTAAGTATAATAATATTATTACAGTATTTTCTGGACTATAAGCCGCTACTTTTTTCATAGGTTTTGAACCATGCGGCTTATACAAAGGTGCGGCTATTCTGTGGATTTTTCTTCCACCGCTAGGGGGAGAGCTAACCGGAACTAGAATCAAAACTAAGACAAAATAAATGCAAAGAAGAATACGGTACTTCTTCTTTAGCAGATAGAAGTAGGTAGAAGCAGAATTCAAACAGATAAAAAGATAAATAAATACCAGTTATTTTCTTTTGGTCCTGTCCCGTTTTAATCAGAAAAGTTGCTGCCGTGTTAAAAGATACTGTTAGGAAAGAATCTATTTAGGTACAAACATGTACATCATTTACAGTTCAAAATCCTTCTGTACATGTAGTAAATATCTAATCTAACAACATAAATATCTGCGGCTTGCATATCTTTTTTTTTTTAAATAGAGCGGATGCGGCTTATATACAGGTGCGGCTTGTATATCTTTTTTATAATTTTTTTTAAAATAGAGCAGATGCGGCTTATATACAGGTGCGGCTTATAGTCCAGAAAATACGGTATATAATATTAATATAATATTCGTATTTAATAATATTATATAATGTCATCTTGTTTCGGCCAGAATAAACGGGAAAGAGCGGAGCGGTGCTATGCTGCTACCGCTGCTGTGACAGGTTACCATGGTAACAACTCCCCCCCCCTCCCTACGGCAGGAAGTGCTGTGTGCGCTCTTAATAGTACGTCCGAATTAATGCACACTACTAATATTTATTCAAAAGTGTGGCGAATTTAAGTATGCTTTTTAGTATATACTTTTTAGTATGGCATTTCGGACGCACCGCTACTGAAACTAAACAGTGTCCTGCTCGTGAGTGGCCACTACAATATCATATATATATTACTACTTTCATGTATACATACATACATATTCTATATATATATATATATATGTATATGTTATATTTTACATGTTTCCGGTACATGCACACCCGTATACACAGGAACCCTCAGTAGATGTTTCCTTCAGCAGGAACTCTCAGTAGATGTTTCCTTCAGCAGGAACTCTCAGTAGATGTTTCCTTCAGCAGGAACCATCAGTAGATGTTTCCATCAGCTGGAACCCTCAGTAGATGTTTCCTTCTTCAGCAGGAACCCTCAGTAGATGTTTCCTTCTTCAGCAGGAACCCTCAGTAGATGTTTCCATCAGCAGGAACCCTCAGTAGATGTTTCCTTCTTCAGCAGGAACCCTCAGTAGATGTTTCCTTCTTCAGCAGGAACCCTCAGTAGATGTTTCCTTCAGGAGGATCAAGTTTATTTGACGAGCAGCATCTGGTCATCTCAGTCCCTTTCGCTGAATCAGACCCGGGACCCGTCACCTGTTCCTCCAGGCTTTTAATCAGACGGGGATGTAATTTCTTCTTCACGTGAGTGGTTCATGTTGCTCCAGTCTGTTCCCTGGAGCCTCAAGCCTCTGCTCATCCAGGGAACAGTTTGGAGGACGTGTCAGAGGCCGGGCTGCCCGGACCCAGCAGCACTCCTCGGGTCAGTCTGCTCAGCGACCACCAGGGGGAGGCAGCGACCAGCAGTTGCCCCGGTAACCACCGCTCTCAGCCTCGGATTGGTGCGCGCGGAGTCACTTGTACATCTCGTGCACGCGAGCGCTAAACAAACAGGTCGAGCGCAGAGTGATGGAGTGACATGTCCCATATTTACATACTAACTTAATAAGTCCGATGATTGCTTTGTGGACTTTAAACGCAAAGCATGCAAATAGTGCACAGGTTTAGCAAAGCTCCCTTTGCATCAGTCTGACATCAGAAACTGTGCTTTGTTTTCATTATGACAAGATGAAGCTGTTTGAACTAGATATTTGTTTGTTTAACCTCAGTGGAGAGATTATTCTTTTCTGTACTTGGCGCAGCACGTAATTTGTCTGTATTTACATCAAATGTATCACATCTAAAAAAAAAGATTAAGATGCTAATTTTAATTCACGTATTGTAAGTATTATAAGTATTGGATATGTTCCTCTGTCATTTTTCCAGAAATTATTTCCATATAAATCTAAACCATCGCTGGGACTGCCATGCAAGACAAATGAATATTTGAATAATAATAATAAAGTCCTCTAATGATCTTCCATCATGAAACCACGGGTCACGCAGGCTGTCTCGTGTTGCCTCACGCGTGTGATGTGCTATAATCGCTGGGGTTGTTGCTGTGGAACCGTGTAGTCGGACTCTGTTGGTTATTTTCCAAATATGTTCATTTAAAACTACTAATGTCAAGGTATTTAATGTTTCCTTTTCCAGGAAAAAAAAGCACGTCAGCATTCTCTTCTCTGTGAATTTAATCAATCAATTAATCCAAAGCTTAACTAAGGACACATAACTGGTTGACTGCATTAAATAGACAAATTAACTCATGCAGAGAGTTAAAAACAAACGAATAAATTGCCTGGCAATCTTCTTTTTTTTTTATTTCATGTAATAAAGAGGAATGATAAGTCTCCTAACGAGAGGTCGTCCAGCTCCCTGAGGTCACTCAGCAACCAAAAGAGCAGGAATCAGCTGCCGAAACCTCTGCAGGATTTCCTGAATCTAGTTTCAGTACTTGCTGTTTCTCACGCTGGACTGCAGTAGATCATCTGCTCCGGTGGGGGAAATAAAGTCTCCTCTTTGTCAACCGAGTAATTAAAAATAAAACTGCTAACTGTTCTCAATTTGATGCACTCAGAAGGGATGAGCCCGGGTGCGTGCTGTCTGTAGGGACGCTCCAACCCCAAACCCCTCATCATTTGAATGGTGCGTACCTCACAGAGCAGGAAACAAAGCTGCTCACGTCAGCTTTGATCTTAACCTGTCTGTCCTTTCTCCCACATCTTCAGAAAGGATGTCCTCACGGTTCCTGAATGGAAATTTTACCCAAATAAACAAATGTAATTAACTCTGCGGTTGGAACCGCCGCCCCCTTGGGATGCAGCGAGCCAGGAAAGAGCTTGGCCGCAGACATTTGTCAGTGAAAGGACTAGTGGTTGTGGCTTCCACTCACCTTGAAACCCAGAGGCCCTGGAGAGGTCTCCCGCTCTGGACACGGATGGGCGGAACAATGGCACATTTACACAAGAGGGTTCTTGCACTCATCTTTCCTCAGCATTTTCTATGAAAACGATGTTTTGTTTATTTAAAGGGAGTTGTGCTACACTAGCCTTTGTTTTCTACTTTTATTTTACTTTTCTCATTCATTTAACATCGAAGTTGGGACAAGCTCCAGCAGGGCCCTGTGGCCCCGAATGAAGGATGGATGGATGGATGGATGGATGGATGGATGGATGGATGGATGGATGGATGGATGGATGGATGGATGGATGGATGGATGAATTCAGGGATGGATTCAGGGATGGATGTCTTACCTGGGTCCCACTTGGGCTGCTCACCCCGTCTGCAGCCCGTAGATGGACTCCTCGTACCAATGTCGGGATCTTGAATAAAAACAAACGTGGGATGAAGTTAACTTTATCTAATCATCACTTTGCTGCACCTGTGTATGAAAAGATTCATATATGACACAAAAATAGAAGAAAAACTCAGAGCTAAGGGCATCATTGATCCTGTCTCCGTGAGCTCATGGAGTTTATTCTTCACATTTGCATTCGTATTCGATCACATTTCCAGCTGAATCATTATTCAGATGCGCTGTGATATTATAGTCTGGTATTCTAATGTCAGCCCCGAACACAAGCAGATCCTGAAGCGAGCGCTGTTTTGTTATCGGCAGGTGTGCACAAACAAAAGCTGGGTTATAATTAGTTTACACGAGCCACATTTGGCAGCGGCCTGTTTGCTTTAGTCAGATTTGTCTGAGAGTGCTATTTGAATAACCAACGCTGACTCTGCGGCGGACTCGTTTTATTTCTGCGTTGTGACGGAGCGAGAGAGGCAGGCGTGTTTGTCATCAGCGGCGAACGTGCTTGTTTAACGTTTTACATTCGATTTGTCTCCACTTGTGGTTCCGAGTGTCACGCTGTCCTCATCAACAGCCGGGAGCATAAACACGGATTGTTCTTCTGTACCTGGTTTCCTGCTTTTTGATTGTTTCAATCAGGTTGTTTGTGCAAGCGTTTGAAAGTCATGTCGGTTGTGAGCTATAAGACGTGTCACTACGCAGGTTTTTCTGGGCCTCACTCGGCTGTGACTGACGGCATGGACTCATACCCACCAGTCATGGACCAGCACTGCAGGTTCTGTGGGCCGTCACTCATATTCACGTATTGCTTTATATAAACTCTGCTGGCGAGGTACAGAAACATCCATCCCCTCCGAGTCGTCATGGATGTGAAATCACACGACCGAGACCAGAACGGGTCTTTGAACCAGACTGATGTTTATTTTCTGCCCTAAAGTTTGACATTTTAACGCGGATGTCCGTGGCGATTCAGCAGGACATCCCATAGCAAATATCGTTATTTGGTGGCTCGGTCGCTGCAGGTTACCTGCCTTCAGCTGAGCTAAAGTGGTCTGTAAAGTTAGGGCAGATAAAGTTAGCATGGCTGAAGTTAGCATGGCTGAAGTTAGCATGGCTGAAGTTAGCATGGCTGGGGCTCCCGGTCGGGCAACTGGAGTCTGGTGGGGGCCTCCTGCTCGCTTCCCTGACGCCCCGGTCTGACCTCACCCCTCATTGCAATATATAAATTACCAATTTTAATTCTAATAATTATTCTTGGCATTATCATGATGTATTGTTTCATAGTTTATTATTATATTAAGTTATGAAATCTCATGGGATGTTAAACTATAGTATTATTATATTGTTATATATAATAGTATGCTGATACAATTTGGTTATATGTTATAATATTTTATAAAAATTATGTTATATTAGGATATTACTATATTATTATTCTATATTATATCATGCTACACCACTCTATATGATAATTATTTATTTGTTTAACTTATTTACTCTCGAATTAATATTGTCAATTTATGTATCTACTTCTCTTATCTACATCAACTTATCTACACACACACACACGCACACACACAAAACTGATGTCGTCTTTTACAGTTTGCACTGTATGTTAATAAATAAATTAAAAAAAAAAAAAAAAAAAAAGCATGGCTGAAGTTAGCGCGGCTAAATGTAATCCCTTACAAATGAGAATCACGATGTTCCGTCACGTCTTTATTCACAGCTCAGAAATCGATACAGCGCTAAAGTAGAAACAGCTGTGGTCCCCACCAATCAGAGGGCCACGCCCCTAATCATAGTGTCTTTGTAATTGCGCTTAACGTACGTGGAGTAAAGCTGCTGGATCCAGACCCTAGTGGTCAGTAGAGGAACTGCAGGTCCGGATCCCTGACTCGCTCCGACCCCGTCCCTGACTCCGTCCCTGACTCCGTCCCTGACCCCCTCTCTGCCCAGGTTGTCTCTTTCTTCATGAAAGGAAAACTCCGACCAGATTTACGGGCAGGTGCTCTCTGCCCTCCTCTGTCCTCCACCCTCAGATTCTGCCGCTCCTTGGTTTTGCGAGAGCAGTGTTTGAGAACTCTCAGGGGACCGGCATCTGGTCAGGAGCAGCGGCGCTGAGATCTCTTTCCAAGATGGTGCGGGGGCCACGCCGGAGGCCGTGAAGAGGGGAAGCGCTGTCAGAGGAAGCTCCTTTGTAGTCGTCCTCGTTGCAGGTGTTCTGCCAGTCTTTGTTAAAGCGTGCTGTTTAATATTACAACCTACGTGACATCTGGCAGGCCCGACCCGAGAACCCTGCCTGAAGTAGCCCCTGACAGATGAGCACAGATGTTCATTATCAGAGGTGTCGCCTCATCTACTTCATCGTTTCACTCCTTTTTTGACCCTCAACAGAGAGAAGAAGCTTCTACCGGGGGGTTGAGGTCAGACCCGACCCGGTCCGTTATGTATCAGACCCACAGACGTTGCTCAAAGCCATGTTCAAGACAAAAGTATTTGGAGGTTCTGACTTTTCTGTTCTGTAACGTGCACAAGCCTCCTGCACGTTAACAAGAAAAACAAAATTTTCACATTTGTGGAGTAAAAAACATAGAAATTACGACCGTAGAAGTGTGACGAATGTGCAACAGAAACTTTAGCATTTCTGACTCCATAAACTTTATGTTTGTTTTCAAAAAACCTGACAATTTTTAACTTTTTTGCTTAAAAAAGAAAGATCAGAATTTCAGGATTTATTAACTTTACAACCGCTAACTCACAGTCATTTTGAAGAATATTGACGACATCTCAGTTATTCATTTATTTATTTATTTATTTGTGGTCTCAGTGGCATAAATATCAGACTGTTTGAGAAACCCGTCGGAGCCAGGCGTGAAGGCAGCGCACCAAGGATAAAAAAACCTACAAGAGGAAGTAGAAGACGGCTCAGCAGCCAAAAGCCAAAGCTTGAACCATTTTACTGTAACTTTGGGACGTCCAGATAAAAAGAAACAGCTCCTGTAATTGAGTTGTGTCCTCTGCTTTCGGCGGCCGCTGGACTCGGATGAAACACGCCTCCACCTGAACTTCCAGCTCTTTCAACTTGTAGCAGAAGCGAATCCTGCGGCGGAGGGCCGTCATGTGTTTCCAGCTTGTCACAGTGGATGGATGTGGCGCGGCGGGGGTGAATACCTGCCCACCGGCGGCGCCTGGCAAGCATCTGCGAGCTGTTAGGACCTCTTCATCTCTATCACATGCACCGGAGTGGGGAGTTAGTGGCGTTGAGGTGTCAGGGAAGCTCGACGCGTCACGGCATCTGCAGAGGAACCGGTCTTGTTGGTCAGCGATTACTCGGCCCTGAAGGAAGCAAGACGATGCCTGCAGCTTCATTTCATCCAACCGTTTCATCCTGGGGGACATTCATGGACCTGCAGTTCCTCTACTGACCACTAGGGTCCGGATCCAAACCTGCAGTTCCTCTACGGACCGCCAGGGTCTGGATCCAGACCTGCAGTTCCTCTATTGACCACTAGGGTCCGGATCCAGACCTGCAGTTCCTCTACGGACCACTAGGGTCTGGATCCAGACCTGCAGTTCCTCTATTGACCACTAGGGTCCGGATCCAGACCTGCAGTTCCTCTACTGACCACCATGAGGATGGATGGACTGATGTTACGTCAGTTAGCATCACAGACTAGCACAGGCTAAAACAGCTAAGCTGTGATGACTGAGTTGAAGTGGGCGTGTCCACATAACCACACAGAACCACATCATACTAGCCTGAAACAGACCCTGGACTTGGACCCTCCTCCTCGTTCCGGGTCAACTGGGAGCCAATGGAGACGTGAACCTTCTAAATGCAAACCTGCGTAGGACTCATTTAGGCCGCTGGCGTGGGGCGACGCCCCTAGTGGACCTGGTGGACAGTTCTGCAGAACCGCTCTGGCGAGCGTTCCTCCCCACCCGGGCCGCAGGCCCCTGCAGGCCATCACTCGCTGTAATGCACACCATTCTTTGCAGTGTGTGTAAACAGAAGATGATGAATGTTTGGTCGGCCTTGCAGAGTTTGACAGGTTTCCAGTCTTAAGCTATTACCGGAGTGAGGACAGATGTGTTTCTAACAAGCTGGATCGGGCGCCGCCCTCGAGATGCTTCCTCCTCAGCAGAAAGGGCGCTCACCGGGTCCAAGTGTGAACCCTCCCACCGCCGCTCCCTGGGACGACTTGCTCACAAACAGGCGCGATCGTCGTTCAGAGGACGGTCCGAGACGATGTCTTCAAAGCTCGAGCCGGCGCTCCTCTGGGACGAGCTCTCCTCGGTTCACCGCACAGTGGAAGAACCGAGTGTTGTTGTCGTGTTTTCATTCTCATATGAAGAATTTAGAGGTAAATGTTTGCGCTTGAGTTATATTTAACTATTCTCATTATAATTAGTTTTTTTTTTGAATGACCAGATGCCTGAAGACTTTATTGAAAATGTCAAGAACAAGACATCCCTTACTGTGAAGCATGGCGGCGGGAGTGTCATGGTTTCATACAATGATCCAGGAAAGTCTTTCAAAGCTCTTGTTTCATATTAGAAAACACTGCAGGTGTGTAAAAGGAGGGCGAGAAGATGCACAGTCCCTCCTCGCCAACGCCACGCCTGGACCCAAAACCTAAAGGCTGAGTTATGGTTCTGCGTCAAATCGACGCCGTGCCTACGCCGTGCCTACGCCGTGCCTACGCCGTGCCTACGCCGTGCCTACGCCGTGCCTACGCCGTGCCTAAGCCGTGCCTACGCCGTGCCTACGCCGTGCCTAAGCCGTGCCTACGCCGTGCCTACGCCGTGCCTACGCCGTGCCTACGCCGTGCCTACGCCGTGCCTACGCCGTGCCTACGCCGTGCCTACGCCGTCACCGTGACGCCGTCGTGAACCCTTCGGACTTCTCCGTCACTCCTTTTCGCCGCGGTGCAGTACCCCCCGCGACCGCTAGTTCACAATCTTTTCCTGAATGGTTTATCCAACTTTTCCGGTCACAGTGAATGAAAGAGATAAGGAAAACTATTGTGCAAAAAACCAAAACAAAAAGTTCATGACTGCTTCAAACCGGAAACCGGTGCGTCGTTTTGACGCAGAACCATAACTCAACCTTAAGAATCAAAACCCAGTCCGATCATTTTCCTCAGTCACACTTCTCTTTTCTCTCCATCGCTTCTAAAACCATCTTTCGCAGTTACGTTTTTTTTGTTTTTTGTATCAACGGTTGTAATTCTGAAATGAGTCAAATCAGTGCCGCGTTAATCAGTTGCAGGGAGGCGGGACGTAGTGGAGATCAATACAAATGTTCCGATCCAAAAGAAACGGTACCGCGGTTCTGCTTGGTTGTGGTGTCGTCCCCCGAGACCTTTGGGGGGGGGGGTTCCTACATGACTGACAGCAAGTCCAAGTACGCCCACAAGGCTGCCATGTTGCTCGCCACCGCCACACGTGGCAGGAAGTGGTATTACGGCACCAGGCGGGCCGAAGTTAGTTGTTTAGCACGATAACTCGTCATGGTTGTGACATGACTGCACGTCTTTCTTCTCGCTCTTTCTGTTTTTAGGATATTTTGGCGGGTTTAATCCTTAAGTGTTGCTACTTTGTCTAAGTTTCACAGCTTTAATGAAGCATGTTGTAAACGACAACGGGCTGAGTGCACGACGTGGTTTTACTACCTTTAACTGCAACGTTGACAAAAGTGCAGCATCATATTCATAGGTTGTCATGTGACACGCCTCGGACCTCGGACCTCGGACCTCAGCTCAACCTTCTGGCCACTGATCTGTGATATTTAAATCTGTAAAGCCCGTATCGCCGCGCTCATCCTCCTCTGGCGAGCTTCTGCTCCCGCCGGCCAGGGCCGTGTTCGAGAGGTGCACCAACATGAGTCTATTTTTATTTTGACTCAAATAACACGAGCTGCAGGAAGGAAAGTCTCTGAAAATCCATCTAAGAGGTCAAACATCCCTCAACCGCGGCGGTGATGCGTTTCCCAGAGCCGGAGCCGAGCAGCTGGGACGAGTTTGTCCGGCTGAGTTGCTGGACGAGCAGTGAAATGTAGACGGCGTTGGCCGGCCGCCGCCATCTGGATGGATCGGATGTGAGGTCTCGCAGGTAGATGATGTGACCAGAAGTTGCGTTAATTAGTCAGGATCGCCACCCGCCTCCTGCCGCTGCAGCCGGGCGGGGCGGAGCATCACAAGGAAGTGGTTTCATGATGTTCAGCGTGTTAAACGCTCATCCACTGACCACTAGGGGCAGCGTTGAGTCGACCCCCACGACAGTTGTACCAGGTGTGTTCGTCCGTACCTCATCAGATCAGATCATCGGCCAATGACTATCGGTCATTGCCCTTCGTACTTAGCTGTTAGCCCCGTATTGACCTCAGAGCTGTGAATAAAGACCCAATAGAACAGAATCATCCATATTTTAAGGAGAATATGTTGAGAATGGTTCTGGGTCGGTCTGGAAGCGTCTGAGGACGGAGTTTAGCTAAAAACAGCGGCCATCTCTCTGATTTTGTCACAGAAACATTTGCAAAAGGACGTCATGATGCAAACGTTCTCGCCGCCGGCGGGAGAGCTGAAGAAACTGGGAGCATCATGGATCACTTCAGGACCGGTTCACCCAGGTCCTGAAGTGGGCCCCGCTGGGCCCTGCTGCACGGTGGCGGTAGCTGCAGGGGGCGAGTGACCGCGGGCCATGACATCACCAGTGTGAAATTACATCATTATTTCGGAGCGTGATATGTAAATAATGAAAACATCCGTCCGGACCGGCCCCTGATCGTCGGTATGGCCGCGCCCCAGCATCCGTGATGCATCAGCACCTGTCTTTGGCTTCACGATGACATTAAAGAAAATAAAAACACGATCAGCTCCTGTGACTTCAGCTGAGCATGACGGAGTCGGTGTTTTCTTCCTGACCCGATAGATTTACCGGGTAAAACCAGAAGCCGACACCTGAGGATGAGCGTTGGGGGACGCCGGCCGGTTATCAGGTGTCCGTCTCCCTCCACCGCCTGCTTGCTTCCGCCCCCGAGCTCCGACTCCACCAGACCAAACGTTCAGCCTTTAAGCCTGATTTTAGGTTCTGCGTTAAACCAACGCAGAGCCTACGCCGTTGCCTTGACGCCGTCGTGAACCCTTCGGACTTCTCCGTCACTCCATTTCGCCGCAGTGCAATACCCCCCCAGAAAGCTAGGTGATACTTTGTTTTGGCTTTTCCGGTCAGAGCGAATCAAAGAGATAAGGACAACTATTGTTCAAAAAACCAAAACAACCCAAAAAAAAAAAATCACACACACACGAAGACAAGAGCGTTGAAAAGTTCACGATTGCTTCACGAACCGGAACCGGAAATGCGTTGCTACCAAGCAAACCAATCACAGCCCTCTCGGTCTGCATTGGGTCTTCGTCGCCTCAACGTGTAGTTTTTTGGGATGTGCATGTCAGGCTACAGCGTAGGCTACGGAGAGCCTCCCGCGTAGACGCATACCCTACGGGGTAGGCTCTACGTTGATTTAACGCAGAACCATAATTAGGCCTTTAGACTCAACACAGCTGTGGCAGCGGCAGCAGGCGGGGCTCAGCAGACGCTCAGGAACGTTCTCAGCAACTCCATACCTGCACCTAAAACACAAAGACAGGAGTTGTCCAGGTGTGGTCCATTCCCTCGTTACGGCAAGACGAAGGAAGCAGGTGGAAGTAAATTTGGGACATCGGATTTTGAAAGAAAAAAGTGATTGGAGTTATAGCAACGAATATTTACGCATTGAAATTATGTATCTGAATGTTTTTTAGCGTTAAAATCTTCAACTGTAAAAAATTCAACCTCAAAAAATTCAACCATAACATCCGGGAGCCCAACGAAGAGCCATCGATTCTAGATTCAAGATCAAGATTGTCTCAAGATTCTCGGCTACCATGGTGACCGGATTTTAGCCATAAAAAACGGGGCTTCGGTGTGTTTCAACTCTTTATGCCGTCAGTGTGGTTTGTGTGTCTGTAAGATTCAGTAACAGACAGCAGACATTTGTACATTAACAGATTGTATTAGACGTGAACAAAGCGGAATTAAACGAGATGACGTTCGGTTGTTTGTACGATGTCATATATTATATATAGGGATGCCCCGATACCGATACTGGTATCTGTATCGGGGCCGATACTGCCCTCATATACTCGTACTCGTACTCGCAGAAAGTCTCCGATACCACACACCGATACTTCATTGTTGTTGTAGTTAATGGTTAGCGCCGCTAGGGGGAGATGTTGAGCCGCCCCGCGGCTCCCCGCGTGAGTGCAGCCACAGAGCTGCTGCTCAGCCAGCTGTTCCGTGTTTCAGTAAATTCTATCTTCCTTATTATACAAACTGGACGGTTGAGTATTACCTTTACTCACAGGGAACATTATTAAACACTCCACGTAACTCACTCATGGGTATCACTCTATATAACTGGACTGTAAGAATGGGACTGTAATGGAATTGTTTATGTTCTTCTTCTTCTCTGTTTTATTGGCGGATCGCAACCAACTTTAAGGTGCATACCGCCACATACTGTACAAGAGTGTGTAACATCATTTCATTTAGCCTGTTTTTTAAATTATATTTGATTGTTTATGTTGTTTCACACGGGCGGCTTCAGGTGAAGCACCGCACATGCTCAGTTGATGTACCTGCGATGAGACTAAAGCGCGGAGGAAAGCCCCGCTGGCCGAGTTTTGTTTAAAATTGAATTTCTGTTGCAAATAAAACCTGTCTTCCAATTCATTGCATTTTTCATTGCATTTTTAGCCTAGTTATTTTTGTGGTAGAAGTATCGGATCGGTACTCGGTATCGGCGAGTACACAACTTAAAATACTCGTAATCGTACTTGGTGTGAAAAAAATGGTATCGGGGCATCCCTAATTATATATTATCATAAAAAAAACACCAAAAACACAAAAATATAATAATAATAAATGTCGCCTGTCTATTACTGAAGCAGCTGTTTGAGAGGAGCGACCAAGACGCCGAACGGACGGAGGAAAGGATGAGGACACCTCTGGCGAGTCCAGCAACATTAGAGGTCCTGGAAGACTTGTGGGTGATCACAGAACTGGTTCATCGGAGAAGGTTGTGTCCAAAGAGCTGTAAAACGCCAGAGACGGGTCAGGGCCGACTGATGGACCCAACCGAGAGGGGCAGGAACAGGGACAGGCCTCGGACCGGGGGAGCTACCTGGACCGAGGACGAGCCCGCAGCAGAGAAATGAGACGTCCTTCAGCGGCCGAGTCGGGATCTGAGGCCCGAAAGACGCACCAAGCTGACGTCTGTGGACTCCAGACCGAGTCCGGGTTCAGGCCTCAGACTCTGGAGCAGTTTGTGTGTTAACGTCAGAACTCCTCATCATTTCAAAGTTCTCCTCAAAGCCTTTTACTTTTTATTTTTATTGTCTTTTAGTCCCGGTTGAGCAACGTGATGCGGACAATGTTGTCTTTTAAGTGTCTTTACTGGATATATTTCATCAAGTTTTATTATTCTCAGTTTAGCTTTTTTATTATTGTTTTGTTTTATCCGTTTCTGGGTCACGTCGCTCGACGATTGTTGCCTGAAGCCGCGTAAATAAACGCAGACGTGACTAAACGGCGTGTAAAATGCTGTTTTGATGTCAAACCTCTTAAAGCGGAAAGTTTCCACTTTGATAACATAACAGTTGTCTCATTTCACATCTATTGTGGTGGTTTATGGAAGCAAAGCCATAAAAAGTGTCTGGTCCAAAGACTTCTGGACCCGACCGCCCCACTTTGATTCCACTTGGACGAACGTCCGCGTAAAATCGTTGGCTAGTTGTGTCTGCTGCCTCCGAGCTGACGGAGCCCCCCCTCCCCGCCGCCCACTCGCTGACAGCCCCGATTTTAACATTTCTTGGTGTTACTTCTCAAATATTCCAGCGAACAGTAAAAAAAGGGTGACTTAAGAGCAAACAGGTGGACCTCCTTAAGCCGTAAGAAAATAGCAAAAGCATAACAAGGCCCCTGTGGCTTCCTAAGTGTGCCCTCATTTACAATCTGGACCCGCATATATCAGGGTTATAATCATTAACTACCAGGTCAGCGGGAGTTCAGCGCTCGCTGCCAGCCTGTGGAAGCCTGTCCTGGACGGGATATTTTGGTTTTCCCTGAAACCACACGAGAGAGACTGACCAAATGTTATGGTTTAGTTGTTTCACAGAGCTCAATGGGAACGATTTCCTTTCACTGCAGCGGGAACTCAAACAGGATAGAGTTGCAAATAATGGCTCACTCCGCAGCCGGCTCTCTCGCAGCCAAAGCCGGCTGCTGAAAAACTTCCCCTCAGTTGCAGAGATTTAACGTGCATGACGCATTATTTGAGTTTTAATGCAAACACAAAGGGGGGAAAAAAAGTAGGAACTCAATATGACGATACTCCTTCAGGCGCCATTGTCCCGCTTTGCACCAAAATAACGATTAAGGCTTCTATCAAATATCACCGGGGATATTAAGCGGCTCTGGGGCGTCATTCTGTCTTCTGCACACCTCACCTCAGCTCAGAAATGTGATCACAGCTGGGAAGAAAGGCGCACATGCCGGAATCAAATACTCTGAAAAGGTAACCATTAGACTTTCTAAAACAATAACCTCCTCTTGAAGGAGATCTCAGAGTTAAAAGCAAAGGCCCACAAACTCGGGAGTTCTACAGCCGTCCATTTTAAAGGAGGACAACAGTTTTTTACAACAAAAATAAATCCAGACAAACTCTTGGAGGCATGCTGGGTAACGGACCGCTCCGGGAAAAGATGAGGGCACCGCATCAGAGAAAGTTCATGGAGGTTATCTCTACTTCTGGACTCTGACACCGATGCAGGAGGAGAAAAGAAGGTGCAGGTCCCCTACTGACCACTAGGGTCCAGATCCGGACCTGCTGTTCCTCCACCGACCACTAGGGGTCGTTTGCACTGCAGCGGCACTATGGCGACGGTACAAGTTAAACAAGGCTTCAAAGGCATCCTTCAGCAAAACCTTGGGTCACAAAGTCCGGTTTGAACGGCGTCGTCCTCGGTGCAGTCGCTGCTGTTGTTAGTCATCGTCAGTGCGGACAGAGCGCCTTGTTTCTACGCAAACCTGCTTGAAAAGGAGAGCTGAAAAGCATGGTGACCCCGAGCTTTGTACGTTGTTTGTTTTGGACCAGTATAAGCCCACGGGAACATGCCCACCGCACTAAAGTTGCTTTTGTCAACGAAAATTATGACTAGATATCGTCGTCAACGAACCTTTATCACATGAGGAAAACGAGACGAGACCCAATGAAAATGCTGGTCATGTGACGATAACGATAATTAAATATATAATGCCATATCGTAGAGGAATAAAAACGAGACTAAAAATGTAGATTACATAATTAAAACTCTGCTAAAATGTGTCTTCATTTTCGTTGACCAAAACGAGACGAAACGTTTTAACAAAAATCCTTAATATCCATGTTTTCAGTAGTTTCCTCTGGTTTAGTTCTGCTGCTGGGTTACGTCACGTCCTCAATCCCAGTCACGGGGAATCAGATCCAGAAGATGCAGCTGCAGGTTAGAGGCTGATGCCGTTAACGCAGAGCTCTAGGTTCACGTCAATTAAACACAAAGTTACATAGAGAAAGAGGCCGGCCACGCGGGGATCTTCTCTGGGGCTGGTAGAAGAGGAAGAGACTTCTTATCAGAAGAAGAGATCTTTGGATACACTTTCCTACATAGACATGGAAAAGAAAACCGAATGTGTCGAAAAAGAAAAACATGGAGAGAAATGCGGAAAAATAAATATTTTGTAAAATCAAATTAGAGTCTTCTGTATCTGGATTGAATGTATTCTTTAGTCTATAAGGTAACAATAATATAATAATATGATAACCTTGTTTGAATTGTAAAATGGGTTTGGCTAAATATAATCTAGGAATAAAATAAGACTAAAATGCTCAGACTTTTAGTCGACTTAAACTTGACACGACTAAAAGGAGTATGAACGTGACTAAAACTAATAAAAACTAAAATGATAGCTTGACCCGAAGACTAGACTAAAACTAAAACTGAAACAGGCTGACAGAAACAACACTAGATGGCACGTCAGTCAAACTTAGCTGTGCTCCCAGAGCTGCTATCAGACGACGACAGCGAGATAAACCACTTAACATGTTTTTGAACCGGACTGTAAACATGTTTGTTTCTGCTCTAAAGTTGGACATTTGAACGCGGAGGTCAGTGGTTTGTTAATATACCCACAATGCACTGCTCAGCTGTTTACAGAGTGTCTTTGGGCCGACCCGAGCAGGGCCTTGGTGAAGCAAGTCAGCGAAACATCAATTTTAAGAAAAAAAAAGGTTAAGGAGTGTTATTTTTTTCCGTCCATCCATCCATCATCCGTTCCCGCTTTTCCTACTCAGGGCCTCGGGGGTCTGCTGGATTCTTCTCCGGCCCTCTCGGTGAAAGGCGGCGGGACATCCTGGACGGGTCTTTTAGTTTCTTAGATACTTACATCCACTTTTAAACATACTGACGTGTTCTTGAACCCGGCAGCTGTAAAAAGCAGAGCGTGCATGGCTTCAGGCGCAGTTAAGGAGCCCTGCTTGTGCAACAATTACCTACTTCAGGATTGGCTAATCCTGAAATATGGTCCTGTGACTAATGTCGGAATCTAGCAAGAAATCAGCTCCAGTTTCAGCGGGCTTTATTGCTTTAATGCACGATGCAGATACCTTGGGCTGTGATGAATGAGCGTGGGGATGCTGTCAGTGTCGCCCCTCCTCCTCCTCGTCTTTCACCGCCGCTTTTGTGCAGGTGATAATGAAAAGTGTCAGAGAGGCATGTAGCAGGCCTTCTCACCTGCCTGGCACGAGAAGGGAGCCGTCACGTCGACAATGCTGCTGAATGGGCACTCTTTAGCTGTTTTACCTCTTGTTGTTTTACGGGGCGAGGCGCCTCGGGGGGGAAGTCTCCCGCTTCATTCGCTCCGTCTTTGATAAACTGCGATGTTGTATCCTATTTTTGAGCCTGTGCCAGCCTGCTGACATTTTGCTACAGGGGGATTGAGCATAAAGCAACGAGGACGGGCTTTAGTGTGCTTTGCTGCACAAACAAAGTATCAGTCACGCTCTGAACGGGGCGGCCTCTGAGGCATCGAGAGTATGAGAGATATTTGAAGGTCTCCGGACAATCCTGCAGAGTCCTCAGGAGCTGGAGGACTTGTTTTGAGAGGACTGAAATCAATATTTGCACGGTTGCAGCTGCGAAATGACGACCGAGCATAATTATCATGTCTTGCAACACAAGCTCAGAGTTCAGTGCAGCTCCTCCAATGAAGCTGTGTTGAACAGCTTCAGTTTATTGATTTTAGTGAACCAGAAAAAAGCAAAACAAACACCCAAAGTGAGAATAATAGCAGAAGTGTCAGAGTCAGCGAGGCTCTACTGTACACATCTGTTCTCCTCTGCACTTGTGTGACAACTGGAGTTACTGGTTTCTTTGCAGTTTATTACAGATTCTGGCACGCAGGAGGATGAAACATCAGTTTCCAGTCATCTCGTACATCCAAACATAAGCCTTACCAGTCAACCCAAACCTGATCTCACGTCCCAGCTCGGCTCTAAACACACATAAGAAGAGCTGGACAAAACCTCTGCAGCGCTGCCTACAGGGCCCACATTAGCTGAAACGTTGAGCCACTGAAAAAGCGTCAGAAACCAGTGCCGTCAGAGTTGAACGCTCCCCCGGGAACTGCCACCGCTTCGACCTGTTGCGTTTACTGCACGATTCAGCGGGCAAAGACATAATTTCAGCACCCGTGTCCAGGGTCGTTTCAGCAGCGACACTTGAAAGAGGGCGTTTGGACAGATTTAATCAGAATGACCGTAAAGTAACTAAGTAATTAATTAGCACCCCACAGTCTAAGTCAGCCAGCTGACATAGCCAACTCGCAGTAACTGAAATAAGGTGCTTGTTCCAGCTGGTTTCCAGGCCTGGTTGTTTGCACCAAGGGGGGGTTGTTCAGTTCTTTTTACACTAACAGACAAATATTTACCCATCTGCAGAAAATCTTACATCTGAAAAACACCAAAACATCAAAAGAGAGAAATGCCAGTGAAAATGATGAATGATAAAATACCATTACATTGTAATTTCATCTGTGCAACATGTGACTACAGCACAGAAATAATGGATGGATGTAAAACATGTGGCTGAAACCAGTCGGAGAGCAGAATAAGATCATCATGTAAATATAAGTCCATGACCAGATCTTTAATATTTCTGTAGCACGGCTGTTAGCTGAGATGAGACTTGACGTCCAGCAGCAGCAGGAGGATCATCTCACACACTCCTGAAATGTTTGAGTGCATATTTACATCAAAACATGCACATCTTCTGACCGCTTCAGACCCTGCCGCTTGTTTGGTGTCAAATAGTAACTCCTGATGGACGATACGGCGTCTTTATGAAGAACTGTTGCATAAATAACACCCTCTGCTCATTTCATCTTGATGAGGAACAGGTGCTGGTTGCGTTTTAGCAAAAAAGAAAGGTGGAATTAAAGCGCCGGAGGAGGCAGTCGTGCGGGAGGAACCTCCCAAGAACCTGAACTTGAAAGTGCACCAAAGGCATTCAACCAGGAACCAATGGCTCAGTTTATTTTTTCCCTGCAGAAGATATTTTACGGCTGCTTGCAGATGTGCTCCCTGCAGAGAGGACAGATGACTCCATCTTGGCAGCTTTAAACCCAACAGGCCGACGTGATGGATCACAACAGACGATCTCATCAACCCGGAAGGCGAATGTGACCTGGCGTTATTTCAGAAGCGACGCAAATTAAAATCAGAGTCATACAAGATGAGGGACGGGCGTTTGGTAGAGAAACGTTTCTTTGCCTCAGGCAGTTGTTTTGATTTGTGGGCAAAGAAGCATCTGATTTAAACGGCAAGAACCTGCCGGAGCCGGTGCCGCGCCCCCGCCGCCCGTCCTGTCAGCAGCCTCTCCAGAAACAGTCAAGTGTCAGCAGCGCTGCTCATTGACACTGGATCTGCCTTTATTGGTAATGTTAAGTACCAATATGAAGTCAGGAGCCCAGTAATGACCCCCCGGGGAGACGAGCACTTTGCTCGGCGCTGGAGATCATAAAGTGCAGCGTTAAAGGCTGCAGCAGCTGCGGCGCTCTGCTGATATAAGTGAGCTCGAGCAGCTCCAGAGCAGCCCGCCTCATTAGACTGTAGCTCCACTTTAAATATGATGAGTCATTTCTGCTGTCATTCATGGCCATACAACCTGGATGAAGAGCTGATTTTATCAATACGTACGTGTGCACGTTACTGTGCGTGACTGACGGGCCTGGATGGAGGGTGAACCAAACTCCGGGGTCGCTTCCTCATCAGTGTTCATTCAGATATAACATCTGTAGCATTAAACGCTAACTTTGATTGACAGCCATGTATTTGCTATATGAGGTGCAGACTTTTGTTTGACAGCTGGCTCGTTGTCCCGTTACTAGGGGTGGGAGTGAATTATTATTTTCTAAAATAACTAATCGGGATATTATTTTATCCATTATCCGATTATTTTAGTCGACTAATCTAAAGAGTAGTTGGACAATTATTATAACGATTATTTTTTTGTTGTTCAATAAATAAAAACCATAATGTATCAAACAAATATCAAAAATCCTTGATAATTTAAACAACACAGTTTTGCACAGCAAAAAATATAGAATAAAATTATACAAAATAAAAAGGCCAGCCTGTTTACTCTTACACAGACCCATTTAAAGAAATGCAGTGCAATGCAAAACACTGTGCCACATGTGTTAAAAATAACATATTTGGATAAAACAGGGCAGTGTTTCACACTAAATTACATATTTTTAGTACATAAAAAAAATGTATGCACGAAAGGAACCTTTCTATGACGGATGGAGCTAAAAAAAAGAAATTGTTTTCAGTAGGAATCATTTTCCGGTGGCACTTTAGCTTCTGCTAACCAATAAAAAAACGTTTTTCATGCCGGTAAACGGACTTATGACCAGAAAACATCAAATGTAGGAGCTGATGCAGACCATAATTTGATCATGTGATGTTCATTTTTGCTGTTATTTTGCTTAATATTTGCCATTATTATTGTCCACGCTGGTCTGGTATCAACTCCAAAAGGCGTTTGAGACTAAATTTAAAGTATCCACATAAATTTGATGAGTTTTTTCAGGTTTTGTTGGGCTCCTGTGACAAGGTCGCAGTTTCAGTCTCCATTCTGCAAAGTGGGAACTGTTTGTTTGGGAGACCCACGTGTGCGTGGTGTCATGGACACCATTAAGCATCTATACAAAATTAAGGAGACCACGCAGATATTGATGGATTAAAGAAACAAAATGTATTTAACCCAACTAAATTATATGCAAAAGTAAAGGGAAATATGTTCATCAGTAATAGCAGTCATGTAGTGAGTGTATGGGCATGATGGAGTGTTGGAATGTGTAAAGTAAAATAGCGCTAACTAAACCCAAAACACAACAAAAAACAACATCCTGTTGCCTGGGAGGAGAGAGAGAGACAGAACTGCCTTCTCTAACTTCTTTTATAGCCCAGGCTGTAGGGAGAGTAAACAGGGGGAGTGAAATCAGGTGTGGCTTACTCTCCTCAGGTGTGGAACCGGAAAATAAAAAGTTAGTAACAACCACAGTGTCACCAACAGCAGGGGAGGGGTTGTCACAGTGGTGATACGTCAATGACAAAATATGACGTCGACGATATTTTGAAGTCGACGCGTCGATTGCGAAGCTTAATGGATCAATCTGTAGCTTGTATTAACCCAACGCCGTGTAAACTCTGCTCCTACGGGGCCCACTGGGGGCCCGTAGCACCCTATAATGTAATAATTTCCTGAAAATGTAATAAAAGATGCACTTAACTCAATCAAAAATGTAATAAAACCCAATAATGTAATAACTTGACCAATAATGTAATAAAATATCCTGACTGATATTGTAATAACATTGTTACCAATAATGTAATACCTTATTATATTATTGAGAATTTATTACATGGTACTCAAAGTCTGCAATTTAAGCCAATAGTCATTCTGGTGTTTCAAATCCAGTGTATATAACATTCTTACATACTTAAAACACAAAATGTAGAACTCTGGACTGAAAATTAACATATATATTACATTATTTGTCAAGTATTACATTATCAGTTTTGAAAAAAAAAAAAAGAGATCCACCTGAAAATGTAATAAATTCCCAATAATGTAATAAGTTATTACATTATCGGTAAAAATGTTATTACAATATCAGTCAGGATATTTTATTACATTATTGGTAAAGTTATTACATTATTGGATTTTATTACATTTTCGATTGAGTTAAGAGCAAATTTTATTACATTTTCAGGCGTTATTACATTTTCAGGAAATTATTACATTATAGGGTGCTACAGGCCCGCTGGGGGCCACAGCTATCTTTGACTGTCAGGTGTTGGGCGTGCCCGGGAAACATGGCGGCGTGTAGTACGAGGATAAATAGGCTTTAAAACTGCTCTCCTGGGGGGCCAGGGCCTAGTCCGAGTCAGGGACACGGAGCTCTCCATTACCAGTCTGGCCCGCCCCCCCAGGACCACGCCGGGGAGGTTAGAGTTCTCCACCGGCCTGGGAACGTCCCCCTGAAAGAGCTGGACCCGAACACAGAGAAGTGGAGGTTTGTGGGTGGATCCTCTCATCCGGGGGGAGATGCTCCCCTCTGCTAAGACGGCTTCAGTCTCACGTCTCGTGACAGCTTTGATTAATTAGCAGCTGAACACAACTCATTCACAGTTTCGTTTTCCTCGGCAGGTCTCTTGCGGGTGATTTTTTTTCTCTTTTTCCCACGGGTTTATTTTGATCGAGGCGCTCCATCGTCGCTGCTGTTGATGGACAGCCAATGGAGCATAGCCAAACAACATGGACGCAGGTGTGAGCGCTCCACCAGCGAGATCTGAGCAGCCATCTTCCTGATGAAAGCCAGAAACCCTGACTGGGGGGGGGACTTTCCCATCTGCAAGCCAACGAGCCGCTTTAACGTTCATGCTAAAATTGATAGGATGATGGCGTTTAGATAGATTACAGCTCAGATAAAGATCGCAGTCGTCCATCAAACGTTAAAACAGTTCTACTCGCATAAGCGTGCAAAATAAAGCAAAGCGTCTCCCGCCAGAGCGGCTAGAACGGCTCCGCCTCCGCTATCTGCTCCATCAGATCCAGGCTTGTGTTCGGTCCTGTTACAGCCGGGCCACAGTCAGCCATTCTTCTCCTCACCTCACTCATATCTACCCCGGTGGTGGTTCACGATCATTGTTTCTCACATGCAGTCCAAATACCTGCATACCCGTAGCGGGGAGTACAGCGACACAGAGATCCTGACTTCTTCGGTCCGTTCTACGGGTTCAGTAAGGACCGGGTCGTCGGTGAGTGCATCTTTTCAAGCATGAAACCTAAAGTAAAGATGTCATCTCCGAAGAATTCCTGGAGAAATAAAAGTGGTCACAGAGGAGTTGTCAAAGAGAGTCTACGTTTGACTTTTATGGTTGCGGCAGCTGATGCCAGCGTACTTGTGGTGATTTACAGTACGTCTGAAAGTGCATCGAGGACACGGATGTCTTGTTTTTTTGCCCTGAATGTGGCTACACTCGGAGAAATGAAGGTCTAGGAATGAACAATGGAATATAAAGGTCTAGTATCAAGTTTGAAACAGAAGGTCCTGCAGGTCCTCGGGCGTGGCGACACGGTGGACCACTTCAGGACCCTTCCAGCCAGCAACATCATATAGGCTTGTCCAGCGGGTCGATCCGACCGCTGGTTGCTGCTTGGACCTACTGGACCCAGCGGAGCTCTGGTGGTCCTGGTTCCAGCTGTTTAGATACAAACGAGTTGGTTAAACACGATCTGCACAAACAGCCTTTCCAACCAGAAGAAGATAAGAAAGGGAGGCATACAGTTTTACTGATGTGTTGATGGCGCCACGTGCACCTTGGACCTTGAACTTCCCTCATACGGCCTCCAAAAGAGACTAAATACAAGTCAGCAGCTTGTACATCAACCCAGCCATATATTTCCATCCTGCCACGGACTGTATAAAAAAAACTGGACAAACCAACTTGTGACATCACACACCCATTTCTTAAGAGTCAGTTTAGGGCTCTGGAGGATGCCATTATGGCAGGATCTGAGTCCCCTGGCAAGCCAGTAGCTCAACCTGGAATAGCTCATGCTAAGTTATCAATCAATCAATCAATCAACCAACCAACCAACCAACCAATCAACCAATCAATCAATCAATCAATCAATCAACCAATCAATCAATCTTTGATTATGTACCTAGCAAGGAAAACTTTAAGCGTTAAAAGCGTTAAGTCCATATAGACTGGATATTTCACTGGGTAAAGCCCCCAAACTGGCTTTGTGTTGGAGGCAGTGGTCTTCAAAATGTCCCTCTACTAGATCAGCACACCGACACCAATAACTGCGCGACAGAACATGCATTCTTATGACAGGCACTTAAATCAGGCCGTCGTCGCAAATAAAGACGGAAGAGAAGAGGCTCCAAAACGGAACCCTGCGGAACGCCACACGAGAGGGGGACATAACCACCGAGGCTAGCAAAACAGTTCAAGCTCTCTGGCTGTGGGGTCCAAATCTGGTTTCTGTGGACCTTTATGGGCTTTTTTTTAAAAAATGGGACAATCCCTAAAGTTCATGCACTCTCTGGTTCATCTAGTACCCCCCTCAAAAGACATCTTGTTCCAGGACTTTCCGCCGCGAGGTTGCTGCTGCGGTATTGAGACGCCTCTCTGAGGTCTGCACAGTTTAACTGGGGTGAAAGGTCACACAGAAGGAGAGGTCGGCTCATGGTCTCGAGAAAGCCTGGCGGTGCACCCTCAAGTGTGAATGCATCTATCTTACTGAGTTACATGATCTGGTGATGAGGGAGGGGGGGGAGTGAGGAGTGGGGGGGGCGACACCTGCTTCATCCCTCCATCCAACCGAGATCAGTTCAAGTGTAAAGCCACCATAAACCTGGACACGGCCACGCAGGCCCTAATTGACCTGATCCTGAGGTGTCCTGTTGTGGAAGAGGAGTCCTTCTCTGGTCCAGAACCTCGGCTGGACCTCCACCCCCTGTTGAGCATAGACCTGTTGACGTCTCGGCCCCGTATCCTCAGGACAGGAGGCTTTAAAGAGGGTTTTATGTAACGTGCGTTGCTCATTTCGTAGCCCGTGCATGTTTGCGGGTGATGAACAAGATCTCCTCTTACCAGAGCGATCGTTGAAATTTCAATGACATGACGAGAGGCTGTCGGGGCACATCGGTCCGTGGAAAGAAAAGGCCGCCGCTCCTCGGGTAGAGAGAAGAGCAACTCTCTCCGGGGAGCCATCCATCTTGCTCTGGACCTCTTGTGAAGTGCTTTTTAGTATCAGGTGCATCATCTTGAGAACACATCTCACATTCCTGGCTGAATTACTCCAAAAATTCCCACATGAAAAGTTAAGAGAGAGAGAGGAAAAAAAAAAAGGAAAACAAGCAGCGGGGCCAGGTGGCTGACCGTGATGTGCACACGCTGCGTAGAACTAAAACGTTTCACATGTCTCCGCAGGATGAATGCTCGGGTCGTTTTTAAAGCACGGACGTTTTTTATTCCCTGACACAAACGTGGGTCATCTGGTTGAGACGTTTTTCATACACCGGCCGACCGGAGGACTAATTACCAACTTCATTAATGACACGAAGTGGCCAAGATCGGCCGCTCCAGCTTCTGGGTCGACGTTAACGCGACAAGACAAGAGTGGCAGTTCTCCTACTGACCACTAGGGGGCGGACCCCAAGACAAACAAACCACCGTGATTGGCTGAGAGTCGGCCTGGAAGGGTCGGAGGACAAAGCAGCGGGCCTAGCGGGGTCTGCTAGCCCTCGTTTCAGCTCGCTTTAGGTGTTTGATTTGAACCACGGTTGTGATTGACACCAGGTGGGCGTGTCCCAGGCTGCCTGTAAGCCTTTTCACCGCTCTAGACTACAAGTGTTGCTGTAATCTTGACCTCCGAGATGCTTCCTGCGTCCTGGGTGGAGTTGTTCTGGACTGAACTGACATCTACGTCTCTGTCTTTGAATATCTGCTGTTATATTAGTACCATATATGGTTGTCGGCCAGCGTCAGCCGTCTGCGCTCTGCTCTCTACCCTCGTAAACTACTTTAAAACGCATCCGACAGCCCGATAAAGTCGTTGTCATTAACACATGTTTCATTTCTTTCATCAGACAGCAGTGAGCCTGCAGGCCAGATCCCCGGAGCCGACATCTGTGCTTCCCCTTCAGCTCTATTTACGTGCAAAAGGATCCCTCAGTGACAAAGTCGCTTCACGTCCTCCATTCCCACGTTCTCGCCGCTGCCAGGTCAGCTGACGCCGCTGCTACCGGTCGCTCCCGTAGGTAGGCTGAGTAAATATGACATGTAATCTGGCCGCTCCAGCCAAAAAGGATGCACTAAAACATGGGTTTGACTTTAATGCAGAACATTAAATATCCTATTTTTTAACTTGTGTCTTTAAAGCACACCTTTGTTCAAAGGTTGACGCAGTTCCCGAAGCTTTAAGGACATTTCCGCGATGTGTTTTGGTTAAGATAAGACGGGTTATGTTACAACCGTCCACCTTTCAACTGGATCATCACAGCTCTGGCTTTAGGGACGGAGGCACTGACGAGTTTCTTACTCCAGCCCCTAATCCCACAGACCATAGACTGGCCCAGTCGCCTGTGATGTCACTGATAGTTTATCTCCCACCACAAAAGTGCTGCCGGAGCTTAAACATGGACCAGCAGGGCTCCTCTGGGACCTCCATGGGTTGAACCCATTCTAGTCGGACCAGCCTACCGGCACTGCTGATAGACTGCAGGTTCCTGCAGGTTTCTGCTAGTGATGTTCCATACCACCGATTTCCTTTCCGATCCGATATTGAGTAAAATTCAGGGTGGTATTGGCGATACCAGAAAAATCCTGGAAAAATCAACAAAAATTTGTGTATTTTAGACAGCTTAAGAATACAAGACATTAGAGTCACTTATTAAGCTATTTATTTAAATTCGGAAGTACACTGAGGTAGCGGCTAAGATAGCTAGATAGATAAAGATAGCTAAAAAGATCGCTAAAAAAGCACAAAAAAAAGATCCTGCGTAAAATAATAAACCATTAAAATAAATAAGAGAATAATAAACAAAAATAAGAACTAATATAAAAATAAAAATAAATAAAAGTAGTTCCTACCAGCAGCGTGTCATTTAGACAAAATCTGAATAGTTTAGTTACTTTCCACCGTATTCCTGTTAATGATATACATTACCACAAATGACTGAAGTATCAAAAGTATCTATTTTAGTTTGAGAATCGATTTTAGAGCATACAGATCTGGTATTGGAAGTATTGATATTTCAGTATTTATCCGCACATCACTAGTTTCTGCATCCTCTCCCATGGCTCCCATCCTCTCCAGTCGATCCACGCTGGAGAGGTTGAACCTGGACCCTGGTGGACGGTGGAGGAACGGTTCTTGATTCCGCGTTGACTTTAATGTGGAAGTTGAAACTTTCGACTGGTTGTTGCAGCTGGTTTTAGGGGGCGGAGTCAGCCACTTCTTTCTGCTCCTCCCCTTATGTGTACTTCTGAAGTGCAAATGTTTGGACCCCCCCCCCCCGCAAATCGTTAGTTTATAAACCTTATTAGAGTTTTTCTTGCAGATTTGCAAGTTTATAAATTCACAATTTTCAGGGCTTTAATTTTTTTTTTTATTCAATTAGTTTATAAAATCAAAGATTCTGAAGTGTTGTGTCACCACTTTCCAGTTTATAAAACTTGCATTTGTGAGTTGTTGTTTACATTTATTACCACTTTTTAATTGGTTATTTCTCTTTTGTGCGTTAAAGGAGCTTGAGGCCGGATTGAGGCAGGATTTATGAAAGAAATTCGTATACGTTTTAAGTTTTCTAGTAATAATGTCAGATGAAGCGTTCCAAACCCAAACGAATGAGCCCTCTAGTGTATCTCTCCTTTGCCTTGAACAGGCTGTGTGCTGCAAAATGTGCTGCAATTCGGGCCCAAATTTCCTGCGCTGTCCTGCGGATGTGACGTCACATGACGCTGCATGTGCGTTCTCCCCGTTCTCCCGTGCCGGCTTCACTGTTGGCTGCAGTACCCCCGACGGCCGTCGTGGCGAAGGGTGGCGCTAGAGAGTCTCATTTCTTAAAAGGAGCCTCAAGCTCCTTTAAGTGGTTTTAACTCCCAATCCTAACCAATCCAGCCTTCGATTCTGAAATGGCTCAAATGCGTTGCCGTAAGGAGGTTCTGAACTGGACCGCTGAATATGGCACATGACCTGCAAGAAGTTGATCCCAGACACGAACTGCCTTCTGTTGCAGTTGTTGGACAAAGATGCTGATTGTTTTCATGTCATGAATTAGGCAGAACACGTACTGGACCCTGGTCCTGGTCTCCAGACGGGTCTCTGGGCTGGTCTCCGGGCTGGTCTCTAGGCTGGTCTCTAGGCTGGTTTCTAGGCTGGTCTCCAGGCTGGTCTCCAGGCTGGTTTCCATTCATCCCTGTAAAACCAGCTCTCTCTGCTTTTTGTTTTCCACCTCCGGGACGGTAATTGTCCACATGCTGCTGACCTCTGACGTATTTCAACATGACTTATGGCTCGATCCGGAGATGGGATGCCTCATGTTGGGCCGTGCACTCCATCCGCCTCCTCGTTCCATCTGGTTCGACTTGGTTACAGCGTGAATGTGGTAAGATACTTGTTAAAATGTGGTATGTGGCAGCTGCACTTGCTGATACTCTTCCTTTTACTGCCTGATGTTTTGTTCTTCACTTCAGGGAGTGTGACACCTTCCACATGCACGCCTTCGCTGCACGGACGCCCTGAAAAAAAGCCAGCTGAATGAAACAAAAAATAAATAAATTTTAAAAATATCACTGGGGGATACAAGTAATGTGAAAGTTATATTTATTCCTCCACTTGAACTTTTATGAAGTTAAAGAACAAGTTGAGCTTATTGTTGGAGGGGGGAAGGAGGGAAAACTCCCGGGTCGGGGTGGAGCATGCAGACCTGGACCTGGTTCACTTTCAGAGGGGAAACTTTCTGGCTCTGGTTCGGGGAGGATTAATTCTGGACTGACAGGACGAGAGGACTCCAAAATGTTCGAGACCGACAATAAAACCACGTCAGTTTTTCTTGAGTGTATCAAAACTTTGCAGCATAAAAATGTGCTGGCAAGAAATTAGTCAGGGTTGTCAGCCGGGTCCGAAAGTGGGAAACTGGCTGAAATCGACTCGTCTCCTACTGAGGGAGGGCTGCAAATTTATTACAACACAGTGCCAAGAGGGAAGGACATCAGCAACGGTGTTAGAAGAGGAACTGTTACCCCACATCCGTCTGGAAGGAGTTTTAAAACCATGTCGAAAAACGATGTGAGGCTCGTTGTTCTCCAGTGAGGAGAGACGAGTGGAAAACATTCAGCACAGCTGTTAGTCTCCTCAGGAGGGGACGTCCTCCAGGAGCAAGAACAGCATCTAACTTCTGGGCTGAGAAGAAAAAGTCTGGCTCCTCTACCGACCACTAGGGTCCGGATCCAGACCTGCAGTTCCTCTACAGACCACTAGGGTCTGGATCCAGACCTGCAGTTCCTCTACAGACCACTAGGGTCTGGATCCAGACATGCAAGTCCTCTACTGACCACTAGGGGTCTGGATCCAACACAACCAGCACTGCTCACAGTAGACCACATACAACCTGACAATAAATGTACATAAGGGAAATAATGTGCAATATCTTTCACTCACTGCAACGTGCAATTATGTAAATATCCATCTGTAAATATCCGTCAGTTATCTTTTTTATATACTAATATTTCTTATTATTTATGTTTCTTATTATTATTATTATTATTATTATTATTATTATTATTGTATACCAGTTTATTGTTTATAGTGTGTTATTATTACTGTGTTATTACTTTTACTTTTTCTATTGATGCCTCTTGTTTTTGCACTATCCCCTTTGCTGCTGTAAACTGCAAATTTCCCCTCTGTGGGACTATTAAAGGTTTATCTTATCTTATCTTATCCAGACACAAAAGTCCTCTACAGACCGCTAGATTCTGGATCCAGACCTGCAGTTCCTCTACCGACCACTAGGGTCCGGATCCAAACCTGCAGTTCCTCTACTGACCACTAGGGTCCAGATCCAGACCTTTTTCCCGAAGGCCACTGCGTTCAGCCGACGCTGAGTTAGCACAAGCTGCCGGCTGCTTTGCGGAGCTTGACGAAGACCTCCAGCAAACGACGAAGCCGGCGCCCGATCGAGGTCCTCACGAAGAACGCGTTCAGGAGGAGCCGGCGTCAAAGGTCGGCGGGTGAAGCTTTACCCTGATATCGTTATCCTGGAAGAGAAAAGTACACGTGCGGAGAGACACGAAGCCGGCGTGCGACCGCGTCTCGCCCAGAAAGGAAATAGCTCTATTTAAGAACGGCGCGTTTTTTCCATGAGTAATATTTAATAAAAGTGTATTTCTGCGTTTGTTGCCTCTCTGGGATCGATTTGCTCCGCCTCTCGTGGTCTAATTACTTCCCGCTAGATACCGTTAGCCGTTGTGGGGACGCGAGGGATTCTTTTATAGAGTCCGACTCCTTCCCAGACAGAGATGCATGCACTTCTTAACCAGATCCATAAATGAGTCAATCTGGTTTGACATTTGCTCCACGGGAACATCTGACTTTCTCATCTTGCGAGGGGCCGTGGCGTGATGCAGCTGCAGCGGCCCGTGGAGACTAATTGTTTCGGCTTACTGTCCTTCTTCATCTCACTTTTATATCATCTGGAGCACAAACAGCCCGAGGAAACCTGCTGGCTCTGCTCCGTCCGATCGGCTAAGGAGAGCTGACACCCACATCAAATCGCATTGTTCCGTAAAAAGTGTAATTTATGATCCATTACCAGTGTTTTCTTTCTCCCCCCCCTCCTCTTCCTCCCCGTCGGCTCATAATAACCTAACAAAGTCATTCTTTGATGGTGGCGTTTCTCATGATTCCTGTAAAGTAGCTGCACAGCCAGGGAGGGAAAGGGAGCGTGAAGGCCAAATGCGAGGAGGCTGAGACGGAAACTAAAGAGCTCATCAAGCTCATTCATCTTCGCGGGTCTGAAGGCCGAGAACGGCGAGCGCAGGAAGTTTCACACACTCGTCTTTCTCAGCGCTCTCCGAGTCGGATCAGATGACGGCCTGCGTTTTTACAGTCACTGACACTTTACAGATTTGGGATGTTTGGGTAATTATATTCCCTCTTCTTTTTACTCTTTGACTGGAAGTTGTGATTGTTATTTTTGCCCCCCCCTCCCATCAAACCTTTACTTCGGGAGATTTATGCCTCCGTGTCGCCCTTCAGCTTAAATTGAAGAAGTAAGAAGAGAGCGAACGCCAACGCCTCAATGAAAACACCGTCATGCAGAAACACGCCGAGCAAAGTCAGTAAAGTCAGCGATCAGCTCGGGGGGGGGGGCGTCAAACCCATCCAGACCACCAGGGTCTGGATCCAGACCTGCAGTTCCTCTACTGGCCACCAGGGTCTGAATCCAGACCTGCAGTTCCTCTACTGACCACCAGGGTCTGGATCCAGACCTGCAGTTCCTCTACCGGCCACCAGGGTCCGGATCCAGACCTGCAGGTTAAAACGTACAAACTTTACAGCAGAAATAAACACATTTACAGTCTGGTACAAAAATGTTTTTAAAAATTATACTTAAGATCTTCTGCAATGTTTTAACATTCAATTTAAAAATACTAATTTATTAATCTCTGAATGGAATTAATTGTTGCAGTAGTCATGATTTAAGTATTTTTAAAGATTTGTTTTACAGGTTTATTGCTGTGGACAGGAAGGGTCTCCTGTAGCGTCCTGAAGGGTCTCCTGTAGAGGTCTAAGCCGGAGTCTCCTGTCTGAAGGGTCTGTAATTGACATTATGTAAACACGCCCCCAGGCTCTGATTGGAGGAGCTGCAACGGCAGCAGAGGAAACTTAACTGCACCAAAGGAGCATTATTGTTTCTCAAACTACTAAGTTTATGCAATATTATCAGAAAATAGCAGCAATTTCAGCAAAAAAATCTGGTAAAATTAGATAAAGCAATAAATGCATGCATGGTTGGGGGCGTGGTCATTTGACACCTGCATTGCAGTCGATGGTGTGAAACAGCTTGCTATCACTGTAGCCACTTAGCACTTGAATGAGTTACTACCAGAACACAATCTTCCTATTTTCAAGGTATTTTTAAGGTCCTATATTTAAAGCCGTACTAACAGACTGCTGTACCTTCTGGGTTCCCCCCCCAATAAGTCCCAGTCCGAAGTTGAGCAGAGCAGCAGGAAGCAGAGTCGACTCTTTGCAAATAAAGAAATGATATATGATGCAGTACTTTGGTAAGTAGGTTTAACTGTTATTGCTAATAGTTAACATCCATGTGTTGCAGAATACGGTTTGTGGGGCAGCATCTGGGTCCGGTTACTCCCACAGACCCACCCAGCCCCGAACACCATCCATGCAGGAGCGGACTCCGCCCATTACAGGTGAGGGGGGTCCGCCTGGACTCAAAGCCCGGCAGCCACCTGATCCTTCAAGGCCAGAACCGCGGCGGTGGCCAGTTTGCACAATTAACGTTGTTGTTGTCTCTAAACGAGAACGATTATGGTCTCGTTGGTCTCTTTGATCTTGATTCTCAGGTCGTAATTTCCTTCAGGGAGATTGTCATATGTCAAATGGAGGATCCTATAAAGTTCTTCCAGTTTTCCCCGAATCCACTTTCTTACGTCCAAACTCATTTTTCACATATATGATGATAATCCATCTGATGAAAACAAGGAAAATGTGGCCTCCTCCAGGAGAGTGATGTTCAGCAAATACGGCATTTAAGGGAAAGTTGAGATAAATTGGTTCAAAAGCAAAATGGGAGGTTCGGGCCTGTGGTCCTCCACCCTGGCATCTCTTGGGGCTCGTCGGAGCGGCCCGTCGAAAATCAATCCACTGCTGTCACTTTGAGGATCCACCGTGGAGGGGCTCGGCGGTGTGAAGCGCCACCTTGAGCGGGGGGGCAACAAAGGGAGGCTCTCAGCCCTCTGATGTGTTTCACCTCCCTCACAGCAGTTGTTCGGAGGTCTCAAACAGCCCCCCGCCGTGCCCCCTCCCGTGACCACATCACGACCTCATTCCAGTCACCTGCTGCTGAGGCCGCCACCGCCGACCTGCCCTCCGATCCCTGGAGCTGCGGGTCGGAGGAGAACCTCACATCCTGACGTGTTTGTGCGCCAAAACCGCCGCCGTAAAATCACCAATGCAGCACGGAAACAAATACACGATGTTGCACCGAGGCGCTGGTCCGGGTCGGAGCAGGACCTGAATGAAAACCAGCTTGTAGACTCACATCTGTACAACGCACCCCCCCCCCCCTCTCCGGGGACCCACCGGCCACTCTTAAACACTTATTTTATTTATTCATCGTCTTACATCTTTCCCTTGATATTTGGACGGTGGAAGGAATTTAGTTTGACAGAACCGTCCAGCCGTCAGCTGTGAAGACGCTTAACGAACACGTGCTGCGTTTTTCGGTGGCGTATTGGGTTTCTAGATGCTGTTTATTGCAGACTTGAGCAGGGACATGCGGACCAGGTCTCAGTGACGCGGGGACGATTTGTTAAAGCAAATGTTGTGTTTCCATGTGGCGAGGACGGTTCTGGAGGGGAGGGGACTGATTCTCCAGATGCCAGCTTGTTTTTTCAGCGGCTGACGGCAGAGCCGGGCAGCCCGGGCCGCGCTGGCAATTCCCATGAAATCTCCCGATATTTCTTTCATTTGTTCTCCGTCCGCCATTAGTCGTGGTCAGGCTGATCAAAGGCGGCGGCCGCGCGGCTGCATGTGAACCGGCGTCCGCTTGCAATGACATCCACAAAACAGAATGAAATATGAAATATCGAGTTTCCACGGATGTGTGGACTTGTAAAAGAGAATCTGAGGGATCGGAGGGTTTTCACACTGGGTAATGTGAAACATTCGGTGCGGATTGTTGGCCTCAGCACAGGCGAAGGCGAGAGCCAAAATCTGTCAGGCAGTAAAACCAGAAGCAGGCAGAAGTTGAAGCGACGGCAGTCGCTGAGTCCTCCTGATTTAGACGTCTTTATGCTCCTCGGTTCACGGCATAAAATACTGCTTTTATAAACTCACTGCAGATATCTTTATACCTTTTTTTTTTTCCGTGATGAATCCGACACAAATGCAGCAGGCACGGCCCTGGCGCGGTCCGAAGCACCCTGCACGGCCCAGCAGGGGGCTCCTGAGGACAGAACCGGCCGTTATTCGGGGTTGGAGCCTCAGGGGAAAACACCCTCACACGAATAATGACCTCATGTTTTTCAGTGCAAAATGTAAAAACACAAAGCCAAGAGGGAAAGACATCAGCAGTTATCTTAGAGAGGCAACTGCATCTGCAACTGTGTCCAAACAAGTCGGTGCTCAAAGTTCTGCAGTTAAAAGATTTATTAGTGATGCACCGATTCGGTAACCGAAATTGTTCGGCCGAAAATGGCAAAAAAACACTTTCGGTGTTCGGTGGAATAAGTGGGGAAAAAAACCGAACAATTAATAACGGTGTTGTAAAATAAGGAAATAGACTGGCCGCTCCGTCCCGTAACGTTGCGCACTACATAAATCGTTGGCCAACCAAAAACTAACCCCATAAGAATTTTACCCAACATTCACCAGGAGGTGGAACCAAAACAACATAATGCTGGGAAATTAAAAAATGTTCATTTCTTTACGTTCAATAAATATTTTCTGCCTTGTAATTTTGTAAAAGATTTTTTTCTTTGAAAAGCATGCCTAAATCAAATGTATTTGATTTATGCAATGGTGAAAAAATTGGCAAAATAAATGAAAAACTACTGAAGAACCATGTTCGGTATTGTTCGGTATTCGGCCAAGTGTTTATTATTATTTTCGGTTTCGGTCACAAATTTTCATTTCGGTGCATCACTAAGATTTATTTATTAGTGGAAACATCCAAGTTCACTCACGAGTGGAAGTGCCGGCAGGTTCGCCTCAATGTGAGACCGTGAAATCCCCAAAACCGAAACGTTCCACTTCAGAGCCCACGGACCTCACTGAGCATGTTCAGTGTTAAACTCTGTGACGCACAACCAGAAGAAGACTGGGCCAGGTCGGAAAAAAACCTCCTCTGGACACGTGAGACCAAGGTGGTGATGTTTGGTCTTCATGTCCAGAACCATGTTTGGAGGAAACCAGCCGAGCCACCTCAGACCAACTGTCAAGCACGGTGGTGGAGGGATGCTGGTCTGGACCTGGACACCTGTCAGTCACCGAAGGGACCATGAACTCCTCTGTAGAGTCCTCTAGAGACACAGGACGTCTGTCTGACAGATGAAAACAGGCTGAAACTGGCTCATGTGACAGGAAATACCCAAACACAGCAGCAGGTTTACATCAGGACCATGAAACATCAAAGAATCAAGGTTCTTGAACGACCCGGTGAGTTAATGTCCGAAAACCTGAAAGAAGTGAAGCAACCATGTAAAGAAGAACGGACCAGAAGTCGTCCAGAACCAGTGAGACGCTGATGAAGCCAGACAGGACCTTTGCACACGTCTGTATGCAATAAATATGATTTTAAAAGAAACAACCTCCAATGTGGGTGGTTTCAGTCCAGAAATGTCATCGTGAGCGTGTCACTGCGTCCGTGTGGCGGCGGCGTGACGGATCCGCAGGCTGACAGAACAAAGCCCGACTCTGAGAAAACTGAATCTAAACCAAATGGGCCACTTCAGCTTTGCACCGCGACTGGTTGTAAAAGTGGTGTCGGGTTCCCGCGTGTCCACCCTCCTCATCTCGCCATAAATACTGCACAAAAGCAGACAGGTTGCGCGTGCATGTGTGTGCATGTGTGTGTGTGTGTGTGCGTGTGTGCATGTGTGTGTGCGTGTGCGGGTGAAGTAATTGCGGTCTCCAAACGGAGGAACAGACTTTGTTCCAATTAGTGCCGACTGAGACAGGTGTGGCGCGGTTGTTGACCTTTAGAGGTTCAGTGAAACATTTTGAAAGCTGTGTAAGCAAATGTGTTTGCTGGGCGCGGAGCTCCGGGGGTCCCCGGGGGTCCTGGTGTCAGGGGTTGGAGAGGGTTTATCTGTTTAGCAGGCATCTTCCTGCTCCCGGAGTGGCGGGGCAAGTCCCTCCGTGACGGACGACCTTAAGCTTTTTAATTGCTTCCTGTGCTTTTCATATCTGCAGGGTTCCCACTCAGGAAAGTAAAAGTCCAGCGAAGGAAACGTCTGATCTGCATGGCCTTGTATTATAATTTAGACTTTAATTAGATCTCGATCATGTATTTTTGGTTTGCTTGCTGAACTGACTTGATCCCGGAGCATCCTGAGCGATGAACAAGGTGGGCTCTGCAGGCTGGGTGGAAAACACACCACAACAGCTGGATCGTCATGTTAACGGTGGGAGGAACATCCTCAACTTTATCTGGCACATAAGTCCCTCTGGATGAAAACTTAAACCTAACCCTGTATGCGTTTCACACCATTTCACTTTTGATATCATTTCAACTGTCGTATGATTGAGCTCCTGTGGTTTGATCTTAGGAGAACAACGGACCTTCGCTTCCTGGATCCTGGACCGCGTAAAGACGGAACAATGACAACGTTGGTCTGAAGAGAAAACCAATCAGGGAGAGGCAAAGAATCGGTTAAAAAAGGCCACACGAGCCCCGACTCTGCAGAAGAAACGCGTTTAATGACTTGAAACCGCGGTAACCTCAATGCGAGGACGCCTTTTGATGGCCGCTGATGTCATTTTTGCAGGAAGTAGTTACGGCAACGTTTCTTCGAGCTGAGAATAAAACTCAAGATTAGCAGAAGTCCTTTCATTCAGAGTCGGAGCTTATAAAGATTCTGGTGGTTCAGCTGAGATGTGAAGCCGGTGCTGAAACCAGAACTGATACGCACATGGAGGTAGAAATCAGCTAATGGGTCAACTGTAATAGTTTAAGGAGGCTATAAAATGTTTCCATGGGGATTTTAATACATTTGGATTTGACATTAAACATTACTTAGAAACAATTTGGTCTGAAACAGTTGCTAGCAGATGGAGTTTGAGAATCGCAGCAGAGGCCGTCCTTGGTACCCCGGCGGGCTGACGTGGTACCTTTGGACTTCGGGAGGAGGACGCTGCTGACTCCGTCCGAACAGGAACCATCTTTACTTTTAGAGGCTCTTTTCACTGGTGTCAGGTCTAATAACCGTGGGGAGGCGTTTCCTCTTTAACCTGCAGCAGGTGAAGCCCGTTTTCCTCCCGGAGCCGGTACTGCTGCGGTTCCAGCTGTTCGCTGCCACCGCGGGACTCTTATTGACCCTGACACTGCTTTTGAACGAGTATGCACACACACACACGCTTCCAGTTATCGCTCATTTCCTCACATCATTTAACGCCTCTGTTGCACCTGGGTTTACCGGACAAGCCCGTCTCAGTTACCTCCGAGCACGCCGGGCCGCTCCGCTCCGCTGTGCTCTGGAACCACAGAGCCGCTTTATGTCCTCCTGCTCAGGATTATGTTATACGACTGCTGTCAGCATTTCTGATTCGCCGGTGGGACCCCGAGGAAGTCAACACGAATGATTTCAGCATGTGTTAACGGGTCCGAACGCTTACTTCATAATTACGTCTTAAAACCAGTCGGCTACCGTGAGTTGGACTTTTGCTCGGACGAGTTCTCAGAATCGGAGGGAAATCGTGAAGTCTTCAGCAAATCGGAGACACAAACGTCATCAAACATTTGATTAAAAGCAACGACAGCTGTGAAACTAATGAATTTGGTCACCATGAAACCTTTTTAACGACTTTTCCAAAAGGTTAATGAAAAAAAAAAAAATTTTCGGTGACATCGATTACTGACGACGTGGTCGGTGGCAGCTCATCATTTATATCTGTATTTAAAATTATAAATAAATAGGGGTTATAATAGAAGTTATAAATAAATAAGAGTTATAATTTAAGTTATAAATAAATAGGAGTTATAATAGAAGTTATAAATAAATAGGAGTTATAATAGAAGTTATAAATAAATAGGCGTTATAATAGAAGTTATACATAAATAAGAGTTATAATAGAAGTTATAAATAAATAGGAGTTATAATAGAAGTTATAAATAAGAGTTATAATAGAAGTTATAAATAAATAAGATTTATAATAGAAGTTATAAATAAATAAGAGTTAGAATTGAAGTTATAAATAAATGGGAGTTATAATAGAAGTTATGAATAAATAGGAGTTACAAAAAAGAACTGCAACTGTTCTTCCTTCCTGGTTGGCTTCAGCCTGAAAGCTGGAATATTGGTGAAAAATCAATATCGAAATCAATAAGATCTGCTGTGGAAACCTGCAAAAGGCCAACAGATGCTGCTCTTGGAGCTGAGTTCTAGTTGAAGTGAGTTGAGTTGACCCTCACGTACGTTTAAGGTTGTATTTCTGGTAGTTTGCAACTGAGAGTTATATATGAAACCATCATCCTGTATGTGTTTAGTCGCCATAATTTAGTCTGCAGGTGGAGAATAAAGTTCACGGGTGTTTTTTAGTTACCTTTTCTCTTCCAGCCCTGCAGCTGAGGCTGTTTTGGAAATAAACATGAATGAGCAATCGGCCTCCGCTCCGCCACCTGCGGCACGGTGAGCGTAGCGGCCTCGGCCAATATGACACATGCTGTTTGATGTGCCAACATGCCTTGTCAGTCTTTCCACCACAACAAAACGCTCGTCTCATGGAAACAAGACAAAGTAGCCAAATTCATGGAAAGTTCCCCGCAGACCGGCTCTGATCCGGCTCTGATCGAGCTCTGATCGAGCTCTGATCCGGCTCTGATCCACCTGTTAACTTGATCGGCAGTTGAACGATGACTTCTAGTCGCTGGCTCCACCAGGCGTCAATCAAACGTCCCATCCATCCATCCATCCATTGTCCGCCGCTTATCCGTTCCCCGGTCGCGGGGGCAGCAGCCTCAACAGAGATGCCCAGACTTCCTTCACCCCAGACACTTCCTCCAGCTCCTCCGGGGGGAGTCCGAGGCGTTCCCAGGCCAGCCGAGAGACATAGTCTCTCCAGCGTGTCCTGGGTCTTCCCCGGGGTCTCCTCCTGGTGGGACATGCCTGGAACACCTCCCTAGGGAGGCGTCCAGGAGGATCCGATACAGATGCCCAAGCCACCTCAGCTGACTCCTCTCAATGTGAAGGAGCAGCGGCTCGACTCCGAGCTCCTCCCGGGTGACCGAACTCCTCACCCTATCTCTAAGGGAGCGTCCAGCCACCCTGTGGAGGAAACTCATCTCGGCCGCTTGTATTCGCGATCTTGTCCTTTCGGTCACTACCCAAAGTTCATGACCATAGGTGAGGGTGGGAGCGTAGATTGACCGGTAAATCGAGAGCTTCGCCTTTCGACTCAGCCCCCTTTTCACCACGACGGTCCGGTACATCGACCGCATAACTGCGGACGCTGCACCAATCCGTCTGTCAATCTCACGCTCCATCGTCCCCTCACTCGTGAACAAGATCCCGAGATACTTGAACTCCTCCACCTGAGGCAGGACTTCTCCACCCACCCGGAGGAGGCACGCCACCCTTTCCCGATGGAGAACCATGGCCTCGGTCTGGGAGGTGCTGATTCTCATCCCTGCCGCGTCGCACTCGGCCGCAAACCGCCCCAGCACATGCGGAAGGTCCCGGTCCGATGAAGCCAACAGGACAACATCATCTGCAAAAAGCAGAGATGAAATCCTGTGGTTCCCAAACCGGATTCCCTCTGGCCCCTGGCTGTGCCTAGAAATCCTGTCCATAAAAATTATGAACATCAAACGTCCCAATTAGAGTTAAAAGTGTTGCTTTCTATAATTTTATCTGATGTGGTACAAAAAGACTAATCACCCGTGTACAGACGTCATAGATGTGAAATGTAACCATGGAGACCAAAACTGACCAAGACTGTAAACATGTTAATTTCTGCTATAAAGTTGAATATTTAAACCTGGAGGTCTGGATCCAGACCCTGGTGGTCTGTAGAGGAACTGCAGGTCTGGATCTGGACCCTAGTGGTCAGTAGAGGAACTGCAGGTCTGGATCTGGACCCTAGTGGTCTGTAGAGGAACTGCAGGTCTGGATCCAGACCCTGGTGGTCAGTGGAGGATTTGCATAACGCCGTAGTTTGATACTTTGAGGTGTCGGTTTTATAAATCACTAAGTTAGTATCTGGATTTGGGCCTCTGAAGTTCCTCCCATCCCAGACGAGTCCCTGGATTTGATCCGACTCCCGTCTCCACGCAGGCCGAGAGAACCTCAGGTCCGGAGAACAGATTTAGAGGTTTCTCCTCACGATGAAGAGGTGCTGGAACAGAGAGGCATATTTATCTCTGGGCCCTGGCAGAGAGTCAGAGTGACCCGCGGGTCGCTCCAGCTCGCTTTGAGCTCCGTGATTTACAGGTAAATACGGCAGTTCTGCAGCATCATCTCCAGCGTCTTTGATGTGCTCAGAGATGAAATGACGGAAAACTCACACACCATCCAATGTTTCAAAGGTTACGTCTTATTCTTTTGTGCTTTTGGCCTTAAATCTCCCTCTATTATGAGCGGATTTAACAGAAAGCAAAAGCAAGCTGTGAGACGGGTTGATTCATGCTTCAGCCTCGGCCTTTCTGTGTTCTCTAGTGAACCGGACCGAAACTCTGTGCGAGTGAGTTTAATCTCATTTCTTGCAACTTTCTGACAGCTGCGGTGTTTGTTGTCCTCGTGGGACGGCGCCGGACTGACCTCATCGTGAAACTGCTCGTCTATAAATGAACTGATCAGCAGAAAGCTTTTCATAATTAAGCCGGAGGGTTTTATAAGTCTGTTTTTTTCGAAGATGCTCAAGAACAAACCAGATTTAAACCGTATAAGAAGAACTGAACAAGTTTTTCTGTCTTTTATGACCTTGGCTATGCAAGATCTAAAAAAAAAAGAAGAAAAGTCCTCATTTCCAGCGTTGCTCCTACTTTTACCATCATAAACTTTAAGATTCAGCACGCTGACCGAGGGGCCGAGACGTCCGTTACATTTGGAAGTCGAGGCTTCGAGCTGAAAGAGGGTGGTCTTTAATTCCCACATGTGAAGCCGTTGTGACACATGGCAATAAGATGTTCGCTTGTTTGAAGTGCTTTTTTCTTTTCTTTTTTCCCTCACTTGGTGTTTTTAACTTAGATTACAGCTTCTGGAGCTGGAAGTCGCCGCCGCACATGTGTACGCCGGCGGAAATACCAGGATCTGGCGTGCCTCTTTGATTGCTACATTCAAGGTATGATGATGTGCGCAACCGGCCCTGCTGCTGCAAACCATTAGGCCCGCTAACTCGTGGCTTGTAAAGCCTTGGAAGTCCTGGAGACGAGGTGGAGGGGATGAGATGGGGATTCCACATGGTTATCCTGCAGAGGGAGAAGGTGATACACTCCCGGTGATATATGGAGAACATGTGGGATCTCGGAACAAAAGACAGGACTGGAAACTGACTTCAGAGAGGGGGCCGGCCTTCGGTGATTTATCCTTTTCTTAGTTTCGGGGCCCGTGTATCTGAGAACAATAAGAGTTCAGGGGATCATATAACCCGCCGGCCGCTGTGATCCCGTAACAGGAAGCAGCGAAGTACGATCACTCGGGTTACTTGTACTTCCGTTCTTCTTCCGCTCGGGGCTTTCACGTCCTTTATGAACCTCATTTTGGAGAGCGAGGTTCAGCCTGGAGGCGTCCAGGAACAACCGAAGGACGGCCTCCAGCCAGCCTGCTCAGGGGAGTGGCCTTGTGATTGGCAGCCGGCAGAGCCAATGGTTAGCTGTCATCACTTAGTGCCGTATTGACCGGCTGTGGGTCGGTCTGGAAGGGTCCGATGGACGAAGCTCAGTTGGGCAGAGGTCGTGTCCGATGTTACCGCCAAAATAAAAGTCTCTTCCAAGATGATGTCTGGTAGGAACTGCAGGCGGATGCTGGAGGAGCCCGACTGTGGCGCCCCGCGGAACTCTGCTAGCACTCGTTTAAGGCCGCGTTTACACAGGGCAAAAACTGAGGCGTTTTCATGCGTTTTGGCCGTTCGTTTACACGAAAACGGAGGTCAAAGCCCCCAAAAACGATCATTTCTGAAAACTCCGGCCAAAGTGGAGTGGATTTTCAAAAACTCCATTTTCACGTTTGCGTCTAAACAGAGAAAACAGAGGAAAACGGAGATTTACGTCACATTATGCAACACAAACGTCACCAGCAGCGTCATGAGTGCAACCTGTGTTTACAATTTGTTTGGCCACCGTCAATATTTTCTTTTATTTTACCTGTTTTAAATTCTCTCAGACTCTCATTCCGTCTTGGAAGTAAAGCCTGAATTATGGTCCTGCGTTAAATCGACGCAGAGCCTACGGCGTAAAGTACGCGGCGATGCGCGCCGTACAATGTGCGTCTCCGCGTACCCTACGCCGTAGGTTCTGCGTTGGTGTAACGCGGAACCATAAATCAGCCTTAACTGGAAGTTACACGTGTCATTTGTTGATGTTTTTTCCAGGATTCTGATTGGCTGGCATGACGTTAACAGCGTTTTCATGCGGGTTCGTGTAAACGAGGATATTTTTGAAAACGTAGAGGGGAAAATATCCGTTTTTGTAAATACCCGGCTGCGTGTAAACGTGGCCTAAGATTTCGTTTCAGTAACGACACTTGAAATGAGGATTTCATTTAAAGAAACATTAACCCTTTATGACCGACTGGCTATGACCATGCTCCCGTTTGCATATTGATTTTCAAAATGTATGTACAATTACAATCAAATAAAACAGAGTAATAATTCTTTCTGCATGTTAAACAGGAAGAGTTTCACTTACATATCCTGCATTTAGTGTCCCAGAGTTTTAATCCATTAAATCGTTTGGAAAAATCACATAATAATCCAGTAAAATTGTGCACACGGAAATCTTCATAATTGACATCATGGGTTATTTATAGATCCGGTACGTGTTCACAGCTCGTCCTACGTTGACATACGTTGACACGTACATCATCACATTGTCAGCGTGTCATCAGGTTGAATTTTTTCACAGTATTTTTTCACGCCACTTCCCCCTAAAAGGGAAGTGACGTCATTCCCCTGGGAAACTAGTTGGTTTGAATTTGCACTCTTGAAGACACGCCACATGAAGACGCGATATCTAAACGCGATATATAAAATGATTTATCTCAAAAACTAAAGCATGAATTCAAATGAATTTCCTGTGGTTTGAAAGGCTTCTGTGTTACTTTTTTCCATTGACAGTTTGACAGAGGGATCTAGCTATGGGATTTCTGTATTTAGAAAAATATGTGTTAAATTAAAAAAACGATTTACATTTTTTTGGTAGTTTTTTGCACTTTTTGGCAATTTATTTAGTTAGCATGGACTTGTAACATTATTAAAGATTGGGTTATATGGGTTGTTTTGATGCATAGCAAATAAAAATACTCTCTAGCGCCACCCTTCACCACGACGGCCGTTGGGGGTACTGCAGCCAACAGCGAAGCCGATACGGGAGAACGGGGAGAACGCGCTTGCAGCGTCATGTGACGTCACATCCGCAGCCCAGCGCGGGAAATTTGGGCCCGAATTGCAGCACATTTTGCAGCACACAGTCTGTTCAAGGCAACAGACAGATACACTAGAGGACTCATTCTTTTGGGTTTGGAACGCTTCATCTGACATTATTACTAGAAAACTTAAAACGTATACAAATTTTTTTCATAAATCCTGCCTCAATCCGGCCTCAAGCTCCTTTAAATAGCAGTATAGCATGCAGAAATGTAAAAATATGCTTAGGTGGACATGTTCTATGGTAGGTCAGAAAGGGTTAATTACCATCATTGGTTAGCATAAGCTCAATCAGCTCCACTAAAATAGCTAATTGTGATTGATTAAGGTGGGCATGTTAGAGAGTTGTCCAGTTCTTCTTATACAGTCTCTACAGAAGGACAAGACTCCAGAACCGTCCACTTGTGCCTGCTGGACGCCAGTTGGACACTAATTAACTACTAATTAACCACCGAGGTGTAAGTTTGTCGGATATAAGGAGACGATTTGCAGCGTCACATTTAGTTTTAATCAGCTACACAGAAATTAGAAGTTACTTCAGTGATGTTTCCATCCAGGTTTTAATGTCCCGTTATGGACTTTTGTCACGTCTCAGATGATTCATCTGTTTCACCACATGTGCAATAAAACACATTATAAGGGAAAAAAAATTTAAACACAAACAATATGTTTGAGGGTTTTATTGGTGTTTTAACGTGAGTGAACAGGCTAAATGGTTCTCAATCACGCCCAGAGAGTCAACCAGAGGAGTCAGGAGGTCAAAGTTGCTGGTAAAACCTCCTGTTGGACGGATGAAGAGGTCATCGCCGAACGTCGGAGGAGGAAAAAACCGATCCAGAGGTCCGAGGGGAAAAACCTCCAGCAGAGATTAATGCACTGCTTCATACGTCCCAATCTAGTTTCCAGATCCCGCCGTGCCGTCTTTACGGCCCCGCGAGCATTCCTCTTCCTATTGTAACCCGCTTGCACGGAAACGGCTGCGTCATCCTTGCCGAGGCCACTGATTTGAAGTAGCCGAAGGAGCAGCTGGCCTCGGCGGGAGGAGCAGATCTGGGCAGGTCATCAGCGAGCCCACATCAGGTCCTCCGTTAACTTTCATGTCAAGTGTTTATGCGAGGTCATGCGCATTGACTTACTCCCCCTTTAATGCAGGGCCGGGAGGGGGGGCGTGTGTCAGAGGGAAATGTATCTTATTTGTCCACTTTCAGGCAGATTTTTCTCCTGTGCTCAAATCGCTGCATAATTTATTGTTTTATCCTTCATTATCTCGTCCGTCCAGCAGCATAAATGTTTAGAATAAACTGTCGTCTGTCATCTGCAAACGTCAGGGAGCACAAAACATCTCGTATTTGTGACGAGCAAAAGCAAAGTTCATGTGCAAGATGTATATTTTCGGTTCCTGCTGGAGGTCAGAGGTCAGGTGGGTTTGCCGACGTGAGCGACCGCAGGCCGCGCTAGACGACCAATCAAACATTCAGGAAATATTCCTTCAGATCAAACCCAAACAGATACTTTAACATGAAAAGGAAACTCTCCCGGTGTTGCTTTAACCCTCTTAACCTCCACACAGAAGGACGTGAGGCGGCGGGCCTCGCCTGTGATTTGCGGGCGGTTTCCCATCAGCCCCCGAGTGATTCAGTGACCTGCCAGGACTTCTGGTCGGTTGCGTTTACGCAGCAGCTCATGGACACAAACCGATCAGCAGGGGAGGGAGGACGTCGGACAGGACAGATGGTGAGTGATACACAACACCGCTAAAGCTGAGGGAGCTGGGTAAAAGCAATATGGGGGGGGGGGGGGGGTCAGTTACTGTTCTTGTTTGTTTGGTCTCTAAGAAGAAAGATGGGTAAACATCCTGGATCCTGGCGGACCAGGTCTTGGAGCACGCTTCAGGACTCAAGTGTTGCAGTTTTACTACCATAAAGTGACATCAACACAACAACAACAACAGTGACCAGAGTGGGTTGTTCACAGTTTATCATCAACAAGCAAAACAGCTCAATTTCTACACGTTTGGTATCAGAATCAGCGCAAAAGTAATAAACCTGCAGGTCCTCTACTGACCACTAGGGCATACCTGTCAAGTTTTGATTTTAAAAATACGAGAAATGTTCCGCCGCTGTCCCACCAGCGCAACCGAGGTCCAGTATCACATTTTAAGACAGATTTACAACAAATCTGAAATATCTACATGTCAATCACTTACAAACTACAATTATGTGCTCAGAATCTGATAGTTCTACCTTTGTTGACACTGAAATGCTGTCAGTGGTGGACAGTAACGGAGTAAATTTACTTGAGTACTGTACTTAAGTACATATCCAGAGGATTTGTACTTTACTTGAGTATTAGATTTCTTTGGTACTTATTACTCTTACTTGTCAAAGGAGGAGACCTATCACAGTGCACGCTCTCCACTGGGATGTACGTAAAGCGGAAATACGTCAAGCCTCCTCAAAACGACACCGCCAAAGTAGCCTGCGTTTGTCAAGACAGAGCTGCAACAATGGCTACGCCTGCGTCAGGAAAAGAAAGACAATCCGCTGAGTCGTCTGAGTCTGATAATGAGCCGGACTCGGAGCAGGGACTTTCACAAAATCCTTTGCCGTATCTTAACTCAATGTTTGAGTTCCACCGAGTAAAAAACGAGGGCACAGACAAACCACAGACATTTATTTCCAAATGTTTATTGTGTCTGCCGAAGCAGAACTACCTCTCTGCTTTCAACAACTCAACAGCTGGTTTCAAAGAGTTAATTCTCAGAAACAAGAGTTAAAAGATCCTTAAATTAATTTAGAAAAAAATATAGTAATTTACTGATGTGGAAAATTAGAAATTTACTCTTACTCTTACTTTTACTTAAAGTAAATTTAAAAGAATTTACTTTTGGATACTTAAGTATCTTTAAAAGCAAGTACTTTTATACTGTTACTCGAGTAATATTTTGATTGAGCTACTTTTACTTGTAACGGAGTAAATTTTGACCAGTAGTATTTGTACTCTTACTCAAGTACTGGGGTCAAGTACTCTGTCCACCTCTGAATGCTGTGGACATTCTTATGTTTGCAATTCCTATAATAAAGCCTAAATGAAAACACGAAGGGGAATTAAAGTACATTTATTTATTTAAAATATTTTCAGTTTATATACACATTGATTGTCTTCAAGTGAAACATTTACATTTTCTTTTAATTTGTAATTTTCCCTCATGTGGCTCTGCTGACGGACATCGGTCCTTCCCCCATGAGAGACACTAAATCACAGTTACACATCTTACTGAACACGTAACTGTAACATCCTGCTCCTCTTTAGTTTTATTAGGAAAGTAAATTTAATATCCTATTTTTAGAGATAGCTACACAAAGTCTTCACTTTTTTAGCAGAAATGTCTTCTCTCTCATTATATCCATCCATCTCTGATCTGTTCTGAGTTTGTTCCCGTTGTCGCCACTAACCTCGCGAGAACTGCCACTCAGGCTACAGCAGGTGGCAGTTCTCGTGAGTTAGTGACGGTTCAGTTTGGAGAGACATAAGAAATGCTTTTTAAAAATTATTATATTATAAAACAGGACATTTACGGGAAAATACTAATACCGGGGGACGGCGGGAAAGAAGTAAAATACGGTAGTTTCCCGGTCAAAACGGGAGAATGGACAGGTATGCCCTAGGGTCCGGATCTTGACCTGCAGCTCCTCTACTGACCACCAGTGTCCAATGGTCCAACGGTGAGTCCACCATTGTGTTGAAACTTTACAGCAGGAATAAACATTTCTACAGATTCTCACATTCATATGAATGGATCACCACCATGTGTCATCGAGGTCCGGTTCATGGAGCCTGCAGGCCTCGAGGACCAGAGACGGGGAGCGCTGCTCCACGTTCTCCACCCACAAGGAAGGTGGACCATGCCGGCGCGAGTGGCGCTGCCAACCGTGACAGGAATGGCATTGCCACGGGTTAGCGTTATTTTTTTTTTCTTTTTAAGCTCTAGCAAAAAGGTTTTATTTCTTCTTCTTTTAATTTAATTCAGTTTGATTCAGCCTGACACAAAATTTAAAGGGGACCTATTATGATATCTAATACCTATTTTAAACAGGCCTTGAATGTCTTAAAAACAAGCTTTTCGATTGTTTAGCTTTTGATTTGCTAAATAAATTAGATATTCAGCCTCTGAGCCATGTCTTTCTCTTCCCATTCTCTAACCTCATTATATATGAGGGATTCTGAGTGGGCGGGGCTATGATAATGAGGACTGTGCTGATTGGCTGCGTGAATGAGGCGATACACCGCTACGAAAAAATGGCGGAAGCTCCGGCCGGCGGAGTTAGTTGTGGGCGTAGTTTCACGCATCGGACGCCAACCTATGTAAATTGCATTTTGGTTACGTAACGATGGGAGCAGAATCTGAATGGCTGGTAGATCCACATCACACTGGATGGATCATCCGGGCGGCTGTACAGACACTGCAGAATTTGGTTGCTTTCCTCTTTCTCTGAGTTGGCAGGCTGAGTGGAGGCCACTTTATTTTTGTTAAAGCAAGAAAAAACTTGTTTTTCATAATAGGTCCCCTGAAGTAAACTAAACTGGACCTTTTTCGGAGTGCCCTGGTGCCCTAGTGGCCACTCCAGGAACTGCAGGTTCTGGACTGGGACAGGGGTTCACTAGTAAACCTGTGCAGCTAGTGACCCCTCGTTGTTACCATAGCAACATAGTCACTCACCAAACAGCTGTCCTCCCGGTTCGAAATAAAGACACAAACTAGATCTGCAGTCCGAGCGAAGCCTGACTTAGAAAGAAATAAGGAGTATCTGGAGTGGTAACTAAACACCTTGCTTGTAGTTAAACTT